>NW_028317950.1:3240000-3554166 GCF_062004578.1 Staurois parvus | reverse complement strand
AATGAGTTGCCGGCTATATTGCTATATATCTTAAGCGCACAGCAATGCTTGTACACTGCAGACCATCACCGCAGATCCCTACCTGTTTAGGATCTTGTTGTAGGCGGCGTCATAACACAACGTTTACTGGGTATTTCATTCATGAATGCAGCCACATCTAACAGTCACAGGCACCACTGCGAGTCCGAGCTGAGTGAGGGGGCCAATCCATGGACGGCGTTGTTTCCAGTCTCAGTTGCAAACTGCTGTAGTGACCCAGTCAGGGGCAAGCACACCTTGTGTCTCCGCTGCACTGAGAAAACCTATTGGAAAAACATTAAGATGGTTAAGAATAACCAATGCTATTTTTTGAACACAGTTATTATAGCTTTACAGCATAGGAAAACAGGACTGGTCAATAAAACTTAAAGTAGACCTGAATTTAGTGAAGATTGTTATGTTATAGGAAACAAAATAATAACTGTGCCTAAGCAGTACTCAGAAAATGTCTTGATTTCCACCTGAAAAATAGAAGTGCATTTCCTGTGGCTGCAGCCTAGTAGCTGTATATATGCCGTATGTGAATATCTAAGGCTCACTGCCTGTCTCAGATTTGGAGTGAGGTTTGGTGATGTCACTAATGTACTGCTCACTGTTCCCTTTGCTGGAGATGAAGCTGTACTGCACTGCAAGGATCTCCCTGCTTCTACTTCATTCATTCTGTTGATGTATGGTTCCTCCAGCTCTTCTGCTGTTGCTCATTAGATCACAAGTCATCAGAAAGACAACTCTGGATAGGAAGCTGTACCTGAGGACCTGCACTGCAAGGATCTCCCTGCTTGTTTTTTATTTGTTTTGTGGATCTTTGCTTCCTCTACGAATTTGCTGCTTTTTGAATATCCTCCACCAGTCATCAGATCACCGGTTATCAAGAAGGCAGCTCTGACATGAGGAAGCAAAGCCTTGTCTCTACAAACAGGGCCACCTCCACACAGAGACAGTGCAGAAAAAGGCATGTACTGGGGAAAAGATCAGCTGTGGAGCCTACCGACAATACTAGTAACTAGGGATGAGCTTCAGTTTAGTCCACACCCATGTTTGGCCAAACCCAAAAGGAAGCTGTCTGTACTGGCCCAATCTGCCTTGCAGCTGCACTTAAAGGAGCAATGATGCTCATAACACCATTGACCTATTATGGCCTGGGTACTGGGATGACGATGTTGGTAAGTATGCCTTGGGACAAATGTCCAAAATGAGAGATCCCATGTTGGATGTGAGAGTTTCTCTAACTTTCTGTTGCCTTTCTGGGAAAGGAAGTAATGGAAAATTTCCCCAGTGGTAAAGAGACAGCAAAAAAAAAAACTGTCAGGATTTATAAGCCTACCCCATACTCTATCTAAAAACAAGAAAAAAAAGTATTGAATTGTGGCCATGCTGTGCTAATGACACCCTGCGGTTACTACACAGAAAGGTACCCACTCTGCCAACCACCCACAAGACCGTGGTAATCACTTGTATAGCACAGGCTGCTACATTCATTTCCAACTTCCACAGAGGCTGATCAGGGATCACATATGCATACTTACATTGTGCCAAGCTGGCCCAATGTCTGCAACATATATCATCCCTGGAGTTCAGCCTTATCTGATGTAGCATTGGCAAACAGGGAGTTCCCCTTTAAAGCAAGATACATTTTCTCTATACATTTGATAATTTAAATCCACTTAGTGTACATCAAAAGAGGAATTGGTAATCAGAGTTCACCAATTCAATTGAATAATTCAGCTTTATTGCTGCTCATTATTATTTCAAATGCCCCACTCACACATAATCTTGTGTACATTAGCGATTCTGGGCCTACAGAATATCTGGTGCATTAAGGCAGTAATTCCCCCAGTACATGCTATGTACAGAAAATAAATCCATATTTAATTAGTGCTTTTTTGTGTTTATTTTTAAAGACTGTCAAACAGCAAGGTCATTGAGCCTGACATACAGTACTTCCCAATATCCATCTGAGTTAACCGATAAGTACTTACTAGCATTGGTCCTTGCTTAGCATGCATTAAAATAACTTTAATGGGAATGCAGACAAGCACTTGGTATGGCTGACCCATAAAGCAATATGGTAGAAAGCTGTTTAGATATTGCTTAATATTATAGATCTAGAGGTGCCTTTTCTAACCCTCAACAGGGCCAGTCTCACTGTACTACTGCATAAGGCCCTAATCAAGAAAAGGCAAAAGAAGAGTTGGAGATCCCAACTAACCCTGACTTCCTTAGTATTCAAGCAATATGGATTCAGGTCCATTAACTTTGGCAATACACAGAAAGTGACCTGGATGGCAATGGTGGGAAACTAAGTGTGCAGTGTGGACAAAATGGGAGAGTCAAGATGAAGAAAAGCACCTAAAAGGTACTTGCAGGTGTACCACCAGACACAACGACTAGGCATTCTGAAGGAATGTAGCAAAAGGGTATAAAGGAACAAAGATCCTTGTTTTCTGAGGGTGGGTTCTTGACAGAGTAGGTTGTCGAGAAAAATTGCAAAGAGGTGAGTAGTGAGTAGTTCTGGATAGGAGAACTTTACAATCACTTCACACAACGTTCTTCTACCTGGCAGACTCTTCTGGGTTATATTTCCACTGGAGGTCAGAAGTATTGTTCCAATAGTCTAAAACATATTCCAAGCATATACAGAAGTCTTATTTGCCAGCACCTCCATAAACATCTATCCTATTTGACCTTTGTGTTTATATATTATTTTAGCAGGAAGGAAGCCACTGCTGGATATTTCTGACTTATGAAGGGGAAACAGTAAGGATTGTTTCAACAGGGCCAGTCCTGGCCCAAGATCATAGTTGCCCAGTGTCCTATTATCTGAAAGTCATTCTTGCCTTTTGGCAAAAGCCACAAAAATCCAGTAATATTAGTTTAAATAGGCTCATTCCTGGTTCTTTAGGTTGGGATTCCACCTTGATGTTGCTTTGCCACCTCCCTTCTATCACTCAGCTAAGGTATATAAACGATGGGGGTTGAGTGACTTGGCTTTTTGGTGGTAATCTGAGCAGCAGAAGATTGCTTCTTGTCCAGAGCCTGCACAGAAGACATGTGAGTGCATGTTGATCAGAGCCGTGTGCCAGCAGTGATTTGACATCTCCCTGTTGGAGTGCGGAGGGAAACCATGACCCCTTTAGTTGGGATGAGTATGTATGGGCATACAATATGTGGACATGGGTTTCTCCAAGGGAGCTTAGTCATTTGGAACTTTATCAGGATGGTTCTACAGGAGTAAATGAGAAGTAACAGATACCTGATCATGAACCTGTGTGCGGTGACAAAGGGACAGGGGGAAGTGAATAGTGTGGGCTTGATAATGGGACTGTAACCTGGTATGCCAGGCTGTGCCTTGCTGAGAGATCACAAGGGGTTGATGTCTCACTGATCCACCCTTAGATATTTGGGAAGCCCCAGGCAAAAAATAACAGGGACACCAATCTTTGTGTCCGAGACAATGATGCTGTGAAGTAAGGGGTTAGTATTGTATTTTTCCTCTATAAGTGTTTCCCACTGTCAGGACTTCGATATTAACCTGCAACCTCTGTTGTGTCTGGTGATGTATTCTTGCTGAGCCACCTGGGATGCTGGATAGCTCGCTGAATGATCCTGCCTTGAACCTTGTTTTTCTTGAACTTTGAACCTTTGCTCCTCTCATGAACTTCCTGATTTAAGCCATGTCTCTGCACTTCCTGTTTGCCAGATTCTTGTGTTCTCTCCAGCCAATATCTAGCTCTTGTCTCTCCTGCAGCAATTGATATCTCTGCTACCACTCATTGCTGACCTTTGGCTTGTTCCTCAACTATGCTTCTGCTTGATCCCTACTGAATATCTGCTACTTGACCCTGGCTTGCTCACCTCCTGGTAGGGCGATCCTGGGGACTGCGACCTGGCACTAAGATGCAGCAAAACCTATCTTCACCATCAGGATCTCCGGTGAACACCTGTTTGTATACCTATCCTGCCGGTCAGTGGGAGCCTGTCTACTGCTTTTGCTACTGGTCTCCGAGCCTGGCCTCTGACTGTGGCACTCACTATTTAACACATCCCCTGCGGGGCCTCTGCAGACACTGGTCTGTGTTTTAATTATGTAGGTGCCAGTGAAGAAAAATATTCCTAAGACTGGCTTTCATTAAATTGTGCTGAGGCATTTTCCAGCAATTTCTCCAATGTGCCTACAGTTTGTTTTTTTTACCATCTCCTGTATTCTGCAGTATCTGATAGCTTTTTATTACATTACATTCACTTATTATTATGTGTGGCCCTTTGCTGATGTCAGAAGCCCCCTATAACTAGTAAGTTAACCACCGTTGCTGTGAATTATCCAACCTTTTGTACAGAAATACAGCAATCCCAGCTACTGTATGTGGTGGAATAAGAATGGAAGACCTAGAAAAGATCTTCAAATGGACTTGAGTCTTTAAGATGAAAATCCAAACTGTCTACATTACCTGTATTGTCAGTAACTTTCCAGTGAAAGCTGGTCAGTGAAGAAGCAAGAATGAAAAAAGTACTGATGTCCTTGATCTTTGGAGTTGACAAAGAATTCTAAGAACATCGTCTTTCAACAAATCAAGCCCTATCTTTTACTAGAAGCCTAGATATCTTTACTAAAGCTGTCTTAGTTTGGACATATTATGAGAGGGACAACTTGCTGGAAATGACACTTATACTTGGTGAAGTTGAAAGGAAAAGGGAAAAAAAAGATGACTGGCAATAATGTGGATGGAGACAGTCACAGAAACTATGAACTTGCTTCTGTAAAGTCTGAAGACCCAAACAGAAGATGGATCATTCTGGAGAACATTGAAACCAAATATAATAATATTAATAATACTAATAAGAAATATAAGAAAAAAATCTATGATGCAGAAACAAACACTAATGACAAGATGCAGAATTTTCTAACACTTATGTACAGTATTTACTGCTTTATAGTCAATATCAATGTACCAAAATTATGTGCACAATAATATAAAAAAAATTATAGATCCCAGTTGATTAGAGATCTACATAATTGGCAATAAAAACTTGTAAAATGAAGGAAAAATGGTCTTGATTTGACATAAGTTAGGGTAGGTGATGACAATATGGGGTTTATTTACTAAAGCTGGAGAGTCCAAAATCAGACTCCCTTCTGCATAGAAACCAATCAGCTTCTAACCTCAGCTTGTTCAATGAAGCTTTGGCAATGAAACCTGGAAGCTGATTGGTTTCTATGCAGAAGGGAGTCTGATTTGGGACTCTCCAGCTTTAGTAAATAAACCCCTATGTGTCCGCAATTGTTCTGCTTTGAATGTGGTATAATATTTGTACTTCAGAAAGTCCTGTAGTTTCCAGCAAACCTTTTTTTCTGCTGCTTGAATTACCTACAGAATGTGTTTCACATCTGAGCTTCTTCAAGTGTTTTTTTTTTTTTTCCGTTTTTTTTTTTTTTTCATGCACTTCTGAAGGTAAGTTTTTCAAGTGTTTTTAGGCTTCAGTGTTTTTTCAGCCAACAGAAACCTAGTTACTAAGAGAAGTGAAGGCAGGAAATCATGTGAAACACATTTTTTTGGGGCATTTCTGAGGTGCTCTTAATGAAGTCTATAACTGCAAAACTTAACGCCTAGGAGCTCATGTACTTTTTTGAGATTCCAGTGACAAGTTTTAAGTGACACCAAGCGTGAACAGGCACCAAGGAATATAATGAGGATGTTGAGCTTTGAAGCGCTTCAAGAAACAATTCAAATTGCTAGGGTGTGAATGGATCAGGGATGACAAGACAAGGCACAAACAATTGTAAATGTATTTTGGTGCCATTTGTTTCTATTTTATATAGGTAGCTTCTCAAAGTGCTTTACAAGGACAGGAGAAACACAAACACAAGAAATACACAGGATAAAACAAAAGAAAAAAGGGACAATTAAGCGAATGCTTGTCTAAAGAAAAAAGGTTTTAGATTTGAATAAGTTTACGGAAGAAAACTCTCTGATGTTTTTTGGAGAAGGCTCTCAACAAGTGTAGGTGAGTAGGGGGGGGGACATAAAAGACCAGAATTTGAGGAGCTGAGGTTATGAGAGGAGTACATTGGTAAATGTTCAGATAGATAAGAGTGCAAAGCCATGAAGAGCCTTGTAGCTGCGGAAGAGGATCTTAAAGTCTATGCGAAACTCGACAGGTAGGCAGTGCACTGACTCCAGGATAGGGTTAATATGATCACTTGTACCAGACCTAGTCAGGACTTTGGCTGATGAATTTTGTACATATTGTAGTCGATTAATAGTGTATTTAGGTACACCAGCGATTAGAGCATAGTAGTAGTCAAGTTGGAAGAAAACAAATGTATAGATCAGCTTTTCAGCCAAAGTGAAGCTCTGAAATCTTAAAGCTAAGATCAGATATTGCTGACTTGTTTGTTGTGTCTAGGCAGTACTGGGACAGATTTACCTTTCTCTTAAATGCCCCCTGAAAAAAAGCAGTGCACTTCCTGACATGTGAGGGTGCCTAGGCCCTGTAGCTGTAGTTCTAAAGTATGAGATCATCTACAGCTCTGATGCCTCTAAATGCTAGCCTTAAAAGATTTGGAGCAAGATTTAGTGATGTCAGTACAGTTCTACTCACTGTTCTCCTTGCTGGAGGAACATGAGGAAGTAAACACGAGGAAGCAAAGTCCTGCTCTTCTACCAAGATATCAAAAACTAAACACAGTGCAGAATACAGCATCTTAAGTCATTAATGTGCATGGGCAATACTGGTGACTAATCCTTTGCCCTCTGTTTGTCATTTTTGAACAACTTCCATAATTCAGTGTGGACTCTGGGACCCTGTCCTAGGTTGAATTCATTATAAAGCCTAAATCCATGGGGGCACTGGCCAGAGAAGAGTCAGGAGTGCCAGTGGGGAACCCGAGAAGAGAAGGTTTAGGGCCACTCTGTGTGCAAGTATAGAGATGTTTGTTATTTAAAAAAGTAACTAAGCCAGGATCAGGAACACAGCCATGATGTCTACACCATAGCATGGCAGTTGCCACATTGGTGCCCTCACAGGGTCAACTTTATCTACATTAAAAATGCTACAGTTCAGCTAATATCCTTATGATCTACAGCAGATGATCGCTTAACATTAACATATGATCTTCACATAGGAATTTGATTTTTGACAAGTAAAAGAAATCCATTCTTCTTGCTAAGCAATGACTTCACAGCAGGTAGGATTACAGAGTCACTAACTCCACAGGCAATACCTTCACCACAATGCTCGTGTTACCGGAGCCTTGTCCTTTCTCCAGATGCTCCCTTAGAAGACAGATTAGCGTGCTAATGATCGGTGTCAGGCTTACGACCTCTACCAACGTACATGTGGGTCAAACCTCAGCATTCTCTTGCCTAAGTGCAGCGAAGAAAGAATAGAGGATGCGTTTTGTCAGAACGGATGTTTGACCCATACCTAGCTTGGTTCTCTGGGTCGTTGATGCAAAACCAAGCTCGCAGGAGAGATGTAAACTGACAAGGCCTGCACATTCCCAGTTTCCATTATAAACATCAATGAATAATAACTTCCTGCCATTAGTCGTAATAACATTCCTCCAGTGCGATGTGCATCCCTTTAGTCTGTGTCCATCAAATGAGCTTCGGTAACAAGGACGTTTGATGCTCAGAGAGAAATAGCAACGGAGAGGAGCTTATTAATATTTTAGTGGCACCATCACTGCAGCCTCTGTGTTTCTGGCTGTTTACAATCTGTGCTGCCACCAAACACTCACTTAGTCCCAGGTCAGTGTTCTCCAAAGAAAAACATTTCCAGATCCCAGAGATTCAACCTGGAAGACCTCCCCATATTAAAAGCAGCATGGCAGCAACAAAAGACATCTACAGCCAGTATGAATGGGCATTCACTGTATGAAGATCTAATAACAATATCAAATCAAGTTCTTTTTTACAGTAGAATATTAGGTAAGGCAAGTTTTACATAATTACATTGGTCCAACTTGGATAAATGTAAGTATCTATGTTCAGGGGCGGACTGACCATTCGAGCACTCGGGCACTGCCCGAGGGCCTGGGGTCAGTAGGGGGCCCCATGAGATGCCCCTGGTACCTTTTCATAGGCTTTTTTGGGTGTGATTTGAGTGTGGGTGAGGACACGGGCCCCATGATCCCCTATTGCCTGGGGGCCCCATGAGTTTTCAGTCCGCCTCTGTCTATGTACCATACCTGTGGGATCCCTGTGTAAGCTGGAAATCGATGTAGTAGGCTAGTGATCTGCATTAGCTTCCAGGTCCTGGGTGCTATTCAGAGAACACTTTTTGCATCTACTCAATAAATGCAAAGCGTTCTCTGATTGGATGAGGCTGAGACAGTAGCACCACTGCCCCGCCTCTCCACCTTGTCCAATCAGATAACATTTTGCAATGATTAAGGAAATACAGTGCTCTCTGAATGGCACCCATGCCGAATAGCCTACGTCCTGTTCAATAAGCAGTAGGACAGCTGCTTGCCATGGGACCCAGAAACTAGTGGAGATCACTTGAGTAGCAGTGCCTACTACAGTGATTTCCAGCTTCCACGGGGATCCCACAAGTATGGCACAAATATGATTACAGTACATAGGTCCAGTGTAACTACCAGGGGCGGACTGACAACTCATGGAGCCCCCGGGCAATAGGGGCCCCTGTGTCCTTGCCCACACCTAAAAAAGCCCATAAAAAAGGTACCAGGGGCATTTCATGGGGCCCCCTACTGACCCCAGGTCCTCGGGCAGTGCCCGAGTGCTCGAATGGTCAGTCCACCCCTGGTAACTACTATATGTTTAAATAGTCCATCTAAACTTCAGCTTTAATTATTTTGTGACTAAGGCAAAGAAAGATGAAAAATCCTGCATGGTTTAATAATATGCTAACTCTAACCAGCCAGCACTGTAATGGTTATCATCCCTCCTCTCCACTGCTCCTCCGGTCCTCTGCCCGATTAGGGATCTTTTTTTTTTTATTTGTATACTTTTTTTAAGGAATGTGTCCGACCTCGCCCCCCCACCCCATGCAAGTCATTTCCCTAGATGAAAAATGTGTCCTATTTTACCTTTTGCCTCCTGAGATATGAGCATCCCATATCCCAGTAGGCAAAGCCTTTTGTTGAGTAAGAGAGGAGGGGTGGGCCTAGCAAGGCATCATTGAGAGACTTGCCAGCTGAACCCAGAGCTCCAGGTTCAGCCAGCAGCCTCTCCATGATGTCACAGCAAGACATGGCCGAGTGCTGTTGGAAGAGAGGAGGATCTCCACTGGACAGTGTTGGATCTGCCAGGTGGGTATCTACAATGTGCGAATCTCACTGCCATTAAGTGGGAGGTTAAAAAAAAGAGGGGGTAGAGGGGGTGAAAAACCACTTTAAAAGATATCTCATCCTAAAAACAAATATGGAATATATTGTAGCTTACTGGCTTAGCTTTGGTGGCTGCTATTATCAAAATAAGTACATTTTCTACAAGTACAGAAAATTAATTGACATGCTTGCCAAAATTTCAGGGTCCTTGTAATGTACTGCACAATAAACTGACAAATATTTGATATACAGTATCAGTGTTCAACAAGATAAAAGAGAGAAGCACACACTGTAAGCTGCTTGAGATTAAATGTGACAGGAAGTCCTCAGCTTCATGTGCTCCTGAACCACGACCCATTAACGCATTTCACCAGTCATGGGAGTAGTCATAGAAATGCATTGGAGGGGCATAGTTCAGAAGGGGACAGAGCTGAAGCCTTCCTGTCACATTTTGATTTTGAGCAGCTTTTGGTGTGCACTTCCATCTCTTTCTTTTTTATCCTGCTGATGATCAGGCAGGATGAGTCCTTGGTGAGCTACACCCGGAAGAGAGTGAATCACTGGGGCGATCTGCTAGTGGAGTTTGGAGTAGCGCTTCATGTGTGTGTTGGATATATCAATGTTCCCACTATCTTAGTGTTAATTAGATGAAGAGGGGATAGTAGTTCAAATCATGACCGAGGGACTTCAGATAAACTTACAGACTTCAGATACAGCTTCAATCCCCCCAAAAAAAGACAACTAGCCCCACCCCCTCCTAAAATTAACCAGACAACTATTTTTTTTTGGAGTTAAATGGCCATAGCAGACATTTTATTGTAAATACAAACAAAACAGAACTTAATTACAAGACAAAAACATAGAACAACATGATATTTATGAAAACTGACCTCCTACCTGGTCTAGAATTTTGAAAGCACATATAGTCAGAAGACTGGCTGTATCTGCTACAAACCTCCTATCAAGGTCCCCAGCCACTATTATACCATCTTGGGGACAATTAACCACCAAGTTACACCAGATACAGCCGAATCGCTGTATGGAGTGAATGTCCCAGAACTGTCAGAAATAGACTATTTCTGACAGTTCTGGGACATTCACTCCATACAGCGGTTGAAACATTGTATCTATTTGTTTCCATAAATGGATCCATTTATGGAAACAAATAGATACAATGTTTCAACCGCTGTATGGAGTGAATGTCACAGAACTGTCAGAAATAGCGGAGCTCTGCAGATACACTTAGAGGAGCTCTGCAGATACACTTTTTGCCGGCTTGGAATTATTCTTATTTTCATCCTACTTCTTCTTCTTCTTCATCCTCATCCTCTTCTTCTTCTTCTGAGGATGAGGATGAAGAAGAAGAAGTAGGATGAAAATAAGATTAATTCCAAGCCGGCAAAAAGTGTATCTGCAGAGCTCCTCTAAGTGTATCTGCAGAGCTCCTCTAAGTGTATCTGCAGAATAGAGGAGCTCTGCAGATACACTTTTTGCCGGCTTGGAATTATTCTTATTTTCATCCTACTTCTTCTTCTTCTTCTTCTTCTTCTTCATCCTCATCCTCTTCTTCTTCTTCTGAGGATGAGGATGAAGAAGAAGAAGAAGAAGTAGGATGAAAATAAGATTAATTCCAAGCCGGCAAAAAGTGTATCTTCAGAGCTCCTCTAAGTGTATCTGCAGAGCTCCTCTAAGTGTATCTGCAGAATAGAGGAGCTCTGCAGATACACTTTTTGCCGGCTTGGAATTATTCTTATTTTCATCCTACTTCTTCTTCTTCTTCTTCTTCTTCATCCTCATCCTCTTCTTCTTCTTCTGAGGATGAGGATGAAGAAGAAGAAGAAGAAGTAGGATGAAAATAAGATTAATTCCAAGCCGGCAAAAAGTGTATCTTCAGAGCTCCTCTAAGTGTATCTGCAGAGCTCCTCTAAGTGTATCTGCAGAATAGAGGAGCTCTGCAGATACACTTTTTGCCGGCTTGGAATTATTCTTATTTTCATCCTACTTCTTCTTCTTCTTCTTCATCCTCATCCTCTTCTTCTTCTGAGGATGAGGATGAGGATGAAGAAGAAGAAGAAGAAGAAGTAGGATGAAAATAAGATTAATTCCAAGCCGGCAAAAAGTGTATCTGCAGAGCTCCTCTAAGTGTATCTGCAGAGCTCCTCTAAGTGTATCTGCAGAATAGAGGAGCTCTGCAGATACACTTTTTGCCGGCTTGGAATTATTCTTATTTTCATCCTACTTCTTCTTCTTCTTCTTCTTCTTCATCCTCATCCTCTTCTTCTTCTTCTGAGGATGAGGATGAAGAAGAAGAAGAAGAAGTAGGATGAAAATAAGATTAATTCCAAGCCGGCAAAAAGTGTATCTTCAGAGCTCCTCTAAGTGTATCTGCAGAGCTCCTCTAAGTGTATCTGCAGAATAGAGGAGCTCTGCAGATACACTTTTTGCCGGCTTGGAATTATTCTTATTTTCATCCTACTTCTTCTTCTTCTTCTTCTTCTTCATCCTCATCCTCTTCTTCTGAGGATGAGGATGAAGAAGAAGAAGAAGAAGTAGGATGAAAATAAGATTAATTCCAAGCCGGCAAAAAGTGTATCTGCAGAGCTCCTCTAAGTGTATCTGCAGAGCTCCTCTAAGTGTATCTGCAGAATACAGGAGCTCTGCAGATACACTTTTTGCCGGCTTGGAATTATTCTTATTTTCATCCTACTTCTTCTTCTTCTTCTTCATCCTCATCCTCTTCTTCTTCTTCTTCTGAGGATGAGGATGAAGAAGAAGAAGTAGGATGAAAATAAGATTAATTCCAAGCCGGCAAAAAGTGTATCTGCAGAGCTCCTCTAAGTGTATCTGCAGAGCTCCTCTAAGTGTATCTGCAGAATAGAGGAGCTCTGCAGATACACTTTTTGCCGGCTTGGAATCATTCTTATTTTCATCCTACTTCTTCTTCTTCTTCTTCTTCATCCTCATCCTCTTCTTCTGAGGATGAGGATGAAGAAGAAGAAGAAGAAGAAGAAGTAGGATGAAAATAAGAATTCCAAACCGGCAAAAAGTGTATGTGCAGAGTTCCTCTATTTCTGACAGTTCTCTGACAGCTTCTTCACATGTACAGCGGTTGAAACATCTGTATCCTAAATGGAAACTAATAGATACAATGTTTCAACCGCTGTACATGTGAAGGAACTGTCAGAGAAATGTCAGAAATAGCGGAGCTTTCTGCAGGCACACTTTTTTGGCTGATCGGGAAAAATCCGATTCGCGCACCCGAAGTAGGCAAATATTCGGATTCGACGCGAATCGAATTTTTCCTGAAATTCGTATCGAATTCCGGTTCGCCTGGTTCGATTCGCTCATCTCTAGTGGCAACCATGGTCCCCTCTATGGATACAGTTGAGTGAGCATAGCCACCCTAAAACAAGTGTTTTAGTTACACAAAGCCACAGGTTTTCATTGTCCATCATTATGACCTTCTAGCTGCTGGCATCCCAACAAAAAATGACATCAGTTGATAAGGAGGATGTTGGTCGTCTGCACAGCATTTTTGTTTGCCCCTCCCCTGCCCCTCTCCATCAGCACTTGGGGTCACATTAGCTGAGGGATGAAGAAAAACTTAGGGAGAAGAGAAACATTGGCATACTAGTCAGTACAAGTGTACAAAAGTGTATTTGATTTGGTAGAATAAGTCACGTCTAACGTTTGGTGTCCTACATGTGTGGATGTTGAAGCATTATGTAAAACTATTAGAATAGTTTTTTTACATTTTAGAATAGGGCGCCTCGAGACTGTCCATAATTTTACATTGTGCCTTGAGATTGTCCATAATTTTAAAGGGTGCCTTGACTGAAAAAAGGTTGAGAAACACTGCTCTATAGTGTGTACTTGTCTCAATTAAGAGTGTCGTTTCTGTCTGCTGCTTCATTTCTCTGCTATTGGCTTCTGACAAGTTTTTCTGACACTATAGAAAAATGGTGATGGAAGGGAGCTCCAGCAGATTGACAGCCTCAGCTCTGTTCCTATGAGCTGTGTGAAGGGGGGTGTGTCACCTTCCCTCTCAGAGCTCTCCTCACTGAGCTCTCCTCACCCCCTGCTTTCTGAACTCTCAGACAAGCTTTATAAATTCAGCACTTTGAATGGATGTAGAGAAGAGAATACTGCAGATAAACAGGTACAACTTATGTAGGAGGATTTGTTTCATCTCTGTGTATCACCTGAGGCCAGTCACTTCACTGGGGATATGTAAAGGTTTACAACCACTTTGCTCTGGGATTTAGACAGCTCTGAACCCAGAAATGCTCAGAGCTCATCACTTTTGGGTTCACACACAACAAAGGAGATCGGGAAACATATTTTCCCCATTATGCACCTGACTCCCATCCTGATATTGTATCTGTTGGTCTGAATGGATTCAGCCCATGAACCAAGGAGTGGCGGGGTCCAGCTGGGAAGGGACAAGTCACATTGAAGTGATTGGGCAGTTCTACTGCCACCCAAATCTCTTTTACAGTAAAGATCTGAGCCTGCTGCATAAAACTGAAACTGAAAAAATTAAAGCAGATCCCCCTTTCAAACACCACCATTTCTGAAACCTTGGCTATGTCACCAGTGTCTCAGGAACCAGGAAGTGGAAACACATCCCTTTAATAGCGTCTGTATACCTGGGGAGTAGGAAGGATCAGCCGGAAGGATCAACGAATTACATTCAAAGTGCAAACAACGTTTTACAAAGCCATCCACAACTCAACCCCCAGCTACATCACTAACCTGGTCTAAAACTACCAACCAAATTGTTCTTTTCGTTCCTCTCAAGACCTCCTGCTCTTTAGCTCCCTTGTCACCTCCAGGACTTCTCCTAAGCTTCTCCCATCCTAGGGAATTCTCTACCCCAATCTTTCCGATTATCTCTTTCGCTGTCCACTTGTAGGCGATCCCTGAAAACTTTTCTCTTCAGAGAAGGGTATCCTGGCTCCGCCTAACAACTCTACTATTATTCTCTCCATCAGCTCACCCCCCATAGTTATTACCTTTGTCTCACTTGAGTAGATTGTAAGCTCTAACAAGCAGTGCCCTTTGATTCCTGCTGTATGCAATTGTATTGTAACAGTACTATCTGCCCTCGTGTTGTAAAGCGCTGCGTAAACTGTGGGCGCTATATAAATCCTGTATAATAATAATCGCGTGACCACTGTGATTGGCTGTTACAGTGATCACATGATCTGGAGTCTACTGACTTCTGTTAATTAGTATGGATTGAGAGCTGCCTTTGACAGCTTAGTCACTGTGCTGGGAGTGAGCAATGAGCACGTCCCGGCACATAAAGCTCTGCTGCACATGGAGGCATATTTGAAGCATGTTGGCGTTAAAGCCAACCCTCTTTGTTGCCACACATATGCTATATTGCCAAAAGTATTGGGACCCCCCTCCAAATCATTAAATTCAGGTGTTCCAAACACCTCCATGGCCACAGGTGTATAAAATCAAGCACCTAGGCATGCAGGCTGCTTCTACAAACATTTGTGAAAGACTGGGTCACTCTCAGGACCTCAATGAATTCAAGCGTGGTACCGTGATATGTCGCCACCTGTGCAATAAGTCCCTCTGTGAAATTTCCTTGCTACTAAATATTCCACGGTCATCTGTTAGTGGGATTGTAACAAAATGGAAGCAACTGGGAACAACAGCAACCCAGCCACCAAGTGGTAGGCCATGTAAAATGACAGAGCGGGGTCAGCGCATGCTGCAGCGCACAGTGCGCAGAAGTCGCCAACTGTCTGCAGAGTCAATAGCTAAACACCTCCAACCTTGGTGTGGCCTTTAGATTAGCACAACAGCAGTGTGTAGAGATCTTCATGGAATGGGTTTCCATAGCTGAGTAGCTGCATCCAAGCCTTACATGACCAAGTGCAATGCAAAGTGTTGGATGCAGTGGTGCAAAGCATGCTGCCACTGGACTCTAGAGCAGTGGAGACATTTTCTCTGCAGTGGCAAATCATACTTCTCTGTCTGGCAATCCGATGGACATGCGTCTGGTTTGGCGATTTCCAGGAGAACGGTACTTGCCTGACTGCATTGTGCCAAGTGTAAAGTTTGGTGGAGGGGGGATTATGATGTGGGGTTGTTTTTCAGGGGTTGGGCTCGGCCACTTAGTTCCAGTGAGAGGAAACTCTTAAGGCATCAGCATACCAAGACATTTTGGACAATTTCATGCTCCCAACTTTGTGGGAACAGTTTGGGGACTGCCTCTTCCTGTTCCAACATGACTGCATACCAGTGCAAAAAGCAAGGTCCATAAAGACATGGATGAGCGAGTTTGGGGTGGAGGAACTTGACTGGCCTGCACAGAGTCCTGACCTCAACCCGATAGAACCCTTTTGGGATGAATTAGAGCAGAGACCGCGAGCCAGGCCTTCTCGTCCGACATCAGTGCCTGACCTTACAAATGCCCTTCTGGAAGAATGGTCAAACATTCCCATAGACACCCTCCTAAACCTTGTGGACCGCCTTCCCAGAAGAGTTGAAGCTGTTATAGCTGCAAAGGGCGGGGCCAACTCAATATTGAACCCTACAGACTAAGACTGGGATGTCATTAAATTTCATGTGTGTGTAAAGGCAGGAGTACCAATACTTTCAGCAATATAGTGTGAGCATATGTGTGTGTGTGTGTTTGTGTGTTGTGAAAGCCCTCCACCAGACTGCTCTCACTTGGATTCCATGACCAAACTAAGTAAGGTCAAAAAGTGCTTGTGTCCCTTTTTAATTAGGACTATTATATATGGTCCACACCAGGTATGATGCCTCTTTGCTCCTCTATAACATCTCCTCCACTCAGTGGTACTTCTCAGCAATATATAGGTAAAGAGAGATCACCAAACATAGTGCTTTATCCTTAAAACATTTATTTAGCCTTAAAAACAATTTCCAAATTCACACTCACATTTAATAAGTGTGTTAGCGCATCACACTGTTATCTCGCCAATGTAATACAGTAGATATGCATCAATTGATACCGCATATTACTCGAGCATATATTTACCACACCGCAGTCATTTTTCCAAGCTTTGTGATGTCAAGCCCCTCCCCTACGCATTACTCCACCGGGTCACATGGCTTCATCAGGGGGAAATGATTCCCCACAGTGGTGATAAATAAATTGAAAGAGCAATATTGTAGTCACTACTAATAGGAATGCACAGTTGATGTTGGGACATAAACACATATGACTGGTATTGAACTCTTGGACGATTTAGAATGTATATAAGTCTGTTCCAAGTGCTTCTTATTGCACTTATATGTATAGTGTATGCTTTATAATGTATTTGTTATTCGTTTTTGATTTATTTGTGGTGAAGTGTGGCAGAAGTAGCAGTTACAACATCACTGTGCTGTATACCTCTCATATATCATATACAGCACAGTGATGTTGTAACTGCTACTTCTGCAAAGTAATAACTGGGTTTGCAAAGACATTTGGTGCTCACAAAGTGAATTCATATCCTTTGTGGTTATCGAGGAATACGTTTATATCAAATGTCTTCTGCCCGGAGTTTAACTTTAAAGTGTTACTAAACCCTGAACCCTGCATTCACTATATCTAGTCTCCCACAGTACATAGAACATGGAAATGCAATTATTTTAGTAAATCTAAACTGCTAAATACCTTTTCTCATCAGCAGTTAGAGCAGTCTTGCAACTTCAGAAGAGCACTGGTTAAAGCTTGTAGGAGGAGTTTTCTTTCTGCTCTAGGAGGATGTGAAACATCCGACCAGACAATGCTGATTGGCCCTGTGCTGATCACATGCACCCTCCCAAGAAAAAAAAACCTCTAGTAATACACACCAGACTGAGCATGTGCATGTGACCACGGTTTCAGTCTTTATCAGGTGGTCATTTCAGTAAGAGGAGAAAGGATCAAACAGTCTTTTTACACAATGCAGAGTATTAACCCCTTAGGTTCCACAGTGAGTATAACAAGCATGCTTTACTGCATATACAGACTTATTTTACTGTTGTGGGTTTAGTGACACTTTAAATAACTTTATTAATGTTTAAATTTTTTATCTATTGATAAGAATAGTTCTGTGTGCCCACATCTTTTTTCTGATCATACTTTTTTGCTAATGTAGCAATGACCATTTTTTGGGGGGATTTCCAAATGTTTACCCTAAAACAGTTGCAAATCAGTAACTGTGGTCCCATAAAGGGTGCGTACGGGGACACAGTATAAAACAGGCTGAGCATCTGAGTTAGTCCAGAGGAAGAAGCTACCAGTCCTACGTGTACAGCTCCTTTACTGTGATGCGCTATGACCAGGTAGCCCCTGGCCCTCCAAAATCTACGCGGCATGAAAGTGCTCTGAGCATGTGGTAGTCATGAATGATGACGGTGTGGCTAAATCGTGTCCATAGAGAGAGGCGGTGGGGGGAGTAGAGGGAATGGGAGGTAGACCGAGGGGAAGGAATGCTTGAATTTCAGTTGCTATGACGACAAGAAGTGGTTCTGCTGCACTGACGATCTGCTGTTGTTTTTTTTTTTGTACACAGAAAAATAGAAATATTTTTTTTTATCCCCCTGGTAGCGGCATATTGCGCTTAAACAGAAAGAAGAGCGAGTGTAAAACATGCAGAGATTTTCTTAGCAAACGGTGAAGTCATAAGACGTTCTCATTTAAATAAGTGCGTCTATTTCTGGCAAATAAGCTTCAGAGACTACAAAGTGCAAAGAGACTTCGCTCGTATTTTCTGGCTTGCCATTGAAATGTTCTTGCAGTTTGTTCCAGAGTAGAACGCCAATGCCACTCAGATACGGGTAAATGAGCGTCAGCGTCAGTTACGACTTGTGCTCACAGTAGCGTGAACACCTTTTGAAATTGGGACTGCTGCTATGTATAGTCTGTGCTGAGACATTTCCTGAACATCTGGTGAATAAAAAAAAAAAGAACAAGATACTTTTTCTGGTCAGAAGTGGTTGGGAAAATAGAAATGTATGTGCTCACCTTAAAATTATATTCTCAGAGTACATTAGGAGACACAGATGTTGATTGAAGATCAACCACATGCAGTAGATGTGTGTTGGAGTTTCATCAACAGGTGTACTGGTACTGATGTTGATCTTCAATCAAAAGCTATGTCAGGAAAGGATGAGCTTGAGTGTGGGCTTGGGTTTGGTTTGAACCCAGAAGAGTATTGGTAATAATTGATCTTTCTCTGAGTTTATTGAAGGACACAGCTGTTGATTGAAGATCAACCAAATACAAGTGAATTATAGTGCCATCTATGGGATTACTGGTACTTAGGGGCGGACTGACCATTTGGAAACTCGGCACTGCCCGAGGGCCCGGGGTCAGTAGGGGGCCCCATGAGATGTCCCTGGTACCTATTTCATAGGCTTTTTTGAGTTTGGGCAAGGACACGGGCCCCATGATCCCCTATTGCCCGGGGGGCCCCATAAGTTGTCAGTCCGCCCCTGCTGGTACTGATTGGGCTCAATCAAAAGCTGTCTCTCTCAATGAATGTAAGCGAAAACAGAAATTTTGGTACTCAGTGTAAAATTCTTTTCTCTGACCTCATTGAGGGACACAAGTGTTGTTTGAAGATCAACAATACACAAGTAGGTTATAGTGCCATCTACAGTAGTACTGGTGCTGATCTTGATCTTCAGTCAAAAGCTTAGTCTCCCAATGAATCTAAGAAAAAAATAGAAATGTATGTACTCACCTTAAAATTTTATTCTCAGAGTACATTAGGAGACACAGATGTTGATTGAAGATCAACCACATACAGTAGATGTGGGTTGTAGTTTCATCAACAGGTGTATTGGTACTGATGTTGATCTGCAATCAAAAGCTAAGGATGAGCTTGAGTGTGGGCTTGGGTTTGGTTTGAACCCAGAAGCTAGCTGCCATTGCTGGGAAGATGAGCTGCAGGCAGGAGATTCCCAGCCCAGCGGCTGCATATATACAAAGGGGCAAAAATCACATCATTGACCTAATATGGCCATATTAGACCAATGACATTGACCTTATATGGCAATGTGCCCATATTAGGTCAATGATGTAAGAAGTCATCTACAGGAGTATTGGTAATGATTGATCTTTCTCTGAGTTTATTGAAGGACACAGCTGTTGATTGAAGATCAACCAAATACAAGTGAGTTATAGTGCCATCAATGGGATTACTGGTACTGATTGGGCTTCAATCAAAAGCTGTCTCTCTCAATGAATGTAAGAGAAAACAGAAATTTTGGTACTCCGTGTAAAATTCTTTTCTCTGACCTCATTGAGGGACACAAGTGTTGTTTGAAGATCAACAATACACAAGTAGGTTATAGTGCCATCTACAGTAGTACTGGTGCTGATCTTGATCTTCAGTCAAAAGCTTAGTCTCCCAATGAATCTAAGAAAAAAATTGAAATGTATGTACTCACCTTAAAATTATATTCTCAGAGTACATTAGGAGACACAGATGTTGATTGAAGATCAACCACATACAGTAGATGTGGGTTGTAGTTTCATCAACAGGTGTATTGGTACTGATGTTGATCTGCAATCAAAAGCTAAGGATGAGCTTGAGTGTGCGCTTGGGTTTGGTTTGAACCCAGAAGCTAGCTGCCATTGCTGGGAAGATGAGCTGCAGGCAGGAGATGCCCAGCGGCTGCATATATACAAAAGGGGCAAAAATCACATCATTGACCTAATATGGCCATATTAGACCAATGACATTGACCTTATATGGCAATGTGCCCATATTAGGTCAATGACGTAAGAAGTCATCTACAGGAGTATTGGTAATGATTGATCTTTCTCTGAGTTTATTGAAGGACACAGCTGTTGATTGAAGATCAACCAAATACAAGTGAGTTATAGTGCCATCAATGGGATTACTGGTACTGATTGGGCTTCAATCAAAAGCTGTCTCTCTCAATGAATGTAAGAGAAAACAGAAATTTTGGTACTCCGTGTAAAATTCTTTTCTCTGACCTCATTGAGGGACACAAGTGTTGTTTGAAGATCAACAATACACAAGTAGGTTATAGTGCCATCTACAGTAGTACTGGTACTGATCTTGATCTTCAGTCAAAAGCTTAGTCTTCCAGTGAATCTAAGAAAAAAATAGAAATTTATGTACTCACCTTAAACTCCTTTTCTCTGAGTTAATTGAGGGACACAGCAGTTGATTGAACACCAACCGTATACAAGTAGGTTATAGTGCTATCTACAGGAGTATTGGTACTGATTGATCTTCAGTCAAAAGCTGCGTCTCTTATTGAAAGTCAGAGAAAATATAACTTTTGGTACTCACTGTAAAAATCTTTTCTCTGAGTTTGAGGGACACAACTGTTGATGAAAGATCAACTATATACAAGGTGATTATCACGACCTGGAACCCAGGACCACTGCTCTGTCTGGCAATAGCGCGTTCTGCTAAGCCACCTGAGATGCTGGACAGCTCCCTCTCTGAACAATTAGACAAGCTTGCCTTGTACCTTGTTCTGAACTCAGGATCTCTGCTGTGTCTGGCAGTAGCTCTTCTTGCTAAGCCACCTGAAATGCTGGACAACTCCTTGTCGGATCTCTTAGATAATCCTGCCGTGTATCTTGTTTCTTGTGAACCTTGAACTCCTTGCTCCTCCCATGAACTTCCTATTTAAGCCTTGCTTTTGAACTTCCTGTTTGCCAGATTATTGTGCTCTCTCCAGGCAATATCTCGCTGTTGTCCGTATTCTTGCTATCACTCATTACTGACCTTTTGGCTTCTTCCTCGACTATGCTTCTGCTTGATCCCAACCTGCAACCAAATTCCATCTCCACCATCAGGAGCTCTGGTAAATACGGGTTAAGTCTTTGGCCTTGCTCCTCGCGTGAGTCTACATCATCTGCCAACGTGACCTACTTGTATACTTATCTTTCTGGTCAGTGGAAGCCTCTATACTGCTACAGCTACTGGTCTCCGAGCCTGACCCCTGACCATGACAGCCATCTACAGGAGTATTAGTACTGATCTTGATCCTCAATCAAAAGCTGTCTCTCAATGAGCATAAGAGAAAATAGAAATTTTGGTACTCACAGTAAAATTCTTTTCCAAGAGTTCATTGAGGGACTTGGCTGTTGTGTAAAGATCAATCATATAGATAAGTAGGTTATAGTGCCATATACAGAAGTATTGATACTGCATGCTCTTCAATCAAAAGCTGTGTCTCTAAATGAACGTAAGAGAAGATAGACATTTTTGTACTCACCGTAAAAATCCTTTCTCTGATTTCACATCTATAGACTGAAGATCAACCATACACAACTTGGTTATAGTGCTGTTTTGGATATTTCTGTTCAAGACGCTGAAAATAGAATAATGGTGCAATTGCATGGAACTGATAGCCCTGTAAAATCTTCCATTCTGAATTCATATTATACATCTGACTCAAGAAAGGGGTGGCGTGATATGTTATTAAAAATTAGCAAATAGCATACTGCTGTATTTCATAAATGTTGTGAAACTAACCACTTCAGTTTATATACAAGATGTGCATAACAGCAACCGTTTTGCAGAATGAATGCTCTTGCGCTTATACAAACAAAACAGGGAATTTCTTTGTCAGTTCTATCTACCATACACAAGTGGGTTATAGTGCCATCTACAGGAGTATTGGTACTGTTTGATCCTTAACCACTTCAGTAACGGGCACTTTCACCCCCTTCCTGCCCATGCCAATTTTCAGCTTTCAGCGCTGTTGCACTTTGAATGACAATTGATCCATCATGCAACATTGTACCCATATGAAAGTTATATAACTTTTTTTTCACACCAATAGACCTTTCTATTGGTTGTATTTGATTATCACCCCTTACACAAATGAAAAAAAAAGACCAAACATTTACCAAAAAAAAAGTTTTTCTTAATTTCTGTTATAAAATTTTGCAAATAAGTAATTTTTCTCTTTCACTGATGTGTGCTGATAAGGCTGCACTGATGGGCACTGATGAGGTGGCACTGATGGGCAATGACAAGCGGTACTGAAGTTTACTGACAGGCAGCACTGATGGGTACTGATAGGTGGCACTGATATGCAGCACTGATGGGCACTGATAGGCAGCACTGCTGATCAGTGCACTAATTATCAGTGTAAATGTCTCCTGTCACAATCACCAGTTACCGACTCTCCTCTTCTCATGCTGTGACAGCTTGAGAAAAGGACTGCCGATAACCAGAAAGTCTATTTACAATGTGACTGGGCACAGCTGATCACATGGTAAAGGGCTGCTGTGATTGGACCTTTACTGCAATCTGTAATCAGCTGTATTCGAAGGGGGGCATGGTTCTGGGAGGATGTCTATGGACGCTCTCCCAGAACTGGATGACCGCACTGTAGCCGTCTTTTGGCTATAGCGCAGTCAAGAACTGGTTAATCAAAAGCTGAGTCTCTCAATAAACATCTAAAAATATATATAAATATAAGAGAAAATAAATATTTTTGTACTCGCTAAAAAATTCATTGCTATTAGGTCAATGAGGGATACAGCTGTTGGTTGAAGAGCAAGTGGGTTGTAGTGCCATCCACAGGAGTATTGATATTGAATAATCTTCAATAAAAAGCTGTGTTTCTCAGTGAACATAAAAGAAAATAGGCATTTTTGTATCCACCGTAAAATTATTTTCTTTGAGTTCATTGAGGGATACAGCTGTTGACTGAAGAGCAACCTTATGTAGCACAAGCCCCAAGTTGGTCCCACTGTTTTGTCCCAGGTTTTATTCCCTTTTGGGTACATGGCAGCTGGGCACACAGTAGTTCCTTAGTCTCTCCACACAATAACCAGGCAGCAAATGCCTTTTTGAAGCTTAATGCTGGTTAAACTTGGTTGTGATGTAGGGTGAGCCTAAGGATACTCCAAATTTAGTGTAAACTGAAACAAAGAACATTCTGATATTAGCTAAATTCTTCAGGATGGACCTCTTGTTGTACGAGTGTATAAAGAGCTTGGGGGACTCCAACTATGAAGCAGCCCTAAGCCAGCAACTCTGGAACAGTCTCTTCAAGGGTAAACAGCAACGAGGATCTCTCGTTCTCTCAGGCATCTACTCCCAGTGTACATGGATGCCTCCTTCCAGTACCAGCCAGACCCTGTACCATGAACCTTTCAGGCCAGATCCTCTGCAGACCTTCACTGTTCTTAACCACTTAGAGATCTAAGACCTCTCTGAGCTGGGACCTCATTGAAACTCTTGCAGTTTTCAGCTTGTCCACCCAGGCTGGGTCTTCCCCTCCAGGACAAGGACCCTGCTGTTCCAGGCCCCAGGCTACTTATATACACATCAGCCCCCTGCTGGTCACCCATCCCCTTCATCAGGGATTGGCTGAGGCTGTATGAATATTCTGCCCAGAATCTGCCTCTTCCAGCCCACTATAACCCAGAACTTGCTAGAAGACAGGGAGAAGTAGTTGAGCTTGCAAGCAGCAGGAGTTAGAACAGACAAACACAATCAAATTCTGCTCCACTGGCTACAGAGGAACCAAAAACGAAATTTACATAATTCTACTACCAACCTAACTAGGAGGGTGCTACATATATACAAGTGGGTTATAGTGCCTTCTACAGAAGTACTGGTGCTGATCTTGCTCTTCAGTCAAAAGTGGTGTCTCTCAATGAACCTAGGAGAAAATAGATATTTTTGTATCCACCATAAAAATTATTTTCCTTGAGTTCATAGATGGACACAGCTGTTGATTGAAGATCAACCATACACAAATGGGTTATAATACCATTTACAGGAGTTCTGGTACTGATATTGATCTTCAGTCAAAACTTGTCTCTATGCAGCCAGCCATCCCAGCCAGAAGCCCAGAATGATGGAAGAGCACCCATACTGGACACTGATAAGAACAGATAAAGCAATTAAGCCAAAAGGCCATTTAGTGGCATTTGAAACTTGGGCTGCAGAGTTTGACAGGCCTGTGAAACTCACCCTTTGAGATCAATGGTGCCGAATTGCAACTGCCAGCCCAAACAGTTGACTTGCAACTGTGACACAATATAGCAATGTGAAATCTTACATTTACTCCATGAAATATAATGAAGAAGGTATAACATTTTTTGACTGCAGGATCCTGTTCCAGCATATATATGAGAATAGTCACATCTGTTTTATTAGTACATCCAGAAATACCCATGGGAACGTATTACACAAATGGCGACTCCTGCGCACCACTTCATTCAGTCCTCCGATCTACAGAGCGGACGGTTCATTCAAGATTAATCATCTCGCTTTCCATTTGATTAACTGACAACTGCCAGATTTTGGATATCCCCTTGATTTGGACACCACTGCCAAACAAGAGGTGAGAGTACCCCAATGGGGGCATCTGTTGCGGTGACAACAGTTTAAGTGTAAAATTAATTTTGCACTTTTAATTCTTCACTTCCTGTTACATCTGTAGGACAGGACGTGGAGGGAAATTTTCCAAATTGAATACAAATAGCAAAAAATCCTATACAATAATAAAATACTCTCTCATTTCAGAACATTGGGGTGTATGCAGTTGTCACACAAATATTTGTTCTCATTGAGATACCATAGGAAAAATGTCCCAAAGAAACAGGAAGAGCAACTCTACCAAAGTGATGGGAACCCCATCTTAGTCAGATGTCTCCAGAGCAGAAGTCCCCTTTAGAAGATTTCCCCTTAATTTGGTTCTGGGGACAACTTTAACACTTTGGATTTTCCCATACCTCCTGTCTTAAAGACAAAGGTATCCAGGACAAATACGGAGGATTAATCTCCCCAACGGGAGCACAGACAGCAGTAAAAATCTAACAGAAGGTTTAACTAAACCTTTTTCAACCATTTCACGCCTGAAGAACACTTGAAATAGATTTCAGGTCTCGGGGAACCCCTGCTAAAACCAATCCATCAGTGTGAAAAATGTCAATCTACATTGGTGGTCAGTGGGAACCATGCCACCTTACAGCTATCAGAATGAACTCCTTACAGATGGCGCAAAAGATAATTGGTATCATGTTACTGAATTTGCTGAATGACATTGGCCCAGGAACCATGCAAGTATCATAAAATAGAAGGCCAATCAGCCGTATCTTAAGGAGCCCCAGCAACCTCTGGAGGAACCTTGGTTGAGAATGGTAGGTCTAACCCTTCCCTACCTATTTAAACCAAAAAAAAGGTTTGCCTTAACATACCCTTTGATTCTCCAGCATCTACAAGTGAAATTTTGGATTTTGGGATGACTGCTCCTCCAATATCTATTTTTGTCTTTATAGTATGGGTTCATTTATGCTTGCTTCATCTTTAACACACGTTATGCGCCTACCACTTTATCCTTTTTTGGTGTGTTTTTGATGCTTCTGTGGTGCTTTTTTGAAGCATTAATAAAGCTTTGTAAATGCCCTGTCTGTGTATTGATTTTCTATTTGTTTTAAAGGAACCTGGTAGAATCCTCCTCGGGTTGATCCATGCTTAGCTGCGGCACACATTGGGTAGTGCTGGAGGTGGTCACGCTGTAATTGGTTCCTACTAGTGTCCCCCATTGCACAAACCCCCCAGTGGGTTAGTTTGTGTCACCATCACAGCTATCTACATGCCGGTGGGGTGCCTGCCAGTTGCTATCTGCTTTTTTGGGTGGTTCGTCAGCCCTTGCATATGTTTTTGAAAATCATATGATATGGATTGAAATGGTGATACCATACCTTCAAGGTTTAGGATCTACTGAAGAAGTCAACATTGCTTCACGAAACGCGTTGAGATGAGTGCTTGCATTATGTAATTCATGGATTGTGGATTTGGCTTCTTTACCTGTTTACACTTCATACAAATTTGGTATTTGATGTTTATTGACTTTTTGTAACAATTTTAATGTCTCTTTTCTAACAAAAATAATAAAGAATGTGATTTGTTAACTATAACTTAGTGTGTCTCGCAAAGTCCCTTGGGCATTTTTCTTCTCTTCAATACTATTGGGAATTGAGTCACAGTTATCCTCACTCACCACAGCCTTATCTTTTATTGGGACCCAGTAGAACCCCAGCTCTGTGGTTCCCTCACTCAGCAGATCCCCGGCACATTTGTACCGTTCAGCAGACTCCCAACTTATTGGTACCCTCATTCAACAGATCAGTAGTAGCCCCCAGCTTTGCTGATCCCTCACTCAGTAGTAACCCCAGCTCTGCTGATCCTCTCCCTCTAGTCCCCTATCACCTCCCACTATATTGCTCCCATGCTGTGCACCATATGTGACATTGTTAGTTTATCTTGCTCCGGTTTGCCAGCTCTGCTGATCTTCCACTGCTCAGCCCTCTCTGTTCGGTCCCCACTCACCTTCTGCTATAGAGTTCCCATGTTGCACACCACCTACTAATTGCTCCGCTCTAGTCTGGACCCTGCTCACCTTCCTGCTGCTCCACACTGCACACCAGATGTGACGTCTGCACCAGAAATTTCCAGAATATATACACAAGAACCGGAAGTGACCGCTAATGACGTCTTTCCGATTCGCTTGTTGGTTTCCCAATGCATCCTGATATATTTTATACCTGCAATACCTCCAAAACAGCAAAGAGCTAACTCTGAATAAAAGCTCCTCAAAGGCAGCAGATGCTGTTAATGAGCTTTGCCACAGACTTTTATGGAGGACTTGGACACGCTTTGAAGCACCAAGAGAGCAAAATGAGTTATAATTTTTGAAACGACGCAAAACAAACGCAACATGTGAATAGGACTGTAACGTAACCATTTTACTTAGTGACAGGCATTTTGACATTCAGACTGCTTTGAAAAAGCATGTCAATACCACACTTTGAATCAAGTGTAAACAAGCCCTTTGTTTTAAATGAAATTTTAGTTCTTCTGGGGTGAAAAGCCCTACTAAATTCATAGACAGTCATATATACAGTAAATAGTAGATATATTGCTCATTTAAGGGGGTTATACATTTCAACATAGTTGCCCAGAGGAGTGCATAATCTCTGCTCCATATCAAAAGCTATCCCTCTATCAGAACCTATATTCTTTAAGAAGACATGACTTCCAGCCATGGTTACTCAAAGCCAATTCTGATTGACGTTCCTCATCCTGATATAGACTGATAAGTGAAGTTGACTGTTGCTGTGCTCTCTTGTCTACAATAGATGGCTAATAAAAGATTTATTTATAAACCGGGGGAGAGGACGCATCAGCAGAAATCACTGTTCCAAAACAACACTTATGAGAAGGCACAGAGCGATCACACAGAAGAGATTGGCGGCTGATGGAATATATAAAGAAACAAGGGCCAGCATCCTCCTTTTTGGTCAGTGGCCAGAGCTGCGGTGTGAGGATGGTAATGGGATACGCTTGGCTTTCGGTTGATAAATTATGCCAGCTTTCTTCTAATGCACATTTTTAGCTCATGTAAAAAGCTCAGCTAACCCCCTTTGCTTCAGCTACATAACAATCATTAAATATTAACACTCTGCAGTAATTGGTTTTAAAATCAGTCCGTCTGGACCAATGATGGCCAAGGATTTGCAGATGCCCTTGTCTGAGAACAGTGTGGTCATTTGGAAAGATACACCACGCTGAAAAATTAAAGAGCAACTCATGGCAAGGAGATTAAAACACAATTTACTTTAATTATATGTTTTTTCAAAAGTCATTTTTTGTTTTGTTTATTAAGTTAGCATAATCAGCAGAAATCTATCTTAACAAAGAACTGCCATATGCTTGGTGGAGGGTGCGCTTAACACATACCTCCCAACTTTTCGAGATGAGAAAGAGGGACACCTTTTAGGACAAAATATGTATGCAAAGTACACATTCCAACCAAGAAACCAATTGTATATGATCAGGATATTTCAGAGAGGGCCCATCATTGGTACTACTAGACCAGGGGCGGACTGACAACTCATGGGGCCCCCGGGCAATAAGGGATCATGGGGCCCCTGTGTCCTTGCCCAAACTCACAAAAGCCTATGAAAAAGGTACCAGGGGCATCTCATCGGGCCCCCTACTGACCCTGGGCCCTCGGGCAGTGCCCGAGTTTCCAAATGGTCAGTCCGCCCCTGTACTAGACCAATGTTCACCCCTAGCACTTGTCTTCCTCAGAATAAACCATGCAAGAGTGGAGTTTAAAGTGGCTCTAAGGCCTCAATTATTTTTAGAATGCATTAAGGTAAAAAAACCCTTCTGCCTGAGCCCCCCCACGACCCACCTGAGTCCCATCTCGATCCAGCGCTGTGCATGACAGCTGCAGATATCCCTGTTCTCTCTCTCCTCATAGGCTTAGAAACAGCAGCAGGAGTCATTGCCTCCTGCTGCTGTCAATCTCTGTCAATGAGCCAGTAAGAAGAGAGAGTGGGGGGCTGCGTCAAGCCCTGCTCTGTGCATCAATGGACACACAGAGGGTGACTCTGGAGAGAGCCCACACAAGTGCCCCCATAGCAAGTGGCTTGCTATGGGGGCACTGGGAAGGGGTAAGGAGCCAGGAGTACTAGCAGGGAACCCAAGAAGAGGAGGATCGGGGTTGCTCTGTGCAAAACCACAAAGCAAGTAAGTATGACATGTTTGTTTTTTAATCTAGTTGCCATTAAAATGGTTCTAAAGGAAATTTAAAAAAACATTAACTTTAATTATATGTGCCCTCAAAAATATTTGTTTTTGCAATTCAGATAGATGAAATCTATCTTAACTATGAATTGCCATATAGTTAGTAGATGTTGCAGTGGGTGTTGTCAACACATGCCTCCCAACAAGGGATGCTTTTTAGGACAAAAATATGTATGCAAAATACCCATCCCGGCCAAGCCCCCAATTTCAGATGATAAAAGGTGTCCCTCATTCCAACCATGGAACACTGACAGGTATGTGCTGAGCACACATCAGTGGGAGCCCACCATTGCTACCATTAGGTCAATATCCATCCCTACACTTTGTTTTCCTAGAACAAACTTTAACCACACAAAAGTGGAGTTTAATGGCATTTAATTACATGTTCCTTCAAAACTCATGATTTTGTTTTGTAATTCTGTATAATCAAATAAAATTCCCAAACCCAGGATAAGGCTATTTCAGAGGACGCCCCCCATTGTTACCACTCGGCCAATATCCACCTTTACTACTTGCCATCCTCAAAACACAGACCACACAAGAGTTGAGTTTAATGGCAAGGAAATTAAAACACCATTTACTTAATTTTATGTTTCTTCAAAAGTCAGGATTTTTTTCAATTAGCATAATCAGCTGAAATCTATCTTAATGAAGTACTGCCATATGCTTGGTAGATGTTGCAGTGGGTGTGCTCAGCACATACCTGTCAGTGTTCCATGGCTGGAATGAGGGACACTGTCAGGGCAGGAGCGGTGGAATGGACAGGCAGGCCTAATGGTATGGTCACTCACTGACTGACGACAGCCACCACCCGCAGACCGGAGTCCCTCAGGGCGCGGAGACTAAGTCCCAGGCTGCCTTTCACCAGGGCCCCTGATGGTGGGGATGGACTTGACGCAGCCAGGGACCAGGTCGCGACCCCCGAGAAACCCCAGCTGTGGCAATGGCATAAGCTGGTGGGAACCAGATGGGAAACGATAGCGTGGTTGGACAGGCCGGGTCGATAACAGCGGGACAGACGATACAAGACGGTAGGCAAGAATACTCAGGTCACAGGCCGGGTTCAGCAACGGAAGGTCAGGTAATGGGATAAGGCAGAGAATAGTCTTGTCAAAGCCGAGTCGGTTTCCAGGAAAGCAACGAGAGTAGAACAAGAGCTTGCTGCAACACAATCATACAGGACACAAATGCAAAGAGCAACTGCAGACAGCAGGTTTAAATGTGATCAACCATACCCCTCTGGAGGAGGAGCCGCAGAGACCTCAAAGCATAAAGGCTCCCACCATGCTTTGCAGAAACCTAAGATGGATGCCAGCACATGGAGCAGCATAAGCTCTGAGGAAAGGTAGGACCTTGACAGACACCTTTTATCACAAATATGTAGGCAAAGTACACATCAACACACAACATATTTTAGAAGGACGTTGCTCCTATGAGGTCAGTATCTACCCCTAGCACCTGTCTTCCCTGGAACAAACTTAAACTACACAAGAATGGAGTTTAATGGCAAATAGATTAAAGCACTATTTACTTTAGTTATATGTTCCTTCAAAAGTCAGGATTTTTTTTCCAATGCAGTTAACATAATCAACTGAACTCTATCTTCCAAAATAACTGCAAAACAGTATGCTTGGTAGATGTTGCATTAGGTGTGCTTGGTACATACTGGTCAACATTCTGAGGCTGGAAAGCTACCAGGTATACATGATGATGTTTTGGAAGGAGGACCACCATTACTTCCACTGGACCAATATCCACCGTACCACTTGTCTTTCAAGGAGAAAACTTAGTCCACACAATAGTGAAGTTCAATATCCATAACAGCCGTTCATTACAAAAGTAACAGTAGTTAACAATAAATAAAAAAGTTGGGTAATGCTCCTTGGTGGCACCAGAAAGTAACATCCAAGCAGACTGCAAAATCTGATAATTGCTAGACCCCCAGCTGCACTACACTGCATCAGGGACGCTGAAAGAAACCAACCACAGAATACCCCTTTGCGTTGCCACAATAACTGGGCACCTACTCATAAGAATACAAAAGATTTAAAACTAGAAATAGTTGCCATGGCAGTCAAAAAAAAAAACATTCCTAACAAAATTGGAGAGTGAGAAGGTCCTTGGACATTGGTCAAACTGAGAATGCCCACCCTGCTCCTCTCTGTAGAATAGATCTGAAGGCCTATCTGGCCTATCTTCCCTGAGATTCCTATTGTCAATCAGACAACTACTTGCTAGGCACTCCTTCAACCTCATCATATAGGCCCTACACCTATTGTGATGGACCGCCTGAGTGCTTCCATCATAGAACTGCTTCCTTGCCACTGGAACACAGGAACAAGGTATTATAGCTAGGCAGGCATTGCACCCAAGGACTAGACAACACTAGCTTAGGTGCAAACTGGAACTGTTTATTGAACAGAAATACATGTTTTAATACACTTCAGAAATAGGGGCAGTCCCCACTTGAACAATAAAAACAAATATTGTACACTGGGATAAACATCCCACATTGATTAGGTAACAAGGTCAAGTTGACACCGGATTAGTCCCATCATGTAGGAACCTTCTGGAGTACTAGCCAACAGACAATACAATAGGTGACTCAATTAACAATGGGACAAATACGCACCGGTAAACACATGATACCTTAATAAACAGATTGCAGCAAGAATCTTCAGCATCAGGTTGTTTTGAGCTGATTATATTAACATCTGCTTAGAGTCTCTGAGTTTGAGGGGAATTGAAGGAGTCAATACTGGTTCGGGCACAGAGACCCCAAATCTGTATCCTGGTCCACCAGTTCTCAGAGTCTGTGTATTTCAGGGACACATGGACTTGAATCCGAAGTAAAAGGTCCCCCCAGGCACACACCTCCCAAAGAATAGAGCCCCCTCAGATGCCAGGGCCCATGGTCAATTGGCAAGATACTAGCCTGAAGTCCCCTCCAAAAGCTCCTGTCCTTGTTGGGTCTGTCACATCTATGTTCTTTGAGTTTCTGCTCCAGGCCCTTCTGACCATAAAGAATTAATACACGGAAAATGATTAGTAAACCCATAAGATCGTTGTTTCAGCATTACTTTTTGTTTCCAACTTTATTGCAGAGGTAAAGAGGTCTTTACATTAGACCAAAGAGAGGAACAACTGAGGGGAAATGATAACATTCAGCATTTTTGTGGACTGTGTGGTGTCAGCCCTGCCTAGTTGCATTATGCTAAACTACTGAATCCCTTCTCTTATCCTAACTAGAGTTTAAGCTGCTTATATTTTCCTTTCCCCTCATTATCATAATAATGACATTTTAAATAAAACCTGTTTTCATTACATATCTTTTTTTTTTTGGCCCAGTGACCTCATCACTGGGTCTCTGCACTTCCCACTGCCATGATCTCCCTACATTGCAGAGAGAAGTGCTGAACATAGCTTTGTGAAAACATCACAGCACCCTCCCTCAGCCCTGATACAAGCAGCGGGCTGGCTCTTGAGGCAGGGGTAATGGAAATATCAAAATGCCTGGATGGGTGGGTGCCAGTTTAAAGGAGTGGTAGTTTTAGGCACATTTTGTTTGCACACAGACTGCCCCTAGGTTACACCTACATGTGACGCTGAACCTCCATGATTGAAAGAACTGAAATCCAATGAATGAAAGAGGTGGGCCAGGGACAGTCAGTCTGGGGAGTAAAGCACTAGATGATGCTGGACGTCCTTCAACCAGGTAATGAGGTTGGCTCTATCTGATTTGCTGCAGCTTCTAACGCACACTGTGAGAAGCTCACAGTATAGAGTGAAATCAGAGTAAGCAATTTCAGTCCAGGGGAGGAGCCTGAGACTGAAGGGGAGGTCGGAGATCAGATTTAAATACCTAGCCACTTGACGCTTGCCCATAGGACATTTATTGTGGGTGGCATGGGAAGGCTGGATCATGTACATGTACGTCATCCTGCCTGTTCTGGGTTAAGGGCACGCAGCATGCTGTTCCTGCGGCAGCTCTCGGTACCTGGCACTGAGCAGCCCGGGGATCATGTGATCGCTATGATATGAATGTCATTCATAACAGCTGTGCTTCCTATAGAGTGATGCTGTGATTGGCTTACAGCTATCTCACGGTGCCTGGGCCAATCAAAGCACCCTGTACCATGTGATTAGCTGTAGCCAATCACAGATCACTAGTAATCACAGCTGTTAACCCATTCATGACAGTTCAAAATATTACTGTTACAGGGATAATCACTGTAAGAACAATCAAATGCGGATCACTTTTCAGGGAAGTGATGAGTTCAGACACACATCTAAATTTAAAAAATGTTATGTTTTTAAGAATGACCATTCCTTTGTGATCTGCAGCTGCTGTAATTTTCTGTAAAATTCAATGTAATATGGCAACCTGGAGAGTAAAATCCCTGCAATGTACATTGATCATGCCAAGATTGCTTTATTTCTCAACAAAAGTGGAGTTACCCTTTAAATGAATCTCCTATTTGATGGCAAGCCAGCCGGATGCACGAGCTGGGATTTGTATTAGTTCTGATGCTTAATGGTCATTTCTGTTTTTGTCTGCTATGCCTAATGACTCAAACAATTAAACTACTGCAATTATATCTCTGTAAGGTCGCTCAAGGGAAATTTCCCAGAAAATATAAAGTAGACCTCCAACCAAAACAAGTTTAATATCTCCTGTGTATCAGGAGAGTCTCTGGAGACCCCTCCTAAGAACAGCTTGAGTTAATTGATGATTAGGGGGATGTCTAGGATAAAATTTGGTGTTGCCATCTCTACAAATGCAAGTCGAGGTAGTAGTCTGAGATGACTGGAGAAAAAGGAAATTATGATGATAATGAATCATCCTGTAATTAATTGCAATGTCTACTGATCAGCAGAGGGATGGTGAATCAGTAGTCGGGGACAAATATTATGAGTCCGTCCTCTGATGGCAAGCAAAGCATACTGTACATCAGTAGTAACAATGAACAACTATCATTTACAATTCTTTTTTTAAAGTAAAAATAATATAAATATTAAATACTTTAAAATAAAAAATAATCTAAATACAGTACATTTAGATATATATATATATATATATAGAGAGAGAGAGAGAGAGAGAGAGAGATACAGTATATATATATAGATATCAGGGGCGGACTGACCATTTGGAAACTCGGGCACTGCCCGAGGGCCCGGGGTCAGTAGGGGGCCCCATGAGATGCCCCTGCTACTTCTTTCATAGACTTTTTTGAGTTTGGGCAAGGACACAGGCCCCATGATCCCCTATTGCCCGGGGGCCCCATGGGTTGTCAGTCCGCTCCTGATATATATACATATGTGTGTGTGTTTGTGTGTATTAGGGATGCACAGGTACCGGTGTTTAGCTGTGAGTACTAGTACCAATACTTTGCGGTGCGATTTGCGTTAATGGACGCAAATTGCACCGCAAGGAATAGCATTCTATTTGAACAGGAATGTGATTCCCAACTGTTCCTGTGTGAACCCAGGCTTGTCATAGCCCGAGTTCACACAGGAGCGGTGTGGGAAACCTCCCTGCAGGCACCCCATGCTGAGTCTCAGTGGTAGGAGAAGAGAGAAAGCGGTGATTTTGCATTCATGTTCAAATTGAATGCTAATCTTTGCGGTGCAAGTTGTGTCCATTAACGCAAATTGTACCAAAGTCTCAATTAAGATATCGGGAGAATTTTCATGAGTACTCATAAAAACACTCAGTATTGGCACCAATTCTGGTATTGGTGCATCCCAAATATATATATATATATATATATATATATATATATATGTTACTGTACTGTCTTGTGTATTGTCTCCCATTATAATGTACAGCACTGAGCAAACTGTTGGCGCTATATAAATCCTGTATAATAATAATTATATATAATTAGGCACTTCACAGTAGCAGAAATTTCAGGGATGTGCAAATCATATCGCCTGACGCCCAGGACATACGGTACTGGGCGCCAGGCAGGTGATTTTTTTTTTTTTTTTTTTTTTTACATTTGGCCCTGCTGCAGGCAAGTAGCAGAGTTTACTTTTTTTTTTTGCGCCCCTTTAACAGAGCAGACAGCGGAGCTTGATTTAGCTGCCCAGCATGTGTTTGTACTGAGCGCCCAAGTGCTACCGTGTGGAGAGTAACCTGAGGTAATAACGTGTTTTTTTGTTTTTTTTTCCTTATTGGGGCCGGCGCCTCATTTACTCGCTCAGCAGATACGCTTCTGCTGGGCGTTAAGAGAGCCCAACACTCCCCTTTCCTGACGAGCACCCAATCGGTGCTCATTACACTGCAAGGTCTCTCTCCTCCCTGCTAGTCCCCGGGTGTGATGCTGGAGACAGGCAGGGAGGTTAGGAGGAGATAAACAGCACAATGGTAAAAATATTTAAAGTTTAAGTCTCCATAAAGCCCCTTTTTTGTTTTTAAAAGCACCAGACATACCTTATCTGGACAAGTAGATTGGGACCCCGATTTAGTCCCTTGGACAAGCAGTTTTTTTTATTTTTTAATTTCTACACCCCTGCATATACACACAGTGCTCAGCATAAACGAGTACACCTCTTTTGGAAAGAAAGATTTTAATCAATATCTCAATGAACACAAGAACAATTTTCCAAATGTTGACAAAATCGAGTCTTATAGAACATTTCTCTAGCTCATTATATGGAAGTAAGGTTAATAATATAACTTAGATGACAAAATCTTCAGTTTTACTCAAATTAGTTGATGCAAAAATGAATCCACCCCACAACAAAAACTGTTACATCTAGTATTTTGTATGACCTCCATGATTTGTAAGGACAGCACCAAGTCTTCTAGGCATGGAATGAACAAGTTGGCGACATATTGCAACATCGATCTTTTTTCATTCTTCAAGAACGACCTCTTTTAGAGCCTGGATGATGGATGGGAGTGATTCTCAACTTGTCTCAACTTGTCTCTTCAGAATTCCCCATAGTGTTTGATTGGGTTTAGATCAGGAGACATACTTGGCTACTGAATCACTTTGAATTGTTGTATCTTTTTCTTTAAGTGCCTTCACCTTGTTCTTCTTCAGAAATGCAACAGTGGCCTTAGATGTGTGTTTTGGATCATTGTCATGTTGGAAAAGTGCACGACGACCAAGGGCACAGAGTGATAGTAGCATCTTCTCTCTCAATATAGAGCAGTACATCTGTGAATTCATGACAGCATCAATGAAATGCAAATGCAAAACGTTTCGCGCTCCACTAATAAATATGAAATATGCTCAACAAAACTTATTTATAAACAATATAAAATTCAAAAAACCTTTTTCAAAAAATTATATGTATAACATATGTGTTATATGAATTGATTCCCCCTGATGAAGCCACATGATCTGGTGGCGTAACGCGTAGGGGAGGGGCTCTGAAGTCATGATGCTTAAAGGAAAAGATACAACAAGTATAAGCAGTGTGGATAACACACAGAGGATCAGTTACAATTGTACCAAAAAGCGGTTTTATCATGTTTGCCATGTGAGTTTAAATAAATACATTTTAAAGGAGATAAGGCACTATATTATATTATTTGATTGCATGACATCTACATTCATGGAGCAACAAGCAAAAAAGGAGTGAAGAGACCCCATAGAAGAGAGATCCATCCAACTCCCGAGGAAAGATTCATAGGAAACAGCGAAACCCCCTGTGGGAAAAAGGGAATACTCCATCCATCCACCCATCCATCTGGGATAGGGATACTTAAATCCATATATTTCCAAGTCCAATTAAAGGGACACAAGCTGTTTATGACCTCACTTAACGGTTTGATCATATAAATCAGGTGAGCGTACACTGGTGAAGGAGCACATTAGTTAAAGTTTTTGTGGACTTTTTTTACGTTTTAAGGCACGGATAATAAAATAATTAAAATAAGCACGCAGTTTTTGAAGAACTAAAATTGGACTCATGTTATATATAATTTTTTGAAAAAAAATTTTAAAAAAGGTTTTTGGAATTTTATATTGTTTATGAATACGTTTTTTGTTGAGCATATTTCATATGTTATTAGTAGAGCGTGACACGTTTTACATTTGTTTTTAGTTATAGTGACACACAAGTATGAGTGTGTATGGTGTAGGCGACCCACTTCAATTATTTAGTATATATTTTTTATGTTTGAAAATATCTTTTATAATAGCACGCTATTTAAAGGGGTGTTCGTATTAATTTTTGACAGCAAAAAATACATCATAGTAGCTCCCAAGAACTCAGCTTTATATCAATGAAATGCAGCTCCCCGACCCCAGCAGCACTCATGCAGCCCCACAGAAGGACACTGCCACCACCATGTTTCACAGTAGGCACCATGTATTTTTCTTTGTACTCCTCACCTTTGCGACACCATACCGTTTTGAAGCCATCAGTTCCAAAAACATTTATCTTGGTCCCATCACTCCAAAGTCCCAGTAGTCTTCTTCTTTTTCAGCCTGAGCCCTGGCAAATTCTAGGCAATCTTTTTTGTGCATGGGCTTTAGGAGAGGCTTCCTTAGTGGACGACACCCATGCTTGCCATTCCTCTGCAATGTACGCCTTATTGTGTCATGGGAAACAATCACCCCAGTTTGGCTTTCTACTTCTTTAGCTAATTGCAGTGAACTTGCATGGCGATTTTCTTCATCCCTTATCAGAAGATGATCCTGTCGAGTGTTATCTTCCATGGTCGGCCTGGACGTGTTAGGAAAAGACTCACCGCTGGTGGTGCTGGGGCTCACCTGCTGTGTGGGCTGCAGTACTGGTGCTTGCCAGCGGGTGCTTTCAGCAGCCAGGATCTCACTCCTGCAATCAAGCCATCACCTGAGGCTGATTGCAGGAGGTGTATTTAAGTAGTACCAGGCCTGTAATCAGTGCCTTGGTGTTTTCCCATGTGCCGTGTTGTCCTGATCCTGTTTCCTGTATCCTGTCTTCTGCCTGCTTGACTCTGACTCTGCTAGAACTCCTCCTGCACCGACCCAGGCTATTCCTGACCATTCCCCTGCCTGCTCCTGTTGTACCTTATCTGCCCGATTGTTCCTGACCACTCCACCTCTCCAGCCTTGACAACACTTATACATAGTAATATTAGTTTAAGGTTTGGTTTTTGTTTGCACTGCGTTTGTATATTTTGTGCAGCTCTTAATAAATTTTATTATTATTTCATCATTTCTGAAGCCTGCTGTTCTCTGGTCATACCTGGATCTCTGACAGGACGTCTCTGTTAGATGGTTGTAGTTCCATCTTTGTTAAATTTTTGTATCACGTTTGCTACAGTATTCTGACTAAGTAAAGCTTTGCTGATTACTAGTCTTCACCTTTCTTATATAAAGAAATTATTTTCTTTCTCAGGCCTTGTGACATTTGTCTTCCATGTGGTGCCATTGCTGACAGCATGAATTGGGAGGGGTTTTCTTTAAGTAAAGACCTTTTATAATCAACTGTCTGCTGGATTCAATGAATAATTAGACTCACCTGGAGCTGAATTCTTGTTCATTAGGATTTTGTTGTCTAACATTTAGCTTTGCTCCCAAGACTTTCATTGGGGTGTATTCATTTTTGCAATGTGGTCTTGAATGAATTTGTTAGGAAAAATACTTTTGTGTGTGCAATTTAACAAATCTTGTTTGCAATCATTGGTCCGCATTTGTGGGAGTATTTTGTAGTATAGTGTCCCATAGAAAATGTTGATTCTGAAAGGAAAGTAAAGGTTTTCTGACAAATCTATTGGGGTTTACTCATTTATGCTGAGCACTGTATATATAGATATGGGGGTTCTTTAACTCAGTGGTAGATACATTTTAACTAGTTGCCGACTGCAGATAGCCGAATGACGGCTGCACTGCGGCCGGCCAGTTCTGAGTGGACATCATATGACGTCCTCCCAGAACGCGCTCTCCTGCGCGCCCCAGGGGGCGCGCACCCGGCGATCTCCATGATCGCTGTGTCCTACGGACACAGCTGATCACGTGATGTGGTAAAAGGCCAATCACAGCGGCCTTTTACCACGTGATCAGCGGTGTCCAATGACATGCTGATCAGAGGGAAATGCAAGTGCCGGTTCTCGGCTGCACTTTCCTCACGCTGTCAGATCATGAGGAAAGTACTGCCGAGAACCGGCAGTTGTCAGAGCGGGGATCGGCACCGATCATCAGGGCACTGATGATCAGTGCCCTGATGATCGGTGCCCAGCAGTGCCACCCGCAAGTTCCGCCCATCTGTGCCCAGCAGTGCGCCCACTAGCTCCGCCCACCTGTGCCCAGCAGATCACCCACCTGTGCCCAGCAGTGCACCCACCTGTGCCACTCTGCAGTGTCACACACCTGTGCCCAGAAGTGCCACCTACCTGTGCCCAGCAGTGCCACCCACCTGTGCCTACCCACCTGTGCCCACCAGTGCCACCCACCTGTGCCCACCCACCAGTGCTGCCCACCAGTGCCACCCACCAGTGCAGCCCAGCAGTGCTGCCAGTCAGTGCCACCAGTCAGTGCCCAGGGGTTGTGCCAGTCAGTGCCGCCAGTCAGTGCCCAGCAGTGATGCCAGTCAGTGCCGTCTATCAGTACCCATCATCAGTGTCACCTACCAGTGCCGCCTATCAGTGCTGCATATTAGTGCCGCCTATCCGTGACACCTCATTAGTACTGCCTATCAGTGCCCTTTAGTGCTGCCTATCAGTGCCCATCAGTGCTGCCTATCAGTGCCCATCAGTGCTGCCTCATCAACGCACATCAGTGAAGGAGAAAAAATACCTGTTTGAAAAATTTTATAATAGAAACACAGAAACTTTTTTTTTTTCAAATTTTTTGCACTTTTTTTATTTATAGCGCAAAAAGTAAAGCGCCCAGTGGCGATTAAATACCACCAAAAGAAAGCTCTATTTGTGAGAAAAAAATGATCAAAATTTCATATGGGTACAATGTTGCATGACCGCGCAATTGTCAATCAAAGTGCGGCAGCGCTGAAAGCTGAAAATTGGCCTGGTAAATAAGGGGGTATAAGTGCCTGGTAGGCAAGTGGTTAATGAGTCTACACCAGTCCAGTTTTTTAGGGCTTGCCACCAGTCTACTTTTATTTCAAATGAAAACTAAACATTCTTAAGCAGTTAAGAGATATCAACACAGCAAACATCGAAAAATGCTAACCTACCTGTCTCACTCTTCATCAGCATGGCTGCTCTATACACTGGTCCCTTAGAATGTCCCACCTGGCTCTCCTGGCTACCTGGGTTCTCCTGGCTCTCAGCCTTTAGTTGCATATAATCAATCTACGACACAATAGGGGTTACTTGCTGCTCCCTGCAGCCACTGTAATTCCAGGTGTCAGCCTGGTCAATTCAAATATGCAGCCTGCAGGTCTCTAATATGACCTGGACACAGGTTTGAAGTCTTCATCTCACTCAAGACTTTTTGAAACCTTTGAACTCTGGACCCTGATTCTGGGTTACTACACCCAGTTCTCTCCACTCAGTCACAACACTTGCTGCTCCTTGCAGCCACTGTAATTCCAGGTATCAGCCTGGTCAGTGCAAACATGTACTTTCTGCTCTCTGCAGCACGGGCCTATGCCCTAGCCTGTCAATAGGGGTTCCTCTGACACCCCGGGCTCTCTCTCTCTCTCTCACTCCTCCAAGACTCACAGACTTCTGTAGTCCCCTGGACTCTCCTAGTCACCTTAGTTCTCCTAGTCTCCCAGCCTTACTTGGCTATCCCAACTGTCTGTCCTGTGGGTAAGGAATCTCTCAAACATTGAGTACTGTCTCCCGAGCAGAGTCCCTCTCCCAATAGGAGTACACCTTTCTTCTTGCTGGAGCAAACATCTCTCTTCTGGCTGGAGCACTGACCTTTCTTCAAATGGGAGCCTTGCTTATGAGGGTTAAGAGTGTGCACACTCATCCAGCTTCCAGGTCTCCAATAAGAACTGGACTCAGGATTGAAGGCTTCATCTCACCCAAGACTCTTTAAAGCCTTCAAACTTCAAAGAGTTTGAAGGTCCTTCAAATTGTCACTTTATAAGCAAGGACGGACTCACCCAGCCTGCAAGTCTCCAATAGGACCTGAACACAAGATTGAAGGCTTTGTGCCACCCAAGAATCTTTAAAGCCTTCGGACTCCAGACCCTGATTCAGGATTACTAAACTCAGAGAAAACTGAGTACCCAGTTCTGTCTGCTCAATCACAACACTCCAGAGCCAAGTCCCCCCAGAGCATGCAGCTTGCTATGGGGGCACCCAATCAGGCTCGCTTCCAAGTGCTGTTCTGTGTATCCATTCACACACAGAGTTGCAGAGCCAATGAGGAGGGGGAATCCCCAGAAAGCTGAGGCTCTTGTGCACATTGTTGGATCACGATTGGGGCTCAGGTAAGTTTTAGGGGGGCTGCTGCACACAGGTTTTTTACCTTCATGTATAGGATGCATGACGTTAAAAAATCTTATGCCTTTACAACCACTTTAAATCCTGAAAGGACCCTTAAAGGTTTCTATGCAAACCACACACTGTCCCCTATTTAATTTGGCATGATTTGTAGCTGCATTATGTTTTTAGCATTCTATCTTCACAATACCATTTTAATAGGAAATAATTTACAGAAGGTAATAAAGTGACTATTTCATTCCATGGAATTAAAAGGGAAGCCTTCAATAGTATTAATATTAATACTGGGCATGTGTTGATTTAGTCCATTCATTAATAGTGCAATACTCCAATCTAGAAGTAAAATAGGCTCATATTATCTACACATACTGCAATATCTTTTGTGCTGCAGCTAATGGACCCGAGGCATCTGGGAATTGATTGTGGACAGTTCACTTCCACCAGGCAGCAGGAGGCCATATAATTAACAATGCACATTCTGTGTTAAGGGAGAACAGAGCCATGCACAAGACTTTAAACCTAATAATGGAAGATTCAAGATTGCTTGATCCATACTTTAAAAAGACCAGAATCCTCCATAAATGAATTTATATCTCATGAAAGTATCCAGATTCAGAGCAGAATTAAGTATATGTTGCATGTGAAGCCTATTTGCAAAATTACAAATCCTATGCTGAATGGTAGAGTCAGTGGGGATGCAGAGTAGGGTTGAGCTTTGGAATGCTCGGATCCTAATCAGAAACCACCTGAGCAAGCCCTCCAAGACGTTGTCGCTTGACTGGTCTTGCGACTTCTGCTGTGAATACCAGCACTGACAATGGTCTCCAAACTGCAGCCCAGGGTCCAAATGTGGCCATTTGCTTGCCTTTATCCGGCCCTTGGGGCACTATTCCGCCCATTGAAATGAGACACTATTCTTCCCACTGACACCAACAATGGGGCATAATTCCTACCATTGACACAAACAATGGGGCATCATTCCTCCTCCTACTATCAAAGATGGGGCACTGCTTACTCCCACTGATGCCAGGACAATTTCTACCCCCACTGACCACAGTCTGACCCCCCTAAAGTTTGAAGCACAGTAAACTGGCCCTTTGTTTAGAAAGGTTGGAGCCACCTACTCTATTACATTCTCTGCCTGCAGATCAGTCTGCATAGGAGTACTATTGAGTCCATTTAACATTTTGCCATTTCATCCAGCCCTGATGAAGGGGGCTCATGTTGCCCCCCCCCCCCCCAATGCGTTTGATGCATTTTTCCCTGCTTGTTGTAACCAGTTGAACAATAAAGTCTTTGAACACCAATTGTTTTCATTTAACCTCTCCGACCTATTACACTCAACTGGGTCAATTGTCTGTGGCCCAGGCATTCTCCGCCACAGGGGTGTGTAAAAGTGCAGCTGATGTCGCTACTGTTCTACTCCCTGTTCTCCTTGCTGGAGAAAAAGCTGTACCTGAGGATCTGCAGGGCTAGGATCTCCCTGCTTTTGCTTCTTCCATTCTGTGGATCATTGAATTCTGAACCTTTCCTACTGGTTCTTAGTCATTACCCCTCCAGCTATTAGACTACTAGTCTCTAGGGGAGCAGCTCTAACATAAATAAGCAATGCAGGCTACTGCGTAGGCTGCCTAAAAAAAGACACAATGCAAAGGGGTGACATTTCCCTTTAGCCTGCTACTCTCATAGCCCTGCCCAGAGATGGTTTAATAGCAAGAAACATAGGTAGGAAAAAATATGTATGCAAACCCATTAAATATGTGCCAGAACAACCCTCCTATATGCCCGACAATAGGATAAGCTATGTTCTCAACTTAAAGAAGATATGGACATAATGACCAAATGTATGAATGAGGTTTATAGTGACATGGACTTTTCCAATTAATCTTTCAAATAGTAAAGGTTTCAAACAATCTGTATCTCTGTAATTTGTTCAGTAATTCTGACAGTATGAGAAATGAAAGCTACAGGTATCTACAAACAAAGGTTAGGTTGCTGGTAAATGTGCCATACTGATGAGTCCGTCTGGTAAGATAACTGTACAGACAATACCCAGGTAGAAAAGTGGACAGAGACGTGACTGGTTCTGGTTGGGGAAAACAATTGGGGTGCAATCTAGTGAAAAGGGTCTGCCTGCTTGGCGGCGTTAGTAAAGTTTACACTGGGTGTATGCACCTGGTCACCTGGGCTCCCGTGTCTCATTGGCCTTTGGGTACATGGCAAGGCCACCCTGCAGACTATACCTGGAAATAGGGTTGCCAAGAGGCCTCTAGTAAGTGCATAATGTATGACTCCTGATGTAGCCTAAGGCATAGCAGAGTAATGAAAACTGATGAGAATATAACACAGGGTTGGTCGCTAGGGTTTCAAGACTTTGGAGTAGGCTGCAGTATGGGAACCATCTTAAAGGCTAAGTTTTAAGTTCACCTTTTACAGAAAATAGCCTATGCAGTCAAGGTGCTTCAGTGGATATTAAAAAAAAAACTGCAGCTTTGTAAAATGTTCAGCAATGGTATTGTCATACCTGTAAGCCAGCTGGGTCTGCTTAGGAATGCCTGTTGAAGTGTTTGGACTGTAGAGCAGGTTGGTGTCATAGCTCCCCTAGCTGCGGGTTATTAAAAACTATGTTCACCTTTTCCAGAAAAAAGCCTATGCAGTAAAGGGGCTCCAGTGGATACTGGACAATTGGGCAGCTTTGTAGAACAACCGATAATATTATTGTCATACATGTAGGCCATTTGGGTCACCTTAGAAGCCTGGACTAAAAACTTCCAACTAGCAACCCCAATGTCCTGACTTGTTGCTGGGACATGAAAACTTAGCATGCTGACTCTTACATGCTTACTCCCAGCTTTTCAAGATTGAAAATCAGTGGTTTTTGTAACAAGCTAGGAACTTGGGGTTACTAACTAGGAGTTTTCAGGCCAGGCTTCTAAGGTGACCCAAATGGCCTACAGGTATGACAATAATATTACCAATTATTCTACAAAGCTGCATAGTTTTTCAATATCCACTGGAGCCCCTTTACTGCATAGGCTTTTCTTAATGACTCACAGCTAGGGGGGCTACGACGCCAACCTGCTCCACAGTCCAAACACTCCTCCAACAGGCATTCCAGTAATGAGGAAAATAACAGATGCAGGAAGCCAACAAGTAATGATAACTGGTCCACTGTTTGCCCTTTCTTGGGGGCATAGCTTCCACAGTTTAGGTCCTCTTTAATTTTCTGTTTGACCAAGGGGGTGAGTACCAAGTAAAGGTAATAGATACTCTTTAAAAAACAACTGCTCTACTGAGATGAATGACGTGTGTAATGGCCCTAGTTAGAGGTCTGCTATGGCAAATATGCACAATAAAATAACTTTGTTGTCAAAAATGTCCAACAAAATCAAAGTGAATAAACCTCACAGCTTTGTATATACAGAACAGGCAGCTCAATGAAAAGAACTTTGAATAGACAACTGAGCACCGAGTCAAGTCAGAGAGCAGAAGTCTGCTGTTGCTTCTGATGTAAAAATATCAATGTATCGATCCAATAACCCAATTTCCCTTGCTAACTCTGCATTCTTCAAGAATTAGTGTCATGGAGAGAAAATACTTATAAAAAAATCAACTGCTCACAGTAATAGTTATCTCAGCAGATTGCCACACAATGAATTTCCCATGGAGCCAATTCAGAGAGCCAAGCCACTGGAATATAGATAGAGGATGACTCTTGTCTCTGTTTGGCCTTATGGCTGATCAAATCAAATGGAACCCGCAGGAGATCTCGTTCAGCAACATGCTTGGGAATTATTTGTCACTCCACTTAAAGCAATGAGAGGTCCACAATGGCTTATTAGCTAATCTCTATCACATGACTTGCCTTTGCTGCATCAGACAGAAGAGAGGGTGTTAAAGCACTCCTATACCTAAAAACTAAAACATCTACTAATATAGCAGGCTCAATTCACAAAGCTTTAACTCAAGGATAAGGCTCTCTAAATTTATCCATGTGACTGTAATTTTCAAATCTCATTGAGTTTACCTGAAAACAACTTTCACTTTTTTGAAAATAAGTATTTTTATTCTGTTGTTATCTTTACAAAAGTGAACTATTTTCAGTTGAGACCACTGAGATTTAAAAAAAAACAGTCAAGTGGCTAAATTAAAGAATGAGGGTTGCTATTTTTAAAATAAAGTGACAGTCATTTTCAGCTGATGCCAAAGAATTTGAAATTTGACAATTACATGGCTAAAAAAAAGATAATTAACCTTTTATGCTTTTGTTAAAGATTTGTGAATTGAGCCCCCCGTGTCTCCAGACATAGACATCTTTATGAACCGATCAGGTCTTGTACCAGTGTGAGTTGGAACTGCTGGGGAAGGAATAGCATCCCACATTAAGTAAGGGCTTGTGTTGATGGACTTTTTGCTTCAGTCGGGTTTTGCATTCCCATACAAGCCTAATAGGAGTGCAAAACCCACTTAAAACATTTCAAATATGGGCCAGTAGGTCAACTGCACTTAAATTCTGAAGGATCTTAGAAGCATCTCAAACTAAAATGAAACTGATGCCAACAATGCAATCTCAAAGTCCGTCAGCACAGACCCTAACTCACACCACCATCTTTACATGCCAATGGCACTATGTCTCCCAAGAGCCCTTTTCTTATGCACAGTGTGTGGGGTAACTACCATAAATCAGCAATGCTAGATAATGCAGAGGCAACTGTTATATCTAAGGGAGGCTAGTCAATCAGAGAGGCAATTGCAAAATAATAGAAGCTAGATGTCAATAAATCAGGGACCCTAGACAACTACCAAACTTTAAAGCGGAGTTCCACTCATCCTGTCAAAAAATAAAAGTCAGCATCTACAAAAAGTGTAGCTGCTGACTTTTAAAAAACAGCCACTTACCTGTCCCTTGGTCCCAAGGTGTGTCCCCCACAAACCATTTCACCGCCCTTCCTGGAGGCCGGCATCTTCAGTGTGGGCACCCAGCTGTGACTGCTTGCGGCTTCATAGCCAGGTACCCACTGCGCATGCGCGAGTAGCGCTGTGCTTCATGAATGGTCCTGTAGTCTTCTGGGACCTCTCATGTGTCCCAGAAGACTATGGGGAGGAAAGGAGGGAGGACACCTTCTATTTCCAATCGCATAGGGGGTCCGACCGCAATTCGGAGCCGGTACCTGTCAAATTCGGGTACCCGCTCCCCTCTCCCGCTCCCCAAAGGTGCCAATCCTTAATGGGGAGCGGGGGAGCAGTCCTTAAAGCGATACTTCTCCTTTTGGTTGGAGCTCCGCTTTAAGAAGGCTAGAAAATCACCCACCTCCAGTCTATTCCCCCCCCCTATTCTTATCCCCCCAGTTCCTTTGTACTTATTGTAGCATGCTTGTGCTAGGGAAAGTTTCATCCAGAATTAGAACTTACATGGTTACGAACATTCATTGTTTTAGATTCTATTATACGGTATATAGGAATGTATGAATTAATACATGCAAAGGTTTCTGAACAGCAATCTTTGACCATCTTTTGTATCATGCCTCATTGTCTATGACCATCTTTTGTATCATGTCCACAGTCTACAACCATCTCTTGTATCATGTTTACAGTCTCTGACCATCTCCTGTATCATGTCCACAGTCTCTGGCCATCTTTTGCATCAAGTCCACAGTCTCTGGCCATCTTTTGCATCAAGTCCACAGTCTCTGGCCATCTTTTGCATCAAGTCCACAGTCTCTGACCATGTCCTGTATCATGTCCACCGTCTCTGACCATTTCTTGTCATGTTTACAGTCTCTGACCATCTCCTGTATCATGTCCTCAGTCTTTGACCATCTCCTGTATCATGTCCACAATGTCTGGCCATGTTTTGCGTCATGTCCCAGTCTCTGAGCATCTCTGGCATCATGTACGCAGTCTCCCTCTATGTTCTGCATCACGTTCATGACTTTGACTATGTCCAGTTTTCTGCTGTCTCTGACACTGAATATTCACTTAATTTTATGTGTGCATCTCTGGCAATATTGGGGGTCGCACTTAGGCCCCCCCATATCAAGAAAGTTGGCCTTACAATGTTAATTTTTTATGTACCAAACAACAGTTAGAGACGTGTCTCTATATGGGTCATATGTTATTCTAAAAAAATAAAATTTATTTTTTCAATAAAAGTACCATAATCAAAACAGATTTTAGAACAGCAGCCATGTTTCCTAGATAGACTTAGCAGTTCACTGACCGACTTTACTTCTTGCCTAGAGTTTTTCTTTAGGGAGTATACATTCACTCTATGTAAATTACACCTAGATTTGCTGTGATGCCAAGTCTTTCAACAATGTAGTTTCCACTGAAACTGCAAAGCTTGCACACTGCCTGACGAGAACCTGCTGTAGGGAGAAAATGGATCTTTGATGCTGCTAAGCCTGGCATCACTGAGATATCAAACGCACGACTTCTTAAAAAGAACAGACATCTGTAATATTATTTTTTTTTTTCCTCAAGGCATTTCTGCCATTAAAACATAATTGCCTCCTGCAAATAATGGTACCTGCCATCTTTGGGCTATGCTTTCACCATGGCTCCTGCATTAGGGATGCCACTAATTTTCAATATAAGTGTAAAGTAAACCCAAAAACTGTTTTCATTAAATTTCATTATGTTTGGCACCATATCTCTGTCTTTTGTTAATCTTCTTCAAAGTATCTTACCTGCGGATGCTGCCAGTTGCAGCACTTCCTGTTGCAGGTTGACAACGCTAAGCCACTGCCTTGTAAATAGCAGCAGCTTTGTCAGCCTGCTGTGTGCATTTCTTCCAGTGCTGGGACAAGATCATCAAGCACCCAGGGTGAAGATGCCAAACTGTGCCCCCCCCCCCCCCCAAGATGTATGAGCATTTCACAATCTGAATCCCAATGCAGAAATGTTGCAGTGGCAGGAGGAGGAGCAGGGGGGAGAAGAGAGAGCACAGCCCACACCTCTTCCTGACTCTCTTCTGCCCTTCTAATTCCTCTTGTCACTTCCCACGCTAAGCTGACAGGAGTAGTGATGGGGAACTCTCTAAGCGCCGGCTCCCCACCTCATATGATAGCACAGCCCCCCAGGGCAGCTTCTCTTCCTGCCCTCCTTTTCCCAGCCCTGATTCCCTCAGCTGGCTTTTGGATTATCTATCACAGCCTTTTTCAATCTTTTTAAAACAGAGTAACCCTTGAAATAATTTCCTGGTCTTACGGAACCCCTTCCAATAATTACTGTATCTACAGCTCATGATAGCGTGACAGTCAGTGCAAAGAATGCTTCTTACAGATAGCTAATAGGATTATTGTTGTCAGTGGATTCTTATCTGAGAGGGAGACATTCTCATTGCTCAAGGAACCCCTGGCAAACTCTGGCGAAACCTTAGGGTTCTACAGAATCCTGGTTGAGAAAGGCTGGTCTTTCTCAACCTGGATCCCTCAAGAGGTTGCTAGGATTTTCTTGAGCAAGAAGCAATTTCTGCCAGCTGGTTATTAACATGATGATCAATAGAATACTCCTCACATTTGTGTTACCCTTACAGATTTACAGATACAGTAGATAAAAAAATTATTTGTCAGTGGTTGCTTATCCTATCGGATTGTTCATAGAACCTCTTAAAACCTCTGGAGGAGCCCTAGTTAAGAAAGGCTGGTCTATCAGGTCAATCAGCTTTTCTCAATCAGGGTTCTGTGGAACTGTAGGGTTCCTTCAGAGGTTGCTTGGGGTTTCTTGAGCAATGTGCAATTTCTGTCTCTCAGATAAGGAACCAATGAAAACTTTAGCTATAATTAAGGGGTGGATTCTTTCCAATGACCACAAATGTAAGCAGCATTCTACCAAATTATTATGATGTTAATGTACCATGAGCTGAAGCTATAGTACTTATTAGTAGAGATTCCCTGAGACCAGAAACTTATTTCAAAGGTTCCTCCATGTTAAAAAGGTTAAAGGCTGGCTAAGATGGTGAGGTTGGCAACGTTGCTGCTAAGTGCAAGGCCAGTGCTTGGTGTTGTCAGCCAACAACAGAAAAAGCTGTTACTGGTAGGATCTCCATTGAAGAAACTGCTAATGACCTACAAAAAAGGATTTGGTTAAGAAAATGTACAGCGAAGCATAATGCCAACCATACTGAAAATAGAATATGGTTTACATACACTATAAGGTGGACCTTTGTTCAAACTAAAACAAAACACGCTGTTTCAATAAAGCTCATGTTTGGTTATTTCCCTGTACTCCATGCTATTCTACTGCTTTATCTTAAACATTGGGAAACTGAAATCGTTTATATGTGCCGTAGATATCATAAAATCACTTTAACACTATCAAAGACTAATAATGTTCCTCTGAAAGACAAGAAAATAAGATAGCTCTTAATGTATACTCCCAGTGGTGAAAATAAACTTCTTTCTTGACCCTGCCAATGACAGTCAAGTGACTGTAATTCCCTAGATTAATCACTCCGTTGATGAATGCCATTAATTATAAGAGGAAATGCCATTTCTAGTAATAAAAGGTACCCAATCCACATACTATATAAGCTCCCTAGTCTTGGCATAGTGAATTTTCACTTAGTTTAGTGAATTGAGTTGAAAATGGATGAAAAAAAAAATCACTTTTTAGAGACTACCCAATCTTGTGCAAGGAAATGGATTGGAAGATTGAAATCAAAGCAACTTCATGGTAAGTACAAGAGGAGTCCGATCGACAGAGGCATCCAATGTTATGTCTAAGAATGTCAGAATTGTCACCTTTTAGTGTCAATCAAGTTTCTTTATTTCACCAAATAAACATGTCCTGTGGCTTTGTATTGCAACTTCATCTATTCATGGGCAATAACATTGATGTTATGTGTAAAGATGTGATTTCATCAGGTCCTGTTTGATCTCTGGGGACCTGATAACATCGCATCCTTACACATGTAACATCAGATGCCTTTGCTGATCGGACCATGAATGGGTCTCAGACTCCTCTTGTACTTACCGATTTCAATCATCTGCCTAACAACCCCACTGAGGACCAAGGATGGGAGCCCCCGAGGCATAGAGATCACCTTTATCCTGCATGGAGACAGGTTTTCTTGGAAGATTGCATGTTCCCACCCCTTGGGGTGACCGCAGTCTCAACATATGTAAGTTATTTATTTTCTCCTTCTCCAGTGTAGAAGCACCCTTCAAGCCCTTTATCCTTTTTGAAGCAATTTATCCTTTTTTAGGCAAGTTTTCACTCTATAAAGGCTCTCCCACCTTGCCCTTTTCTTTTCCAGTGGACACCCTGAGCTACACCGGAGACCACTGGCCAGCCCTTCAGGACTGAACCCTTAAGGCCACAGCTGACCACCACACCTTAGATACTAATACAACTTCAACAATGAGCATTCAACCTCTTCAATGATTTTCCATAATTGTAACCCCCCTTCCCCATTACAAATAAGGATGGGAGGAGCCCTGTAAGCCACTGTATGGGGCCCCACAATTTCTAATGATGGCCCTGTCCTCCCACACTCCAAAGAAATGCTGGTAAGTCAGTTGGCTCCTATCTAAATTGCCCTAGTATGTGCATGTATGATAGGGACCTTAGGTTGTAAGCTCCTCGAGGACAGTGACTTATATGAATGTACAATACATACAGCTCTACATAAATTGGCTGTGATATGTACAATGTAAATACCTATAATAAATTAATGCAAAGACTTTTATATCTTCCCATGAACTTTTCTTTAAAAAAAAAATCTCATGAAACGTTTCTCAAATAATGGCTCTTTGCTATAAGTTGCAAAAAAACTGATGACAAGGCACACACTAGTGACATCTTATCATGTGAACAGGATAATGGACATCAGTGGATCTTAGAAATACTTCTATTATTGTGGACACTTCCTCTGCAAATGGCTGAGCCAGCAGCAATTACAAAGTGCTTCCAATAGATTTTGGTCAGTGGACCTTGCCTGTCTTCATTTTCTCAATTGCCATTAAAGAGACCTTCCGCTCAATAATGAACAAAAATATCTTCACGTTGCTCCTATGACCACTGTCTAGCTTTTAAGTCTTTTTATGCATCCAGAACTTGGTTACAGTGCTGTGCAAAATGGATGAAGTCTAAGGCAGGGTTTACAGTGTTGCACTGTGGCAATGCGCTCATTACCACACAGGGGTGGACTGACAACTCATGGGGCTTCGGGCAATAGGGGATCAAGGGACCCCTGTGTTCTTGCCCAAACTCAAAAAAGCCTATGAAAAAGGTACCAGGGGCATCTCATGGGGCCCCCTACTGACCCCGGACCCTCAGGCAGTGCCGAGTTTCCAAATGATCAGTCCATCCCTGTTACCACAACATGCTCAAATCTGCATAATGTATTTGAGAGCACCATGGTGGCACTTATTCTTAATTGCACCATATTGCATTGCAAAGCACCAAAATGCACAGTAATGGCACCAACATGCCTTGTGTTGTGTTGCATTTCAAAAAAACATGCATGCACCTTTTTTATGCATTTTTACAGCCCATTCAAATGATGGGCTGCCTTTACACAACGCATGTAGGCAGGTGCAGGCTTTCCTCCATTCAATAGGTGGCAGTGTGCCATCATCCAGAGGGACTGGGGTTTGTTAAGGTAATTTGCCCACTCCTGGTCTCTGTTGGTGTCTCAAAAGAAGCGACTGTCCGATTGGACACTGCAACCTCCAACGACCATCTTGGGCAAGGAAACCTTGTAAAATAAAGGGCTCCACATCATTTTGGGGCACTTCTGGTGAGTGAATGGTAACAAGAAGAACCTGCTTGTGAAGGACAGTGATTTGCTCAGTTGGGTTCTTGGTAAGGAGGGATAGTTTAGAGAAGGCTCCTTCCTCACTACACACTCCAGTGAGCGATGCGGAAACATGGAGCTGTTGCAAATTGCAGGAGTGTTTTTTGCCTATATCCAGAAGGGATACTACCTCTGATTGCAGAAGTCCCCCTCTGGTAACATACAGTATATTGTAGATGCTGAGAGTCAATATATTCCTTGGACTGTTGATATCCTTGCTGGGGATCACTTTATCTTTGCTGAAAATTATTCCTCACAATGGGGCTGCTCCCACACTGTTAACTTCTTTTTTGGTATGGAGGAGAGGAGACGCACTTTTACTCACCCGCTCCTCCGCTCCTCAGTCAGATGACTCCTGCACACTCCAGTGGTTGACTGTCCCTCAGAAGCACCACATTCTATGCAGGGCTAGGAACCTGCTTTGGGCTTGATGACTTTAAGATCATAGGCTGCTGGAGCATGGGAGAGAAGACACTGCAGGGACCAGTTTAACATGACAGAGAAGGGGAGGATCCAGTAAGTAAATTTACTTTTACATGTACCCTAGACCTAAACGAGCAATTAGCCCTTGCAGTGGAGCTGTTTTTTGGAGCTGTGCCCCATTGGTATCCCCTTTCGCTAGTAGATGTTGCCAATCTTCTGGATTGAATGATAGCTAGTGTCTTTTAATCCACTTGTAGGCAAGTTGCCTACTTTAGTTAGTGAGCTGTGGCTGACCCAGGCCAGGGGAAGGAGTTAAACTGTTCTATCCTTTTTCCCAGGCTTTTGGGACCTAACCTACCAACCCTAAGCTACTAATATAAGATAGGAAGGCCAGCTACCGGGGTCCTCTCTCAGATCTTCATTTCCTTTGCTCCTGGGGTTTCGATTGGGTAAGTGTCAGTGATGGCATGACCCTGGTTTTGTAGAGAAGGATTGCTGAGCCTTGATGTCTGCCAAAGATGCTGACCATTTCAGAGAACTGCCTGGTTTGGACTCGCACCAGTGTTTGACTGTCGCCTGTTGAGATAGGCCTGGGCAGCCACAAATCAGAACAGCTAGTTAGGGTTAGGACATGTTGGAACTGTGTTGCACCTTATCAAATCTGGCTATTGGACTTTCAGTAAAGTTGTTGAACTTTTCCTAAGCCTGGTTGTAAGTTACTAAAGGGGTGCATGGCGCTCACATGACAGCTAAACTAACTTGGGTCAGTTAAAGCACATACAGGGTATGAAGCAAGTCTGTAGCAAGAGGTTAATTTCGGCAACGGAGTGGAGGGAGTATGCAGTTGCCATGGGTAACCAAGGACTGGTGTGATGTGAATAGCAGTCTGTCATGAAGCATGGTACCTGGGTCAGGTGAGGTGTCCTCTGGTAGCGAGGGAATCAATTTTCTGCCTCCATTCCCAGTGGTCAGTTTCCCATAGCAATTAGGACCAACTTGCGTAATGGAGACCATCAGCATCACCGCCCAATATGGTAAAAAATCAGGAGTTAATTATGTGCATGCATAAGGTCTGTGCTAGGTGCACTACGGGACCCCATTCTGTCACTGGAATTGAGGTGGCAGAGGTACGCTGGACAGGTGGAGTGGACATAGGCTCAGCAGTGTCTCTCCTAAATGAAATAGTTACAATGAGGTGTGTAGTGTCACAGGATGCAGTACTTCATAGAGGAACTCTGAACATGCACATAAGAAAGGTACCCCGTGTGCAGGATGAGTGACCCCGCCCACACTGCCTGCATAGCCCAACAGGCTTATGGTCACATACGCTGTAAGTAAGGACCACCCACCACCCCATGGCCACACACTTTCCCTAAGCCCAGCTTGTCATGGACACACTCCCTGGGGGTGTAGAGTACTGTTGCACTGAATGGTACTCACAAATAATTACATGAGTGTCATCCAAAGTAGTAGAAAAGACTGTGGAAAGAGATGACCTGTGACATCACCAGACCATCCAGAAGACCTAAAATTTATGCAGCACTTTACATATTGTACATTCACATCAAGGAGCTTGCAATCTAAGGTCCCTATTTCACATGTATACATACACATACTATGGCTAATTTAGACAGGAGCCAGTTAATACACCAGCATGTCTTTGAAGTGTGGTGGGAAATGGAGAAGCCAGAATAAACCCATGCAAGCACAAGAACATGAAAATTTCATACAGGTAGTACCTTAGTTGGAATTTGAACCAATGGTGAACAGTCTCTATAGCCGTCTTGTTGCTGGTGATTTAATGCCGGTGTCACATAGCCCTAGCTCTGCTTCCTGAAGTATGTTGACCTGTATTTAAATTGATGCCACTCTTAACACCTCCTTAAGCAGTAGCCGCAAATAAAATATGAAATGTGACATGGTTTTAAAATATCTACACTATAGTAACCAGAGTTGGCTGGCTGCGTGCCTTTCTCACTGACGTGGGTGAGGCTCAATTATTGGTGACTGATCCTTAACTTCAGTGAGTCAGAGATCAAAATCTCAAGAAAAGCCTGATGTCAAGGTCCCTGAAAAGAAGAACCACTTAATGGAAAATATGACAGCTAGTTAACGGAAAATTGCACTTCTTCATTTGCATATTAGGTTAAGAATAACAGGAAAAATGAGAAAAGAAGGATATATAATCGTAAGGGGGTGTTGGATAATGGACTTTTACTGTTGACCTTTTGACAGTAAGTAGGAGAGGGTTGGTATAAACTTAGCCCCGTTACCTATTTCCCTGTTCAGAAATGTCAATAAAGAGGTCAGGTAACTACCACTTTGACATTGACATTAGTGGGGAATACAGCAAATGACTAGTGCTTCCTTCTCTATGGACTTCTGGTGCCATCTTGGGGAAGCCTGGGTGTGAATAGAAGCAATATTTTGATGAAATTTCGGTGGCCACCTTTTGACTCAGGACTGCTATATAAAGTACGATCTGCATCATTATGGGGCACTTCAAGTGGAAGTTCAGTTAGGACCAGAGCCCCGTTCAAAGCAGGGAAAGATAGGTGCAGCAGACCCAACATCTGACTGAAGAACCAGAGTTTTCAAGTATTGGGAAGAATGGTATTTTAACGCAGGGGTCTCCAAACTTTCTAAACAGAGGACCAGTTCACTGTTCTTCATACTTTAGAAGGGCTGGGCAGTGTCCCATCTTTGGTATGGGGAGGACCAGTGCCCACTTTGTTGGTGTCAGTGGGAAAAATAGTGCCCCATTGTTGGTGTTAATAAGGAATAGTGCCTCATTGCTGGTGCCACTGGGAGGAATAGTGCTCTATGATTAGTGTCAGTGGGAGGAAAAGTGCCTCATTGTTGGTGTGAGTGGAATAGTGCCCCATTGTAAGTGTCAGTGGGAGAAATAGTGCCCCATAACTGGTGTCAGTGGGAGCAATAGTGTCCCATTGTTGGTGTCAGTGAGAGGAATAGTACCTCCCTCATTGGTGTCAGTGGGAGGAATAGTGCCCCAAGGATCAGATAAAGGCAAGCAAAGGGCTGCATCCAACTCCCGGACCGCAGTTTGGAGATCCCTGTTCTAATGGAAGGCTTACCCACATAGATCCTGGCCTGCAGGGAAGCTTCTACTTCTGGTTGAGGTCCCCATCTTGGAAAATCATCAGGTCTAGAGACATAGAGGCAAACTAAGACTGATTGTTTTCAGAGTCTTGGAACTGGAAGCACCCTCTGTTTGTCCTCTGGGAAGAGTGTAGACTTGATGCGTATTGATGTATTGACTAAATGTTCCCTTTACCAATGGTTAGTTTTGAACTCCTTTGTTGGAGGATAGCAAGCTGGAAGAATACTACATTCCGACAAAAAGTTTCTTGTTTATACAGGTCTGGGCAATGTCCCTGTATGCCTACTAGTTTCATAATGAATGATAGTTTTGCTTGGCCTGCTTGTTTTGGTAACCTAAAGTATTAGTTCTCCTTGAATAACCTAAGCTTTGTAATGTGTATCATTTACAACAATGCCTTTTCCAGCCCAACTTCAGTTCCTCTACCCCCAAGTTCTTCCCCCATATTCTTCTTTAAAGGTGTCTTTTGTGTGGTCACATGACAAGCAAGGTCCTGTTTCTTATCCTCTGTGGTGGGTGGTCATTACTGCAGTACAGAAGGGCACTCGAGCAGTGATGTGTGAGCACTATTCCGTGCAGCAATACTGTGAGCCCAGGCCAGCGTGATTACACAATTATAGGGGGTATGTCTAAGACACTCTTGGCTCAAAGGAAGTACATTGAATGACTAAGCATCCATCCTCACAAAAGAGCAGTAGGAACAAAGGACAGCAAAGAGTGTCTATGGCAGCAATTCTCAACCATGGAACCCTTGGGTTCCTCCAGACGTTTCTAGGGGTTCCTTGAGATGTGGCCAATTGACCGTCCATGCGATGATGCCTCCATAGTTCTGATACCAGTGCTACTTGACAGAGCCGGCTGCATGACACCAGTGAGCTTTTTAGCTGCCTATAAGGGAGACATTCTAACCACCACTGTAAGGAAGGGAGCATTCTTTCTACTGGTCACCAATGTAAGAGGTATTTTACTACCAACCTCCAATGAATTGGTTTTATCAGGTGTTCCCTGAGGCCTAAAAATATTTCAGTGGTTCCTCTGAGGGAAAAAAGTTGAGAAAGGCTGGTCTAGGGTATTAGCACCAAAGGAAGGGTGACTCACACTCCCTTTTACCTCATTAGCTGTCATAGCTCTCTCCTCTTCTGGGAGTTTCTAATTACTGTCTGTGCTGGTCCAGCTCCTTTACCCCTCCCTTCACAACCTTTATGTAGCTGCTGGGGGAGGAGCGAAGGGGCATACTATAGCATGTCACTTGAGTGACAGCTCTGAGTCTGCTGGAGCTACTGAGATCACATCCAAGATGGTGAAGCCCAGTAGCAGTCTCAAAGCTTTTGAATGTCTACACAAGGGAGGCTTTTACAGGTAAATAACATGGATGTAATATGTTAAATTCACAGAAACATATTCAAATCCACAGCTCTGCTCAAGTCCCCTTCTGTACATGGACAAATTGGGTGCTGGCCACTGCAGTTTGTCTCCACTCCCCATCAGAGTTATGAAAAAATATATCAGCCACACTCCGCTCTTAGCTCTTTCTTTATTAGCTGTCAAAATATTACTGTATACAATGTTTCCACCTGGGAACCAACTTTTCTTGACACATTTCACCATTCCTGGCTAGTTATCCTTGTGAGCTAGCCAGGAATGGTGAAACGCATCAAGGAAGTTTGGTTCCCAGGTGGAGACATTGTCGTATTCAGTCATTTTGTAGACAACTAATAAATATGGAAAGAGAAGATAAGAGTTGAGTGCGGCTCATCTTCACGTTAAATGCACATATACTCTCATGGGAAGATTTTTATGGAAATGAATGGTCTAGTGACAGGGTCTCTTTAAGAGCTGTCACTAGAACAAGAGGTAAGGGTAAATAATTCAATGGGGACGCCTCTTCTGACATTGACCCAGTACAAGCATGAAAGCCAGTGAAGGCAAATCATCGGATCTGTCTTTGTGTTTCAAGTCAGTAACTCAGGAGAAGCCTACATACAGGTAGAATGTTCTGCTTTCCAAACACCATAGCTTGTTCCAAGTGACTAAAAAGAATTCTATGACTGTTTTAGTGTAACAAGCAAAAAAGACATATTCAGTTCCCATAAATAACTAAAGATGGGGAAGACATTTAAACTGCATAAAATGTACCTACTTATGACCATTTACATACAGCAAAAAGGCTGCTGACACAGCATTCACTATAACAAATGACAAGAATAATTTATCAAATTGCAATGGGCAAACCTCAGCAATATTTTATACCTTTTTTGCCTTAACTTCGGCATTCTAGCATATTTTCATGTTTATTCATTAAGTCATTAACGTAGAAGAAAAAATAGCATAGCAAAGAAAGTAAAAAAAAAAAAAAAAGGCATAGATCATATACTCACCGCAAATCAGAGGGCTGGACCTTTGGGAGATACGCCGATTACCTAACACACACAATTTAGGACATGCCAAGTGATATCGTAGGGCAATGTTCGCCTATCTCTGCTCGCACAACAGAGAACAATGGGAAATCAACAGAAATTTTCCATCATGTGAAAACACTTTTCTCTTACGATGATAAAAAAAAAGCCCAGGGGGTTCTATGTGTAGCAGAGGCACCCATTAATGGGCATAACAGGGGATATAAAGAAGTTCCCTGTGATTTTTTACCATCATAAGACCATCCTGCCTAGTGTCTAGCATGCCCCCGGGGGATTCAGGTTTTACTGCCATACTGCCATTAACCCCCCCCCCCCAATCCTTGTGCCCTCATGGGGCTGCCTAAGCCGCCTTATGCTGGCGCCAGCCCTGCTTAGGAATTTAGGACTAGACCTCCCAGTGAATTAACATGACCTAGACCTCCCGTTCATGAGCACATATATTCTCTAGAGGTGCCCATAAGCTTTTTTTTTTTTAAAACCATGAGAAGACAAACTTACCTAGGTACCTATGGTAGGACTGAACTCCAAGAGCATTAACATGAGCTAGACTTCCTGTTCATAAAAATATATTATGTAGAGGTGATATTACAGAGTTGCTAACAGGCTACATAAAGAACCCTCTAAACTTTATCATCGTAAGTCCAACCCACCTAGACACTTAGGACTGGACCCTCCGAGCATGAAGACTGGCCTAGACGACTCCTGCATGGAAACAAATATATTCTCCATAGGTGCTCTTACAAAGGTGCATACCATACTACATAAACACCTGGGATTTTTATCATCATGTGACCAACCCACTTAGGGACCTAGAATTGGGCCCTGGGAACAACAAGAGCAACCTAGACATCCCCTAAGTGGAAATAGATATATTCTTCACAGGTGATGTTATGATGTTGCATAGACCACCGCTGTAAGGAAGGCATTTTTTCTAACTGGTCACCTATGTAAGGAGCATTTTACCCACTGACCCCCAATAAATTGGTTCCACAAAATCTCACTATTTTTTTCCAGGGTTCTTCCGAGGTACAATGGTTCAGAAAGGATGATTTCTAGACTTGTGGGCATAGCATTTGGAACAAGGTTGAATTAACCTTGTATAAATGTCGAACACAACACAAAAATGGGAGTTCTTCATAAAGACTGTATGTGAACATACTGCAAAATATATTCCCATGGGCAACAAGTTTAAAAGGCTAAAAATCAAACTTATGTGGCTTACGGCCAAAGTTAAAAAAACTATAATAAGAAAAGAACTTTCATTAAATATAAAAATGAAGGAACACTATCATCATATAAACATTACAAAGAATAGAACAGAATATGTAAAAAGGAAATCCAGGCCTCAAAACGAATGATAGATTGCAAAAGATAGCAGGACAAAAATTCTTCAAATATATTAATAGTAAAAAGGTTCGGTCTGAGCATGTAGGCCCTTTACAAAATAAACTAGAGTGGGTAACTGGGGACAAAGAGAAGGCAAATTTATTAAATACCTTCTTCAGCTCTGTGTATACAAAGGAGCATGGAGGAGCTCTGGTCTATAATGGGCATGGTATTCACACAGCTCCAGATGATCTGCATTGGCTCACAATTGATATGATCCAGAAATATTTATACAGAATAAAGGTGAATAAAGCACCTGGACCGGATGGCATACACCCACTGGTCCTTAAAGAATTGAGCTCTGTCATTTAAAAGCCATTGTTTCTCATTTTTAGGGACTCTCTAATGACTGGCATAGTACCACTGGATTGGCATAAGGCCAATATGGTGCCTATATGAGAAAAGGGATCAAAATCTTTACCAAGTAATTATAGACCTGTTAGTTTAACTTCTATAGTTGGGAAGTACTGGAGAGTTTAATAAAAGACCACATAGATGAGTTCTTGCCGGAAAAAATATTTTAAGCGACAGCATGGATTCAGGGAAGACAGAAGTTGTCAAACAAATCTGATTTCTTTTTATGAGGTGAGCAAAACCTTGGACAGAGGGGTGGTGGTGGACGTGGTATACTTGGACAGAGGGGTTGTGGTGGACGTGATATACTTGGATTTTGCAAAAGCGTTTGACACAGTTCCCCACACGGCTAATATGTATAGTAAAGTATACCGGCATGGAAAAATCAGTTTGTAAATGGATAGAAAACTGGCTAAAAGATCGTATTCAGAGTAGTGGTTAATGATCCATACTCTGAATGGTCTAGGGTTGTCAGTGGTGTACCTCAAGGTTCAGTGTTGCGACCCTTACTTTTTAATATATTTATAAATGATATAGGGTCTGGGATTATACATACCATTTCAGTCTTTGCAGATGACACCAAGCTGTGCAGTGGAATAACGTCCTTACAGGATGTCTCCAATTTACAAGCCGACCTCAATGCTCTGTGTAATTGGGCAACTATGTGGCAAATGAGGTTTAATGTTGATAAATGTAAGATTATGCACTTGGGGGCTAAGAATATGCATGCATCATACATACTAGGGGGGATACAACTGGGGGAATTAATGGTGGAGAAGGATCTGGGGGTTCTGGTAGATCACAAGCTTAATAATGGCATGCAATGACAAGCTGCGGTTTCTAAAGCGAGCAAAATCCTCTCTTGTATTAAAAGAGGTATAGACTCCAGAGAGAGAGAGATACCATTTTACCCCAGTACAAATCATTAGTAAAACCTCATCTGGAATATGCAGTTCAATATTGGGCACCAAATCACAAAAAGAACATTGGGGAACTGGAGAAAGTGCAGAGAAGGGCAACCAAACTGATAAGAGGCATGGAGGAGCTCAGCTATGAGGAAAGATTAGAGGAATTGAATTTATTCTCTCTTAAGAAGAGGAATTAAGGAGGGATATGATCTCCATGTATAATACATAAGGGGGATATGATCTCCATGTATAATACATAAGGGGGATATGATCTCCATGTATAATACATAAGGGGGATATGATCTCATGTATAAATACATCAGTGGTTCATATAGTAAACGCGGTGTAGAGCTATTCACCCTGAGGTCATCACAGAGGACAAGGTGGCACTCTTTACATCTGGAGGAAAAGAGATTTAATCTCCAAATACGGAAAGGTTTCTTCACAATGAGAGCTGTGAAAATGTGAAATAGACACCCTCAAGAGTTGGTTCTAGCCAGCTCAGTGGATTGCTTTTAAAAAGGCCTGGATTCCTTCCTATATACACAGAATATAACTGGATACTAACATTTATAGGTAAAGTTGATCCAGGGAGTATCCGATTGCCTCTCGGGGGATCAGGAAGGAATTGTTTCCCCTGCAGGTGCAAATTGGATCATGGTTTGCTGGGGTTTTTTGCCTTCCTCTGGATAAACTGTGAGTATAGGATTATAACTTTTTTGGTTGAACTGGATGGACTTTTGTCTTTTTTCAGCCAGACTAACTATATAACTGTGTAACCATAGCTCTATGAATTGGTATTAGCAGTGGTTCCTCTAAACCTCAAATTTATTTCCAGGGCTCCTCTGCTCTAAAAAGTTGAGAGAGACTGATTTCAAGACTAGTGACCATAGAACTTAGAACAAGGTTGCATATACCATAGATATTTTAATTGGTTTTTAAGAGGAGTTGTCTGAAGCCTCAACATTTTTTCCAAGGTTACTCTAGGGTAAAAAGGTTGAGAAAGGATGATCCTGAGACTAGGGACTATAGAGCCTAGAACAAGGTTGCATATACCATAGCTCTATGAATTGGTTTTAGCAGGGGATTCTCTAAACCTCAAATTTATTACCAAAGTTTCTCTGGGGCTGTGAAAGGCTGATGGAAAAACTAGTGGCCATGGAACTTAGAACGAAGTTGCTTATACTATAGCTCTATAATATATATACACACTACACCATAAGGGCTCTCCTGTCTTTTTCCTTTTTCCTTTTTTGGACCTACCTGTATGTCTCCAGGTTTACATTCCTTAAGATATAGCATATGTAATCCCTGTTGTCCCAGGTTGCAAATCCAAAGTGAGCAAAATGTTTTTGGAGAGCTGCTCCTCTCTCCAAGAAAGTCAAAAGCATTGAAGCAACTCAGAAGAAAATCAGAAGGAAATAAAACACCTCTAAGGGAAGAATTTTAAAATCTTCACAAAATGATCTCAAATGCAATCATGTGGTCTACAACCCTGTGACAGTGCTTGGGTCTTCTAGCTAATCGCTATGCCCAAGCACTGTCACATAACCAATGGAGTGATGTCACTGCATCACCAGGTCATTTCAGTGGTGGCTGAGGAAGAGGAAGGAATGGCAAGGGATGCAGGTGAGGTGAGTATTGCATGGTCAGGAGATCCCACTGTAGGGACACTGTCACTGACATTTTGTCCTGCATGGGCAAGGAGGACTTATATTATCTGCCTGCACATCGTCATCTTAATCCATTTTTGATGGTGATCCCGTGTTTGGGCTGCTGCTAACGTTTAAAGCCAAAAGATACCATTTAATCATCAAATGGTGGAGATGGAAGATGCTTAAGCACCTTATTGGCACGTGTTTTTGTCTCTCGCATGATCACTCCCATCTCAAACATGCGTGGTCAGCACCAGCCCAGACTTCCTATATTGGTCGGATTAGTCCATCGCCACAAATGGCCAAATCTTTTATAGACCCCCCTCTCTCATTCCAACTGAGAAGAAGTCTCAGGCTGATTGATTTATCTACATATAAGCAGCTTTACTTCTAGCCTTTTGCTGCTTGAGTCACCTATGTCTACTCGAGAATATGCAGGTCTATTAATTTTTAGCTTCCATTTTCAACCACGATTCTTTGGAACCTTAAGGTTCCTCCAGAGGTTTATAGGGGTTCTTCAAGCTGTGGATGATGGACCTCCAATTTGGTGGTGCTTGCATAGTTGCAGAACCACCCCCACTTCAGCCAACAATTTCCCAACCAGCTCCTTTGACAACAGTTGATTGGAAAATATAATTCTGTTGATCCGGTAGTGCTGACAGGGCCACCCATGTCTCAAATTTTGACCAATTCAGTAACCGGCTAAAATTTGAGTGCCATAAATGATCATGAGAGCATCTTTCCCACTGGCCACCTATGTAAGGGGCATTTTTACAACTAACCCCCAATTAGTTAGTTTTAACTTTTTCTCCAAAACCTTAAAATATTTTCCATGGGTTCTCTGTGATAAAAAGGTTGAGTGAGGCTGATCTAGAGACTAGTACTGACTATAGAACGTGTGATCATGTTCGGATTGACAAGTTGTTCCAGAGGAAGACTAGGAACCTTTGGCTCTGGGTGTTGTCTTAAAGACCATAAAGTATGGTAACTTAATGGTAACATACCTTTTCTCATTTACAGTAAATGCCAAAAAAAGTGGAATTTAAAACATCAATGGTCAACAAGTCGTTCATGAGCCGAACGAGATGACTTCTGCTCTGTGAAACTGATTTGTCTCATCTAAATAAAATACTAGGCCATCATCACCAATAACAATTATCATTTCGCTTCCCAACTCATTTCACAGTATTGCGTTCCTGCAGCCTTGGCGACACAGAGACTGAGCAGCATGAGAAGAGCTCATCCCTGGTGCTACTTCTGAACAGTTGTGGGCGAGAAAAAAAAAAAATAAGTAGACGTTTTTTGCTGGGCTTATTCAAATCCCATCGCTAGAACCCAGATTGCCTGCTTGTGGTCTCCTACCCAACAAATTGATTTTTTGTACTTTCCTCTTACAGGTATATTAACAGAAAATGATTTTTTATTTTATCCAGGCTTAAGCGGTAGGATTAAACTCTCACAATTAACTCTTTCTGTTTATACAGCCATAAAAGAGGTTCTGACTGTATTTTTCTGGTTTGAGGTAACCCCGTCAATGACGCAAATAACTGTTGCATAAGATAATAAAGAAATCATTCTAGATCTATTTAAAAGGGATCTGTCATAGGAACGTTACATATGTTATACCTGCACAGAAGACAGGCAGAATCCTTTTTTTCTTCAGATTTTATTTGTTGAAGGTTTTTTAACCCTTATGCTGCCTGAGTCATTTTGGTGTTTTTTTCACGTTTTAGGCCTCATGCACCCTGGACGTTTTTCTGCTGCTCCTAGGGGCGTCAGGCAATTTTTTTTCTGCTTCTACACATTCCTGTAAATCCATGCACCTATAGGCATTTAGAGGAGTTTAGAGGCAGGAAAAAAACACTGTCAGCGCGTCCAGGAGCATGTAAATGCATCTAAGCACGCATTATCGCTAGTCGCATTAGGCACTTGAGCGTTAATCCACTTCATTTGCCAGAATAAATTATTATTAATGGCCAATGAAATTAATTAACTCCCAAGCTCTTGGCGTGGCTAAATGTTTCTAAACACGTTTACAATAGACATGTGCAATTCATTTCATTACGAATTGAAATTCAGATGTAACTTTCATTATTCAGAGATTTAGATGTATCCGAAATTCCTGAATCACAATAGCAAACCCTCTACTCTCTCCTGCTGTCAGCATGCTGCTTGAACTACTTAACAACTGTTTGTCTCCTTGTGATGCTTCTTCCTTCCCCAGTCTGAGCTCTGCTGTACAGAGACCTCAAGAGTCTGATACCAAGCTAAGTAATGCATACAGGCCCTGTCTGTAGCAATCGTGCGCACAAATATGGACGCGGACATCCATGTTGCTAAAGATTCTCCATCTTGTGTCATTCTCACTCCAAAATCAGCCCCCCTCCCTTTCTGCTGAGTGGCAGGTGGTCTGGTGTGGCTGAGTTCAGGAGTGAACAGGGCACAGCTCCTCTGTCCTGCACTCATTACCTGTATCAATGGCACCTGTTTAAACTTGTTATCAGTATAAAAGACACCTGTCCACAACCTCAAACAGTCACACTCCAAACTCCACTATGGTGAAGACCAAAGAGCTGTCAAAGGACACCAGAAACAAAAAATTGTAGACCTGCACCAGGCTGGGAAGACTGAATCTGCAATAGGCAAGCAGCTTGGTGTGAACAAATCAACTGTGGGAGCAATAATTAGAAAATGGAAGACATACAAGACCACTGATAATCCCCCTCGATCTGGGGCTCCACGCAAGATCTCACCCCATGGGGTCAAAATGATCACAAGAACGGTGAGCAAAAATCCCAGGACCACACGGGGGGACCTAGTGAATGACCTGCAGAGAGCTGGGCCCAACGTAACAAAGGCTACCATCAGTAACACAGTACGCCTCCAGGGACTCAGATCCTGCAGTGCCAGACGTGTCCCCCTGCTTAAGCCAGTACAAGTCCGGGCCAATCTGAAGTTTGCTAGAGAGCATTTGGATGATCCAGAAGAGGATTGGGAGAATGTCATATGGTCAGATGAAACCAAAATAGAACTGTTTGGTAGAAACACAACTCGTTGTGTTTGGAGGAGAGAGAATGATGAGTTGCATCCAAAGAACACCATACCTACTGTGAAGCATGGGGGTGGCAACATCATGCTTTGGGGCTGTTTCTCCACAAAGGGACCAGGACGACTGATCCATGTACAGGACAGAATGAATGGGGCCATGTATCGTGAGATTTTGAGTGCAAACCTCCTTCCATTAACAAGGGCATTGAAGATGAAATGTGGCTGGGTCTTCCAACATGACAATGATCCCAAACATACCACCCGGGCAACGAAGGAGTGGCTTCGTAAGAAGCATTTCAAGGTCCTGGAATGGCCTAGCCAGTCTCCAGATCTCAACCCCATAGAAAACCTTTGGAGGGAGTTAAAAATCTGTGTTGCCCAGCGACAGCCCCAAAACATCACTGCCCTAGAGGAGATCTGCATGGAGGAATGGGCCAACATACCAGCAACAGTGTGTGCCAACCTTGTGAAGACTTACAGGAAACGTTTGACTTCTGTCATTGCCAACAAAGGATATATAACAAAGTATTGAGATGAACTTTTGATATTGAACAAATACTTATTTTCCACCATAATTTGCAAATAAATTCTTTCCAATTCAGCCAATGTGATTGTCTGGATTTGTTTTTCTCATTTTGTCTCTCATAGTTGAGGTCTACCTATGATGCCAATTACAGGCCTCTCTCATCTTTTTAAGTGGGAGAACTTGCACAGTTGGTGGCTGACTAAATACTTTTTTGCCCCACTGCAGATTGTGGTCCATTAGCTGGAAAATCTTTGTGCAGGTTGCAGCTGAGTGTGGCATTGTTACGCACGTGACAGCGCATTTTAGATTGGCTAGTCCTTCGGTCACAAGTTGGTGAGAAGGGCTGGGGGCTGGGGTCTGGGGTCTGACGCCACTTCCATCACACTGCCCCTTCCAAATCCTGTGACTGTTCAGTGGCAAGAGAAGCAGCAGACTGATGAGCTCATCTCGTTCTCACTCTGCTCTCTTCTTCAAACAGCGTGCTACTTGAACTACTTGACAACTGTTTGGCTCCTTGTGAGTCTTCGTCCTCCCCCAGTCTGAGCTCTGCTGAACAGAGACCGCAAGAGTCTGATACCAAGTCAAATTCAGTTGATTAACACATACAGGTCCTGCCCCTTCCTCATCCAGTGACTGGTCAGTGAAAGGAGAAGCAGCATACCGATGAGCTGATCTCTCAGTCACTCTGCTCTCTCCTCCTATATGCATACTTCCAGTTTGCACATGAGCACTGCAAGAAAACTGATTTGCTCTCTGTGCTGCTTTTTCCTCTCCAAGTCTGAGCTCCATTGGAAAAAGATGTCATTTCACAGTCACAGGCTGAGGGAGGGACAAGACCTGTAAGTGTTACTGAAATACAGCAGATATAAATCTGGTCCCCTTAGCCCTCTCTAGAGAGGTATTGTGTGGCACAGCAGTGTAAATTCCAGGACTGTATGGACAGAAATGCAAATCCTTGTCATATATGTATATCATTCATGTATTTAGCTGTTTTTCTGCTGGAATGCTCCTGTAAATGAGGTCTTAGATAAACGCATAAACCCGCACAGCTGAGAAAAACCTACTTTAATTAAAGAGACCACCGGTTTCCTTTAAGAAGCTCCTACACACAGGTGTTTGTTAGCAAAGGCTTTTTATTCCTCTGCTGTTGCTAAGTACACGTATTCTGTAATTGAGTTTTCATGAGTGTGATTGCTTTGAGTATGCAAGCAAAGGCTGAACGCTGATTTTGGAAGCAGGAAAGAAAAGCAGTGGGGGGTTTGTAAAATCACAGGTACAAAGCACAGGACATTAAACGTACGGTACGAAAAGAAACCATTGCGGGAACGGAGGAAAAAACATTTACCCAGCGTTTTTGTACACTCATATGTTAAAGGACACCTGGTATAATAGAAAAAAATGGAGGTTGCAGTTGCAGACCTCTTCTTCTTAAAATGCCTGTTGCTTGACTGTCAGGCTCATCCAGTGGCTTCCAGGATATTTGACTGGTTGCTATTCTCAATGCTATATTGGATTCATGCCTTTGTCTTTTTGCTTGTTGCATGGTTCATTGAAACTATTATTATTATTTTTAAATATCTATTATATGTATTTTTTTATATTATTAGATATTTTTTTTTATTATTACTTTTTTTATTTTAATGTTATTATTACTAATTTTATAATTACTAATTTTATATTACATACAGTACAGTATTACTTTTTATATTATATTTTATTAATAGGAGCATTTTAGGCCTGAAGATTTCAGAAAACCCTAAAGTGTAATATATTCTCTAAAAGCAGGAACTCTGCAGAATAAAATGGTGGTGGTGAAATGTTTTTTTCCTTTATCAAAACTATATTTTCAGCAAAAAATACACTTGAATGAATTTTAATGCAAACAAGCACCATGAAATTTTAGGGGGGGAAATAAAAGAGATGAGGTCTCATTGGGTAGATACCATACATCAGGGGTTAAAATTTCGAGTCCAGACCTACTAGCCGGTCACAAAACTTACTCTCCTCCAGTTGCCCCACCCAACCTTGCCCAGGGTCGCCCCCACCCCCGGTCCGTCACAAACCCAACCCCCGGCCCGCCCCAAACCACGCCCCCTTAAAGCTTATGAAATTACATTTTTCTTTAGAATAAATAGTCCAAAATATAAAACTGTACACAGTAATGTACATCCCAGCTGTGTTATGTGATATGACATGTATACAGTAATGTATATCCCAGTTCCCCTGTACTCCATTATAGTGATATTACATGTATACAGTAATCATTACTGTATACATGTCATCACTATAATGGAGTACAGGGTAGCTGGGATATACATTACTGTATACATGTCATATCACTATAACGGAGTACAGGGGAGCTGGGATACACATACTGTATACATATCATCACTATAAACGGAGTACAGGGGAGGGGGGATGTACATTACTGTATACATGTCATATCACTATAATGGAGTACAGGGGAGCTGGGATATACATTACTGTATACATGTCATATCGCTATAATGGAGTACAGGGGAGCTGGGATATACATACTGTATACATGTCATATCACTATAATGGAGTACAGGGGAGTGGGGATATACATACTGTATACACGTCATATCACTATAATGGAGTACAGGGGAGGGGGGGATATACATTACTGTATACATGTCATATCACTATAATGGAGTACAGGGGAGCTGGGATATACATTACTGAGTAATGTATATCCCAGCTCCCCTGTACTCCATTATAGTGATAGGAGATGTTGTATACAGTACTTACTGTCCCCCCAAGTCCCCAGCGGCGGTGGAGAGGGTGTCTCCTCTCAGCGGAGGAGAGCGGCCCTCTCCTGCACCTGTCCCCTTGGCGGCGGTGCCGCAGAAGCCGGAAACTGGACGTTGTAAACTGGAACTCGGCTTCACAATGAGGCTTGGAGCACAGGTGCAGTCGCTCCATGCTTCATCTGTGCTCGCAGCCGCTCGCCACAGAGCAATTTCTCCTCGCATTTGGTGAGCGGGTGAGTGGCTTTTTCAAGCCCTGCCATACATGCCAAGCCTTAAAGCAGTAGTAAAAATAAAAAAGATTTTCTCCTGCAAGGTACTGTCATAATGTGCTAGTATGCATTGCATACTAGCACCTTATGTAAGACTTGAGAATGAAACCCTCCAGTGTCACCGCTGCAGAGGCTTCCATCTTCTCCTAGTCCCTGGGCTGCGGCCACTTGAATGGCAGAAACCACAATGATGTCATGACGCCGGGAGCTACGGATGCAGCACACAGCTCTGAAGGAACGGCACGGGTATGCTGTTTCTTCAGAGCGCATGCCCTGGTGATGTCACTGGCTACCACTCACTAGAATATCCCCTAAACGGTGGACGTTTAGGAGATAATGCCTACCTGTAGGTAAAAGGAATAGTATATCAGGGGATGGGGGGCGGTCACATTGCCCCACATAGAGAAGTTATTAAGTAGCCAGTGAGTCAGTATTACAGCCAGGCAACTAGAGTTGTTGGAAAATCGGCAATGGCAGTCCTCCGTACTTCTCCCATAATAGGATCACTTTACAACGGGGCCGGCACCAGCAACAAATTATTCTTGGTGTCTGCTTTGGAGATCATCTAACAGCCTTCCCCGTTCCAGAAACAGAGCCACAAATTGTCAATAGGTTATATATAGAACGGCTCCGCCATTAGGAACTACAGCAAAGTTGTTGTTCAGCCCGAGAATCTTCTTTAACCGTTTGTTATTTTCCTTCATTTCAGTTTTAAGCAAACGCAGAGAGGCATTATGGTAAAACAATTAAGAAACGTAGGAGGAAAAAAAAAAGTGGGTACATCATGTATGCAATTATGCATAAACTAATCATAGCACAATAACTAATCATTAGTTCCTAATTATCAAGTAACAGATTATAGATGTCTGCCAGGGGAGCTGGATAAACAGGGTTCGGAGACATTCCAAAAGCATTGCCTGTTGTCACTTACTATACCGCTTATTTTCTCATTATTACAATGGCTGTTTTTGTTTGCGTCCTTGCCAGAATAAAATCCTGATGTTTACATGCAGGTGGTTTGCACATTTCTCTATTCTGATAGGTTCCAGTTTGCATTTAGGCAATTTTTATTCAAGCTGTAAAACAGTGGCAGCTATTATGACAGTAACATGGAACTAAAGGGAATCTGCAGCATGTCTACATTGGGCAATTATTTTCGGTTATAATTCCTTACTTACCATAATTTTCCTTTCCTGGATCCTCCCCATGTCAACCTACCATGGGTCAGCTCTGCCCTCTCTGAACCCTCTGGGACAACATCTTTCTTAGCCTATGAGAGTGGCTGTCTTCCCCCACTTAGCATTCAACATATCACTCCTCACGACGGAGACTGGGTGGGAATCCCCGGCTGACATGGGGAGGATCCAGGAAAGTAAAGTTACGGTAAGTAAGGAATACAATTTTCCCTATTCCTGGACCTCCCCATGTTAGCCTACCATGGGATGTACCAAGAAATGCTAAAAGGAAAAAAGGGAGGGGAAAAACAAGACACAAACTAACAGAATGCTGCATAAAAACCTCTATTACTGACAGCCGCACCAATAACTGTAGATCCAAAAAAGACTGCAACAATAGAAAAGTCACACTCATTTTGTGGTGGCAAATAAATGCATTTGCTGTGCTGCAGCTTGCTGCCATGCAAAACACCTTTGTTGACATATTAGCCTATGCTGCCCATGAAATTGAAATGCTTCTCATTGAATTAGCTCATTTCCAAAGGGTGCGGAAAGCCTAGGACTTTGTAGGCAATCCGCATGGTGTTGACAAACCACGAAGACATGACCTGGTGTAGTACCTTGAAGCCCTTCCTTGGACCTTGAGGGGAGGTGTAAAGACTATTTTGTTCACGGATGTCCTCCATATATTTCAGATATACTGAATGTGAATGAACCAGATCTAACTTCTTCCACTCATCCTCTGACCCATCTTCCAGAAAAGGTGAAAGTACAGACTCCTAACTTATATGGAATGAAGTTGAAACTTTTTGGAAGAAATTTGGGACCTGTTTCAGAATGACCCTGTCTTGGAGGATCAAGCAGTATGGCTCTCTAGCTAAAAAGGCATATATGTCAGATACTCTCCTTGTGGTAGCAATTGCCATCTGGAAATATGTCCTCAACGCCAAATGGAAAAAGGAACACAAAGTTATCAGGTAAAATGGTGGTGCCAGCAAGGCATTCAAGCCAAGTGACAAATTCCCACTAGTGACCTAATCTTTCATTCAGAAAATGAAGGACCAAAGGGTTAAAGGCCCATCTTTTACTTGCCATGACCGAGAGAACTGAAATTTGAATTTGCAACTAATTATAAGCAAGGCTCCTTTTAAACCATTATGCAAGAATTCAAGAACATTAGATACAGAGGGAGTTGAATCATTCCAGTTTTGCCAGAAGAGAGCCCCATAAAGGCTTTCCATACCCGATGGAAGGTCGAAATAGTTGACTTTTTCCTAGCTTGCAACAAGGTGTCAACTATGCCCTTTGACAGCTCCAGATGTCTTAGAAACCACCTCTCAACTTTCAAGCCATTAGTTTCAGTCTTGTGGGGTATGGATGGAATGCCCCGTTCTAAACCAGGAGATACAAACTGGCATTAGAATTGGTTGTTCTAGCCTCATCCTCTATACAAGGGGAAGCCAAGCCTTCCTTGGCCAAAAGGGCAGGACTATTATTGCCCCCACTTTGCATTGTATCTTCAGGAGAAACCTTAGAATTAGAAAAATTGAAGGAAAGATGTGCGCTAGGCGAAACCTCCACGGCATGGAAAGGGCATCTTGGCCCCTGGCTTGTGGGTCCTGAATTAGGAGAAGTAGAAGGAAGCTCATTGCTGACGCCATCAGATCCACGTCTGGTGTTGCCCAAGCTTTTTCCACAAGAATTTCGAATTGAGGCCCCATTCACTGTAATCTACAAAACTCTGACTCTGGTCCGCCAGAATGTCCTCTTCTCCTGGGAGGTATGAAGCGAGGCTAAATTCTCTTCTGTGCAAAGGAAGATTTGACAGGCTATTCTCAGAAGAGGCAAGCTTCTGGTACCCCCTTGACTGGCCAAGTAAGTAACTGTAGTCCAATTTTCTGAAAGCACCTTCACCACTTTTCCATGTAACAAATACTGGAATGCTAGCAGAGTGAATTGGGAAACTACTAACTCTAGCAGATTGGAACTCTGTGTAGTCCACCTCTTCCAATGACCTTGAACCTGATGACCAAAGCCTGGTTCTGGAGGCTTGAGAGGGATTGCGCAAAACTGTCCACCAGGTTAAAAAACAGGCTATTGGACCGTGAGTATCTTATGGTTCAATACATGATGATTCCACTGGTGCAGGAAACTGAATTGAAACTTCCTTCTTCAGCTTCTGACCTAAGGAACAACTGGGATGGTGGCTAACAGAAGGCCCAGGTACTGCATGCACTCTCTTGCCAATAAGCAAGGCCTGCTCATTACTTCCTTCTTCTGAGTCTAGATTTTTGGACTTTCTTCTGGGGGAGAAAGATATTGCAGAACCTGCATTGGTTGCAATTGACTCTTTTGATAGTTGATTATCCACCCAAAGCATTTGGGCGTAATACAGGTTAAAGACACGTAATACAGTAGAAAACTCCTCGACGGGGCCAACAGAAGGATATTGTCAGGGCAGGAACGCTGGAGTGGGCAGGCAGGCCTTTGGTACGGTCACGCTGCGACTGACGACAGCCACTACCCACAGACCAGAGTCCCTCAGGGCGCGGAGTCTAAGCCCCAGGCTACCCTTCACCAGGGCCCCTGATGGTGGGGATGGACTTGACGCAGCCTGAGACCAGGTCGCGGCCCCCGAGTGACCCCAGCTGCGATAACGACTGCCGCCAATGGCGTACAGCTGGTGGGAGCTAGATGGGAACACGAGCAGAGTAGTCAGACAAGCCGGGTCAATAACAATGGAGCAGACAGTACTAGACGGTAGGCAAAGAATACTCAGGTCACGGGCCGGGTTCAGCAACGGGAGGTCAGGTAAAGGGTTAACGCAGAGAGTAGTCTTGTCCAAGCCGAGTCGGTTACCAGGAGAGCAATGGGAACAACACAAGAGCTTGCAACAGGGCAACATACAGGACACAAGTGCAGAGCACACTTGCAGACAGCAGGTTTAAATGTGCTCAACCACACCCTTCTGAGGAGGAGCCGCAGAAGCCTGAAGGCATAAAGTTTCCCACCATGCTTTGCAGAAAACCAAGATGGATGCCAGCTCATGGAGATGCACAAGCTCTGAAGAAAGGTAGGACCTTGACAGATATCAAAGGTAATGAAATATCTGAAAACCCCTGAGTCTCAGAACAGCTATGATGTCTGACAGCAGTCTTGTGAAGGTTCTGAGAGCAATGCAAAGCCCGAATGGCAAAGAATGAACTGGAAAAGTGTCCCTTGTACAGCAAACCTGAGAAAGCGAGAATGAGCCAGAGCTCTTGGGCATGCAGATAGGCGCCTGCCAAATCCACTGAGGTCCTCCAGTCTCTGGTTCTGGTAATCAAGTCCCTAGGTACCTTCAGACCAGTTTTAGACCTGGAATATCTGCATTATGAAGGCCCCTCTTTTCAAGTAGTATTCCTTCATCATTTCAGTAGTAAAAGTCAAAGAGGAATACATGTCTTCACCACATTCTTGTCTTGGTACAGGAATAATAGCTTAAAAATACCTTTATATATGCGTGCAAACAATTAAATTTCTCTGGACACATCGAGTTCCCATGAAGTAATACTGAGGAGAATTTTTGCAAATTCTAACAGATATCCACTTCAGATGATATCCAGAATTCAAGTATCCTCCACTTCTTCCACCCAGACCTCCCTGAGACACCTTCTGAAGGCCTTGTTGGAAGATTTACCTGGCTGGCTTGATTTGAACTTCACTCCTTGGGAAATGCCGCATTGACATTCTTCCAATGTCTGAAAAATGGCCCACCAGGCCTGTACGCACTGGCTTCTTTGAACCAATTCTTAACAGGGAAAGAGCGAAAGGACTGACGTTGCCATCTCTACTCCTGCAGGATAAGACCTGTCTTCCCTGATACCTGCTGAATAACAGCTTTAACGGTCTTTCCAAAAATGAGCTTCCCATCAAATAGAATTGAGCAAAGGCTGTGTTTAGAGGCATTGTCAGCAGACCAATGCTTTAGCCATGGGGATTTTTTGGTGTTACCGTGTGAGCCATTAACTTTGTCATCCTGACTAGATCAACTGCCGCTTCAGCAATGAAGTCCACAGCTATCCTAAGGAATTGCACTTCTCCTGAACCACAGGACTCCATTTCTGCCACCCAAACTATGAGGGCCATAGGGGATAGTCCCGCCACAGTGTTCAGATCTGTATCAATATAGCGGTCCATTGGATCCCTAAAAAGACACCGAATCTTCAAGTGGAAGTGTTATGTGGTGGGCCAATCTCTGTAAATAGGCGTCTACTTTGGGAATTATATTCCATAATTTGCCATCCCTTTGACAAAACGGGTATAACTTTGAAACTCTGTTATGGACATTTAATCTTTTGGGTGAAGAACTCCTTTTGCTGTGTCTCTAATGTACAATTTTACTCGCTGTGCATCTTCAGCTTTGTCATCTGCCCCCTACCTAAGATAGGATATGTATACTAATTTGCCCAGCAATGCCTCAGCTGAACAGCCCCAACAAGCCACCACTTCAGGGTGGGTTGGAGAAGAGGCTCTGGAAGAGGTAGAAGACCTTTGCCTGTGCTGGCCAGAGGATTTACTCTTCTTGGAAGCTTTTTGGTGACATGATTTTTCTTGTTCAATTTGCGTACGACTGCAATGGGTCACTGGCGACGGAGTCCTAGAATGACCACTCTGGAATGTTCTGGTGAAGCAACTTGTCCTGGACAACAGGAGACAGTACTTTGCAACGAGCTCTTGGTGGACGTTTTATTTCACGCTGGAGTCTTCTTTCTGCCAAAAAGGTACGCAGATAGCACTCTTTTAAAAACAAAAAATAAATAAAATAAAAATAATAGTAATTCCAGAAAGCAGGGAAAGAAGAAAAAAATAAAGAAATAAAATAAATATTAAAACATACCTCTCCATTAGATCTTCAGTGCTTGAAGCTGAAGCTTTTAGCAACAGCCTAAGGGGGATATAACCTAACCCACATCTCAGTCATAATACATGTGCATGCATCCAAGGCAAACAGCTGAGGCAACCTACAGGGAGCAGAGCAGCAGAAGGACCCAGACTGGAGCAGCAAAGTGATTAGGTAAACAGGTGGAGCTCATAGAGACACATCAATGTCTGCAGTAGCCACAGAGCTGCAACATGCGAGAGAGAGCCAGCTTCTAGATAACGCAGTAGCTTCCTGTGTCACAGAGCGTCCCGGCAGCTCCATGGCAACCCGGGAAGTTCCGCGCTCGCCTCCTTTGCATGTGTACCACCTAGCCTGCTCTGTAGCCAGGACAAACGCTGCTGCCATGATGTGGGGATTACCAGCCCTAGGCAAACCCCAGATGTGCTGAAACTAGGGTTGCCACCTCATCCGCCCCAAATCCGAACACACACTAACCACACAGCCTCTGAGGCTAAGTCAATGCAGATATGGCACCAGGGGAGTTTAATTGCCATCTTAATCAGCCACAGAACCTGTGTAATCAACACGTGCTCAGCTCCATAGGGACGTGGTGGCAACCCCAACTGAAACATGGGACTACAGGTGCCAGCCATCAGACTTGCTGAGATATGGGACTACATGTGTCCGCCAGCCTACATACATAGTGAGATATGGGACTACAAGTGTCCGCCAGCCTACAGACATGCTGAGATATGGGACTACAAGTGTAATCCAGCCTACAGACATGCTGAGATATGGGACTACAAGTGTCCGCCAGCCTACAGACATGCTGAGATATGGGACTACAAGTGTCCGCCAGCCTACAGACATAGTGAGATATGGGACTACAAGTGTCCGCCACCCTACAGACGTGCTGAGATATGGGACTACAAGTGTCTGCCACCCTACAGACATAGTGAGATATGGGACTACACGTGTCCGCCAGCCTACAGACATGCTGAGATATGGGACTACAAGTGTCTGCCAGCCTACAGACATAGTGAGATATGGGACTACACGTGTCCGCCAGCCTACGGACATAGTGAGATATGGGACTACAAGTGTCCGCCAGCCTACGGACGTGCTGAGATATGGGACTACAAGTGTCTGCCACCCTACAGACATAGTGAGATATGGGACTACACGTGTCTGCCAGCCTACAGACATGCTGAGATATGGGACTACAAGTGTCTGCCAGCCTACAGACGTGCTGAGATATGGGACTACAAGTGTCTGCCACCCTACAGACATAGTGAGATATGGGACTACACGTGTCTGCCAGCCTACAGACATGCTGAGATATGGGACTACAAGTGTCTGCCAGCCTACAGACATAGTGAGATATGGGACTACAAGTGTCCGTCAGCCTACATACGTGCTGAGATATGGGACTACAAGTGTCCGCCAGCCTACATACGTGCTGAGATATGGGACTACAAGTGTCCGCCAGCCTAAAGACGTGCTGAGATATGGGGCTACAAGTGCTACCCGCCAATCTATGCACAGGTAAGTGACCCTGCCTTCCCAGCAGTACTTTGTACTGCTCCATTGAAATAACTGCTGTGGGGTGGCATAATTAACACAAAGTCATTTATACTGCATGCATAACAATGCCCGCACCAAGGGAACCCACTACACAGGGAGGTTTACAGCCCAAACAAGGGATCTTCTTACCCAGGAGAGGCTGAACCTGGGAAGGCCATAGGAGAGAAATTTTTTTTTCTAAGGTGTCCTGAGCAAGGATGAAAAAAGAACGCTGACTGTGGGGAGACAGCTGCTCTTATGGGCTAGGAAAGAGGTTGTCCTGGATATTTATATTATTTTATTATTTTTATATTTGTTTTATTTTTTTTTACTAGAGAAATATATAAGGTTTAAGATATTTGATTATTTACTATACCTTATATATTTCTTAATAACATTATTAAATTATTATGTACAAGGTATAAAAAATATAGATTGATTGTAAGCTCTTATGAGCAGGGCCCTCTTAAATCTTGTGTATTTCATTGTATTGTAACTGTATTGCCTCCCTTTATATTGTAAAGCACTGCGCAAACTGGCGCTATATAAATCCTGTACAATATAATATTTATACTGAGGTATCAACTGTCTAATATATAATAAATATAATGTTTATTAGTAAAAATATGTGCGTGTGTATATATATTATAATATATTATATTATACATTGTATAAAACTACAATTGTATATTATAATTCTTATAACTATTATACATTTATTGTATACAAGATATAAAAGATGTGTTATCTATCCTATCTAATCTATCTATCTAATCTATCTTATCTATCTATCATTTTTTTCATAGTGTGTGTATATACAGTATATGCACTGCTCAAACAAATGAATACTTTTTAATCAGAGTATAGCATCAGGTAAATTAAACTCCTGGGATATTGATCTGGTTAGTTAAGTAGCAGAGGGGGTTGTTAATCAGCTTCAGCTGCTTTGGTGTTAATTAAATTAACAGGTGCACTAGATGGGCAGCAATAAGATGACCCCCAAAACAGGAATGGTTTTACAGGTAGAGGTCAATGCCATTTTTTTCCCTACTCATCTTTTCTGTTTTTCACTAGTTTAGCATTTGGCTAGGGTCAGTGTCATAACTGGTAGCAGGAGGCCATACCTGGACCCTAGAGAGGTTGCACAGGCAGTCCAACTCCTCCAGGATGGCACATCAATACTCGTCATTGCCAGAAGGTTTGCTGTGTCTCCCAGCACAGTGCCAAGAGCATGGAGGAGATTCCAGGAGACAGGCAGTCACTCTAGGAGAGCTGGACAGGGCCGTAGAAGGTCCTTAACCCATCAGCAGGACTGGTATCTGCTCCTTTGTGCAAGGAGGAACAGGATGAGCCCTGCCAGAGCCCCACAAAATTACCTCCTGCAGACCACTGGTGTGAATGTCTCTGACCAAACAATCAGAAACAGACTTCATGAGGGTGGCCTGAGGGTCTGACATCCTCTAGTGGGTCCTGTGCTCACTGCCCGGCACCATAGAGCTCAATTGGCATTTGCCATTGAACACCAGAATTGGCAGGTCCGCCACTGGCACCCTGTGCTTTTCACAGATGAGAGCAGATTCACCCTGAGCACATGTGAGAGACGTGAAAGGGTCTGGAGAAGCCGTGGAGAACGTTCTGCTGCCTGTAACATCGTGCAGCATGACCGTTTTGGTGGTGGGTCAGTGATGGTCCTGGGAGGCATATCCATGGAGGGACGCACAGACCTCTACAGGCTAGACAATGGCACCTTGACTGCCATTACGTATCTGGATGAAATCCTTGGACCCATTGTCAGACCCTACACTGATGCAGTGGGTCCTGGGGTCCTCCTGGTGCATGACAATGCCCGGCCTCATGTGGTGAGAGTATGCAGGCAGTTCCTGGAGGATGAAGGAATTCATACCATTCAATGGCCCCCCATGCTCAACTGACCTAAATCCAATAGAACACCTCTGGGATATCATGTTTCTGTCCATCCGACACCGCCAGGTTGCACCTCAGACTGTCCAGGAGCTCAGTGATGCCCTGGTCCAGATCTGGGAGGAAATACCCCAGAACACCATCCGTCGTTTCATTAGGAACATACCCCGACGTTGTCAAGCATGCATGCAAGCACGTGGGGGCTATACAAACTACTGAGGACCATTCTGAGTTGCTGCAATGACATTTCAGCAAAATGGACTAGCCTACTGCATCATTTTTTCTCTTTGATTTTCGGGGTGTCTTTGAATTCAGTCGTCTGTAGGTTGATAATTTTCATTTCCATCAAATGATGGGGCATCCTTACATTCCTAACACATTACCCAGTCCATATCAGTATAGAGATCCAGCAGGAGATTTTTCCCTATTGAGATCTGATGTGTTTTCAAAGTGTTCCTTTCAGTTTTTTGAGGTGTGTGTGTGTGTGTGCGTGCGTGAGTGCGTGTGTGTGTGTTTTTACCTTGTATTTTTTTTTTTTACTACAACGATATATTGTAATATAATTATATGTTAAAACATAATTTTTTGGGGGAGGCTGCAAAGAGGCTTAGTGGTTAGCCTTGCACTGGGGTGCTCAATTCAAAACCCAACTAGTACACTATCTTTATGGAGTTTGCGTGTTCTCCCTATGCTTGTATGGGCTTCCTCCGGTAAAGCCCCATACACACGATGATAATATAGGACAAATGATTTGTCCGTATTTTTTTGAGTGCTAGTCTCATATTGAAAGTGAAGAGGTTACTAACGTTCCGAAAATTCTTCTACAACAGAATAAAAATTCAGAAGTGACGTAATGTATTTGTATTGTATTTTTTGGACAAAAACTATACTGATTAAATGAAAATTGTACAATCTGTTATTGTACGAGAACATTTTTCGTACTTGTCCCTTCGATCAATTTTGGATGAAAGCTGTGTACTAATGATCAGATTATCGTACGGTCGTTTTGGAAACGGTATTTTGATACAATTTTCTGATCGTGTGTACTAGGCTTAACACCAGTTTCGGGGCGAACTGACAACTCATGGGGCCCCCGGGCAATAGGGGATCATGGGGCCCCTGTGTCCTTGCCCACACTTAAAAAAAAGCCTATAAAAGGTACCAGGGGCATTTCATGGGGCCCCCTACTGACCCCGGGTCCTCGGGCAGTGCCCGAGTGCTCGAATGGTCAGTTTGCCCCTGACCAGTTTCCTTCCACATTCCGAAGACATGCTGGCAGGTTAATTGGATGTTGTCTAAACTGGTCCTAGTATGTGTATGGATTCATGTGAGTTAGGGACCTTAGATTGTAAGCTCTTTGGGGACAGAGACTGATGTGAATGTACAGTGATTGTACAGTAGAGCGCTGTGTAAACAGTCAGTACTCTATAAATACCTGTAATAAAGAATTTTAATATTCAGAGAAAAAGTAAGATTTTAAAGGTACCAGCAGGGGCGGACTGACAACTCATGGGGCTCCCGGGCAATAGGGGATCATGGGGCCCGTGTCCTTGCCCAAACTCAAAAAAGCCTATGAAAAAGGTACCAGGGCATCTCATGGGGCCCCTTACTGACCCCGGGCCCTCGGGCAGTGCCGGAGTTTCCAAATGGTCAGTCCGCCCCTGGGTACCACTGCACATCAAGACATAGTAAAATCATTTTCTATTACAAATTCATACACAGTACATTTTGTTATAAGATATGTTGCCTAAGGGAGCCTTTTAGCAGCCCTGGTCGTTATTCTTTTGGAAATATTTCGAAAATCTATGTAATGCAACAACTCATTTATATATCTTTGCATTCTGGGGAGACTCTGCAAGATGATTTCTGTTCATCAGAGTGACGTACAGCAGTGCAGGCAGTGGGAATGGGGAGTATTTACGATCTTTGCTGAGACTGTTTTTATTTGCACTATAGTTTAGTGGCAGAGTCACTTTAACCACTTCCCGACTGCCCTATAGCAGATATACTGCTACAGGGCGGCACGGGTGTGCAATATCACGTATGTATACGTGATTTCGCATTTCCAGGTAGGGGGCGCACGCCCTACCTGCCTCACCATTCGCGGCCGCGGCTGTCAATCACCAGGACCCGGACAGTGATTACTCGCCAGCGCCTAGTGTTTGCCGAGCATCTCTGATGGGGAGGAGAACTGTATGTAAACAATACAGTTCTCCTCCCTGTCAGCTCCTGCACACTGCTGTGGATGGCTGTGCACAGCACAGCCATGCAAAGCAGTGTGATTACAGTGAAGCACACAGTTAACCCTTTGATCGCCCCTCATGTTAACCCCTTCCTACTCAGTGCCATTACTACAGTGTCAATACTTTTTTTAAGCACTGATCACTGTATTGGTGTCACTGGGGATGTCAGTGACACCAAGTCCGTTCCCCTCAGTGTCAGAATGCCTACCACAGTCCCGGTATAAGTCAACAATTGCCACCATTACTAGTAAAAATTAAAAAAAAATTAAAAATTCAGTATCTATACCGCCGTTTGTAAACGCTAAAACTTTCACATAAACTATTTAATTTACATGTATAGGGATTTTTTTTTAGCAAAGACATGTAGCAGAATACATTTTGGCCTAAATTTATGATGAAATTAGATTTTTTTTTATTTTTTTACTGGACATGTTTAAAAAAAAATTAAAAAGTCAAAAATATAGTTTTTGTTTTCTCAAAATTGTCAGTCTTTTTTTTATAGCGCAAAAAATAACAAATGCAAAGGCAATCAAATACCACCAAAGGAAAGCTCAATTCGTGGGAAAAAAAGGACGTAAATTTCATTAGGGTGCAGCGTTGCATGACCGCACAATTGTCAGTCAACGTACTATTACTGAGCCGTAACGTAAAAAAATGGCCTGGTCAGGAGGGGGGGGGGGGGGTAAATCCTCCAGAGGGGAAGTGGTTAAAGCTGAACTTTAAGTAAACCGCTAAAGACACATACGTGAGCTGCTTTACCTGCCAAAGGGTTTCCATTCCTGTCCATCCATTCCTGGGATTTTACACAGCTCTGCCACACAGCACAGCCTTGTCTGGCATTGAAGGAGGACCCCGATTTATCTGCTGATCTCTTGCAGCACTTTTTCTGCCACTTTCTGTCTTAATTCACTCTAGTGATGACCGTATGGCCTTTTTCAAGGCTTGTTACCTGATGTTGTTGGTGTTAAAACTTTTAGTTTCCATCATAATTCCCGTGAGAGGATGACATCACAGTGGCTCAACTTGGTGACAAGAACAGAGTGTTGTCACCCTATAACAGGAAGTGCCTTACACTGGCGGGATCACCAAGACAAGGAGTTTCCTGATGATGCCAATAGTGGACCATGCTTGTTGAATATGCATTTCAAAGACCACTAGTCTCCATTGAAATGCTGTGTGACATGGTGACAACACAGGAGAACAGTTGAGACACAGGAACCAAGAGTTGTCATTCTATAACCAGCACCCCTGGACATAATGAGTATTTAACCCTTGCACTGTATGTGTTGTGGGGGATGGGGGTGGAGATATTGTAGGAGTAGATTTGTTAATAATTTGCAGACACTTCCTATCTGCATGCACTCCGGCGATGATTGCATGGCATTTCTCAGAGTGGGCTACTTGATGTATGTTAAAACATGCAGTCTCTATCAGAATCACATGAGAAAAGGTGACTACACAGTGGCTCAATCTGGAGATAAGGCCAGAGTGTTGTCACTCTATAACAGGAAGTACCTTACACAAGGACCTTCTTGGTGAGATCATAAGTGGGGTCTTGATGGTGCCAGTGGTGGACCATGCTTGAGAAATGTGTATTGCAGGGGTCACTTGTGGTCTCCATTGGAATGACATGTGACCAGGTGACAACGCATGAGCAGAGTTGGGAGACAAGAACAGAGAGTTGTCACCCTACAGCTAGCGTATTTCAGCACCCCTGGACATATTGAGGATTTAACCCTTGCAGTGTGTGTGTGTTGGGGGGTGATAATGTAGGAGTAGACTTTTTTCTAATATGCAGCCACTTCCAATCTGCATGCATTCCAGCGATGCCTGCATGGCAATTCTCAGGGTGGGCTGCAGAAAGTGCATTGCGCAAAGACCTTTATGCTGAGATTACGGGGTGGGGGCTGGGGTGTATTTACCACAAGGCAAACAAGGCAGTTGCCTAGGGCGGCATTTTTTTAGGGGGGCAGCACCTCCTCTTAGAAGAAGGGATGAAAGAAGGAGCACCATGGGAACCAGGTGAGATCTGAGAGAGGCTGCGGGCTGCTTGTAGAGCCTGACTCTTGTTCCCGGGGATGTCAGAGCTGTGAAGATGAGTGTCTTTCTCTCTATCACCAGGTGGGTGACAGGGGTGCTGTTGGTCAATATCAGGCTCTCTCCGTGGGTGGAGGAGGAGAGGGTGTTGGTCATTGTCCATGGGGACAGACGATTTTTGTGTTGCCTAGGGCAGCACAAAACCTAAATACACCACTGGGTGGGGGGAGTGTCCTGATGTTGCAAATGGTGGACCATGACTATGAAATGTGTATTGCCAAGGCCCCTTGTGGTCTCCATTGGAATGGTCTGTGACCAGGTGTCAACACAGGAGCACAGTTGGGAGACAAGGATAGAGCATTGTCACCCCATAACAAGTGTATTCTGACACCCTTGGACAAAATGAGCATTCAACCCTTGCAGTGTGTGTTGGGTGGGGGCACAGCAAGTTTTTTTTTTTCTAATTTCCTACAGGCCTTGTCCTTCCCCCATCCTGTAATGGGATGGTAAGAGGAGAAGCAGCAGACTGATGAGCTTATCTCTCTGTCACTCCGCTTTCTCCTCCTATCAGCCGTCTCCGTTAGCACAAGTGCACAGCCGCACACATAATTGGCTCCTTGTCCTGCTTCTCCATTTCCCAGTCTGAGCTCTGCTGTATAAGGACTGTAAGAGGGTGCTACCTATTAAAATTCAGGTACTGACACTGTTTGTATCAAACATTTTGTATTAATTATTACATTAATTTGTGGCTTTTATATCTACCGGATTTAAAACCAGACAGCCCTCATGTATGACAGGAAGGCAGGAAACACCCCAACAGTGCCCACATCTCCGCTAACTGAGCAGACACTGCAGCCATATATTAGTTCTTTATTTTGGATAGAAAAACAAGGAACTGAATATGATGCGTGCTTGTTCTGAATGACGCGGAATAAAAGACACGTCATTACCACGCCGGCAAACACATATCTGACTTCGGCAAGAGAAGAAGATGCATCATCGGAGCTAAAGGTCTACAGTAAACCCATTCACAGAGACTCACACCGCCATGTGTCTAACAAGAACAGGTAATTCAATGGCTCACGCCCACATAGCTATTCAGTTTTATATAAATAGGACTGTTGACAAGAAAAGGACAGATTGGCCTCTGGGTAATAAAATGATGTTAAGTGCCGTTCTGTGCAGTAATCCGCAGCAACAGATCAGCCCACAGTTCTCTAATTGATTTCACCTGCCAAAAAAATATTGGGGCAGTTTCTGTGGACACCATTGATGCTTTAGAGCAATGTTTAACAACTAGAGTGCTGCCTACCTCCGGACTGTCCCTGATTTCAAGGAACTGTCCATGATGTGGAACAAAGTCCCGCAGTCCCTCTTTCCTCCTCATTTGTCCCTCATTTTGGTCTGACCCATAGAGTTGTATATATAAAGAATGTATCTTTCAAAAAGTGTTTCACAGTGCTAAACCTTTCATCCAATGTCTACATTGCTGCATTTGCAAATTTCAAAAGCCAGTATAAAGGAATAGCTGTAAAAAAAAAAGAACTTGAGGGTTTAACTAATCTTTTTTTGGTATAATTCTCCTTTAAGAGGGTGTGTCAGGGGGTGTGTCCTATGCCCACATACATTTGCTAATAGGTGTCCCTCATTCCCATCCCAAAAAGTTGGCAGGTATGGTGCTGCCATACACTGGGGTGCTGTTTTGGATTCCCCGAGGGTGCCTCAAACACTTTGCCCTGGATCATAGATGGATGGGAAGACTCTGTGATGGGGGGACTATTTAACTGTGATGGGGGGGGGACTCTGTAATTGGGGACTCTATGTAATGGGGGCTCTGACTAGGAGATGGGGGGACTCTGACTATGTGATGGAGGGACTCTGACTATAAGATAGGGTGACTCTAAGTGTAGGGGGGGACTCTGTGTGATATGGGGCCTCTGACTTCGCGATGGGGGGCCTCTGATGTATAGGGGGTAATCTGATGTGATGAGAGGACTCTGTAATGGGGGACTCTGACTATATGTTGGGGAGACCCTGTTATAGGGGACTCTGACTATGTGATGGGGGACACTGAATATATGATGGGGGGGGGACTCTAACTTTGTGATGGGGTAGACTCTGATGTATAGGGGGGGAATTTGATGTATTAGGAGGACTCTGTAATTGGGGACTCTGACTAATTGATGGGGGGAATCTGACTAAGGGATGTGGGGCCTCTAACTATGTGATGGAGTACCTCTGATGTATAGGGGAGAATTTGATGTAATGAGGGGACTGTGTGATGAGGGGACTCTATTATGAGGGACTCTGACTATGTAATGAGGGGCCTCTGACTAGGTGATGGGGGGGCTCTGAATAATTGATGGGGGGGAATCTGACTACGTGATGAGGGGCCTCTAACTACGTGATGGAGGGCCTCTGATGTATAGGGGAGAATTTGATGTAATGGGAAGACTGTGTGATGGGACTCTGTTATGGGGGACTCTGACTATGTAATGAGGGGCCTTTGACTAGGTGATGGGGGACTCTGACTAAGTGATGGGGGAATCTAAGTGATGTGGAGCCTCTATGTGATAGGGTGCCTCTGATGCATAGGGGAGAAATTGATGTAATGGGAGGACTGTGTAATGTTGGGCATCTGACTATGTAATGAGGGGCCTCTGACTAGGTGATGGGGGGACTCTGACTTTGTGATGTGGGGCCTCTGATGTATATGGGGGAATTTCATGTGATGGGAGGACTCTGTGATGGGAGACCCAGACTACAAGATGGGGGACTCTGCCTACGTGATATGGGGTTTCTGACTATGTGATGTGGGGCCTCTAATGTATGGGAGGGAGGATGTGATTGGAGGATTAGGTTATGGGGGAACTCTGACTATGTGATGGGGGGAACTCTGACTATGTTATGGGGGGAGGGGCGTCTGTTGTATTGGGGGGAACTTTATGTGATGGGAGGACTCTGTGATTAAAGGACTCTGTGATGGGGAACTCTGATTATTTAATTGGGGGTTTCTGACTACTGTATGTAATGGGGGCCTCTAATGCCTAGGGGGGTCTTTGATATGATGGGAGGATTCAGATATAGAGAGGGGACTCTGATGTGAAGGGGGAGGGGTGTGCTCTGATGTGAAGGGGGGCTTCTGATGTGAAGTTAACTTCATAAAGGTGGTTGAGTGCATCATTCCAAGAGCAGGTTTCTCATTCATAAGTAACATTTCGTTTTTTCACCTCTTAGCAGTTATTTAACCTCCCTGGCGGTATTCCCGAGTGTAGCTCGGGGTAGAGTTTTAGTACCAAAAGCGGTATCCCCGAGCTACACTCGGGCTTACCATGCGGCGCTGCATAGGGAGTCCCTGCAGCACTTACCTTGTCCTTCGCTCCCGCGATGTGTCCCCTGCAGCGTCCCCGGCCATCTCCTCCGGCCGATGCCGGCATCCGGCTTCTGTGTTCCGGTCCCCGTGACGTCGGGACGTACGGGCGTCGGCGGCGGGAAATTTGAAAATTTTAAAAAATGTCATTTTTTTCAAAACACATTTTTCACAGTAAAACATTGCTGTTTCAACCCATTTCACATACATATTGTCCCTAGTGCTTTGTCCTGTGCCCTGCCTACATTTTGTCTGTTCTTTCTGCCTGGAAACTGAGAAACGTCCATGGCGTCCAAAAAGTGTCCCTTTAGGTCAAAAGCGGGTTTAGATCAGCTAGAGAACAGCGATAGTAAATCAGAACCACTTGCAGAATTGAGTGATAATGATTCGTGGGGAAATTCGTCATCAGACACTGAAACCGATTTTGCGACTTTGCTCGGCAATGTACGAACTTGGCGCTCTACTTCAAATTTCAGTGTTTTCGGTTTGATTATATTATTGAATTAAATGTATTATTATTATATTATTATTATTTATGATTATTTATTAAATTATAATTTATGATTTAGTGTTTCAAATTTTATCATACCCGGGATGTTTAATAGACTTTTGTTCGGACAGATTTCAGTGAGTTATTCCTAAAAATTACAGCCTACAATAAAAAAACTACATATTTCCATGCAAAATAATGGTACCGCTTTCAGCACCAAAAATCTGAAATAATCATACCGCCAGGGAGGTTAAGGGGCGCTGCTACTAAAAAAAGTTTGAGATGCGCTTCCGCAGAGGACACAAGCCTCTCTATGAGAAGAGTGAGCAGGTTCCCGATTTAGACATGAAATAACATTTCGGTTGAGTGATGATGTAATATCATTGTATTTTTGATGACATCACACACTGGAAGCAATTCCAAGCAGCAAGTCAAAATCAGTGAGGTGAGGATGCTAGCAAGCAAATACCGAAGATATGCCTTCTCTCTATTAATGTCTATTTCCACTTTTGCAGTCAAATTTGAGAAACCGCCGCTAAATGTTTGTTATGTGTTCCCATTTACACAGCAAAAACAGGCAGTTAAGCCACGTTCTACCAACTCCCCACCCTCAACGTGCAATGGATGATGAGGTACACATGCCACAGCAGGAGCAAAATTTTATACCACAGGTTGCATTTGGCAGGCAGTACCACCGCCAAGCTCGACTCTTTCAAGTGAACGGGGCCGTTCCACAACTGCTATCTTACAGAGAACATCTAGAAATGCTAATTATGCCTAAGCAGGAACCTGAAAGATTAATCTTTTGTCTTGAATCTCACCTGAAAAGTGTTCTGTTCTCATTGCTGGAGAGGAAACTGTATCTGAAGGACCTGCAGTGCAAGGATCTCCCCGCTTCTTTTTCATCTATTCTGTGGCTCTTTGCTTCTTCCACCACTCCTGCTGCTCCTTGAATACAACCCCATCAGGCATCAGATCACCAGTCATCGAGAGCCAAGTGGACTTCAAATACCCCAGTCCCCGTCAGGAGCCTTGCACCCCAGGGGATCAGGGCCAGGGTCTTTTCTCTTCAGAGGAGGACCACAAGTACACCCTGTGCACTCTTTTGTGGTTCACTTTCTGTGTGCTCACTTTTTAATTACACCCGTTGTTTAGTTTCAAGTGTGCACACTACACCACAGTCATCTAGGTGAAGGTGCTTTGGCATGAGGAAGCAAAGGCCTGCTACTTCACCAAGATGACCACCTCTACACTGAGGCACAGTACAGAACAGGGCATGGTAAGTCCACAATGAAGGAATGATCAGCTGCAGAAGGCCTACAAACAACACTTGTCTTCTGCTTGCGTTTTTTTGGCACAACTGTATATAATTCAGGTCCTTTTTAAATAAAATATAATGCAGTGTGAGAGCATTCAAGGCTTTGTGCCACTGACAACTAGTGTCACCAGACCTCACCTGCAGGGGAAGCTGTACTTGAGGACCTGATTTGCAAGGATCTTCCTCCTTCTGCTTAATCTATTCTGTGAATCTGTGCTTCCTCCACCTCTCCTGCTGTTTCTTGAATATTACTTTACCAGTCATCAGATCACCAGTCATTGAAACAGAATGGAAGCAAATACCTGCTCCTCTACAAAGATGGCTGCCTCTATATAGAGAAACAGTGCAGAGCAAGGCATGGTAAGTCAGTAATAAGGCAAAGATCAGCTGTAGGGAGACCACAGGCAATTACGGTGACTAGTCCTTTGTACTGTACTTCAGTTTTTTTAGCACACCTTCCATAATTTCTATCCTCTTTAAAAAAATGTAATGCAGTGGGAGATCATCTAAGGCTTTGAACCTCTGACAAATAGTCTCAATTGTCACTACTGTGCTGGTCACTGTTCTCATTGCTGGAAGGGAATCTGTATCTGAGGACCTGCAGTGCAAGGATCTCCCTGCTTCTGTTTCTTCTATTCTTTGGATCTCTGCTTTCTCCATCACACCTGCTGCTTACTAAAAATGTCCCCACCAGTAATGGGGGAAGGGGCACTCTGATACGAGGATTCTTTTTTGGGCGCACTTTCCATGATTCAGATCCTCTTTAATAAACTGTAATACATGCATTGAATACTAGGTGTCTTCAATGTCTAAATCAAATCTCACAAGAATGCCAAGGATGGCAAGAAGCTATTAATGGAATGGAGGCTCTTGAGTTTATATCTTTGATTGAATCGCTGGACACCTGTCTAATTCAGGGAGAAAATATAGACTTCAGGTGCAGATTGTGCTGCCTGCTGACATTTACATGTGCTATTATGTGGAGCTATGGGCATAGCCCAGTTATTCAGTGATGTTTTGTGTATGTATTATGTGATCCAAGGCTAAATGATTGTACGAATACACATGAATGGATGATTTGTCATTCATAACAAAGGAACAACATGCATCGTAGAAGGACTGCATTTGCCATATGTGGAAAAAGACAGTAAATGTTACACATTTCTAAAAATAGTAACCGTTTCTTGATGCAAAAATGTACACCCCTTAAAGGCAGAGCTAAAGTCCGCTGTGTGGAGGGGTAAGACTTGTCATAATACATGAGTATGTACAGCATACTTGCACATTATGGCATACTTACCCAGAACTGGGACCCTCTTTATCAGTGGCAAGTCCAGGCTCCATTTGTTGGTCTGTCCCCTTCCAAAGTACCTCCATCATTGCTTCTACAATGCTCCAATGGGCAGCCACTGAATACAACACTTTTGCAATAATACACAAAATCATACAGAATACTTGCATGTTATGGCACACTTACCCCACACTATTCCCCTCTCCATCGATGGCAAATCCAGGCTCCATTTATTTATTTATTTTTTTTAATCTGTTTTATTGATTTTAATATTAAACACAAACGACAGAAGACACTTTAAACAAAAGGTGCCTTCGCAGGGGCAGAGCCGTAGGCCCAACAATGTTAACACAGAAACTAACTAAAAAGCAACTCTGGAGGAGGGGGAGGTGGTACAGGACATGCAAGGCTTATCCGAATACAGTTAGATGAAGAGACCATATAAAAAAAAAAACGTAAGGAACCTTTTACCAGTAAGGAAAAAATACAGTAAATAACTAAATACTAGTCAAGTCCTTTTATCGTCTGCCATGGTGGAGGCATTATCTAACCAGCAAGACCAGATTTTGTAAAATTTACAGGGGCATCCTCTATTAGCATAAGTAGTTCTATATAGGGGCAAATTAGAATTTACTAAACGTTTCCAGAAAGTTATGGCAGGAGGAGAGGGCTGCGTCGAGCACAAAGTAATTGTTTTGCTAGCGTAAAATAACAAAGTATTAAGAAGGGTATGTTTGGCCGCAGTGGGAGCCAAGGGTTCCACCAGCCCTAGAAGACAATACTTCGTGTCAAGAGGGACTGTGATTTGTACTATGTCTCCAATTATTTGTAACACTTCCTGCCAATACGACACAATAGCAGGACAAGACCAGAATATATGAAAAAATTCCCCATCCTGATGTGAACAAAGCCAACATGCTGGAGGGAGAGAAGGGTTCATTCTGTGCAGCCAATGTGGAGTAAAGTAAGCCTTGTGTAGAATTTTAAACTGAATTAATTTATCTCTGGTAGAGACTAGGGGAGAGAAAGGAGAATCCCAAATCTCGGACCAGTCATCATCCAGGCTAGGGATATTCACTCCGCATTTCTGATGTAAGGATGTCAATTTGCGGTTGGCTGCCACAAGAAGGTATCGGTATAGTTTCGAAGTGGGTTTTTCCAAATATGATACATGGAGGATAGACTCCAGCTCAGGGTATGAGAGGAAATTGGTTGACCCAAGACTATAGTAATAATGCAAGGGCAGATTGAATTTGAATTTGAATTTCAGTCTGAGCCCAGGCCTGAAGAGTGGTATGCATTGATGGTTTGAGGCTATGGGGCGATCTTAATCCCTTGAACACTAGAGATTGGAGGGCTTCCAGAAATTTCAAAATCACCGCTTCCAGTACAACAGAGGTGTTGGTTAGGTCTGGCTGTAACCACCAGTGCACAGTAACAAGTTGAGCAGCAAGGAAATATTTGAAACTATCCGGCATTGCCAAACCTCCTCTGTCCATAGGTCTGGTGAGGGTAGTGAATTTGTATCTGGGAGGCTTAATTCCCCAAAGAAATGAAAGAAACAATTGATTTAATTTTAAAAAGCATGACTTGAGGAGCCACTGAGTGGAATTTAGAAAAATATACGTAAATTTGGGAAGTATTTTCATCTTTAAAAGATTAATACGGCCAATTAGAGAAAGGGGTAAGTTACTCCATGCCGTCAGTTTGGACCTGACCTCGGACAATATTGGATGGAGATTCAATTCTATAAAATCAGAGGCCTTCTTGGAGACTAAAATACCTAAATAAGTAAATTTATCCGCCCACTGTAAAGGAGAAGTAGGGGAGGAGGAGGCCATTGCTCCTTCATCCACCGGAATAACAGTGACTCAGAATCTAGAGAATGAGTCCATAAGATGAACAGCTCCCTGAAGGGAGGGCCCAGGATCATTTAGAAACAATAACAGGTCGTCTGCATATAAGGCCACCCTCTCCTCCAACCATCCCACCCGAAGGCCAACAATATCTGGAGAAACTCAAAGGGCTTCAGCTATAGGCTCCATCGCCATTGCAAAGAGGGCTGGGAAGAGGGGACATCCCAATCTGGAACCACATTGCAAGTGGAAAGAAGTAGAGAGAAGGCCACCCACCCGTATCTTTGCCAGGGTATTCAAGTACAGGGTCTGTAGCCATTCTATAATCCTTAAAGGGAAACCCATCCGGCGTAACACCTCCCAAAGGTAAACCCATTCTACTGTATCAAAGGCTTTCTCTATATCTGATGTGGCTATAGTCCTAGAGCCCACGTTTAGGTGAGTGGTATGTATATTAGAGAACAAATGGCGAATGTTAATATCCGTGGATCTACCAGGCATGAAGCCCATCTGGTCAGACTCTGTAATTGACTTTATCACCTTATTCAGCATCATGGATAAAAGTTTAGTAAGGATTTTGAGATCACTGTTAAAAAGAGCTATAGACCTGTATGAAGCACGAAGTTTGGGGTCCTTGCCCGGTTTATGGAGCAATACTATGTGCACCTCATGCATAGAGGGAGGTAAGGAGCCTGTGTGCAGGCATTTCTTATACAGGGACATCAATATAGGGGCTAGAAGGTCCTTATGAGACTTGTAGAAGTCCATTGGGAGGCCATCAGGCTCCGGAGTCTTGCTATTAGGGAAGGAGGCTATGGCCGTGAATACCTCCTCTAGGGTAATGTCCGAAACTAACAGGGCATGCTCTGAATCGGAAAGCCAACTAAAGACGAAAGGATCTAACAGGGTGGCCAAGCCAGAAGGGCTAAAATTATATGGAAAAGATGAGGTGCAGAGAGAGGTGTAGTCATTTTTAAATTCGTTCAAAATAGCTTCTTGGGAGGACACCACCTCCCCATCCGCAGCACAGATTTCAGGAATAATAATGAGAGGTCCATCATGTTGAGACATCATTGCCTACAGCCTACTATTTTTGTCCCCAATTTAAAAAAAATTCTTGCCTACGAGCATGTACATCTAACCTATTAATTTCAGACTTATGTAAATGTAAATCTCGGCGAGCCGAGGAGAGAAAGTCATGGTTGTCTACAGTAGGAGTGGTTGAATATTGGGCAGTCGCCTCTGCACTTTGGACTGTAACTCAGACGTGAGGGCAGAGTGATCTGACTTGATAGCGGAGATGACTAAAATATAAATCCCTCTACTATGAGCCTTAAAGGCATCCCAAACAATAGCAGGAAAAGCTGACCCAGCATTGTGTTCCCAGTAGTCTCGCAGGCTTGGTGGGATACATTCCTTAGAGACTGTATGGTGAATCCATTTGGGATAAAGCCTCCAAAGGGAACCATTACATGGCCGCTGTGCGCGAAGCATCAATTTGAGGGTACTGTGGTCTGATAATACCGCTGATAGGTAATTAGCCTCCTGTATATCACTGAGAAGAACAGGTTTAACAAATGCTAGATCAATATGTGAGGCAGTCTTGTAAGTTGAGGAAAAACAGGAGTAGGCCTATCATGGGGATGAAGCCAGTGCCATACCTCAGAGAGGTTGACAGCCTGTGCCCAGGTGACTAGATCTGGATTAAAGGACGCTGGGGGAACTGGCCTATCCAAATATTGTGAAAGGGTGGCATTGAAATCTCCCATAATTAAGATTTTGGCGGGTTAAAGTGGGGCCAGCTTCTCCATTTTCTGAGACGTTTGCGAATCTCAGTGAACGAGCGTTGCACTTCAGAGGAATAATCAGGATACGGAGAAATCTTAGCATTTTCAAATAGAAGCTCAGGTGAGTTATGCGCGTCCGACAGCAGTGAATTGCGGTCCAAGTAGTTTAGGAGCTTGATTAGAAAAGGCCTCGAGGGAGCTCCAGGTGGCAGTGGTTAGGAGGGACTTGATGGGCCCGCTCCACACAAATGTGGATGAGAGATGTTGAAGGCCCAGCAATTTCGGTAGAAGGTGCTCTGCAAATTCTGTGGGTTTCGTGCCTTCCACCTTCTCCAGAAAGGCCTATTATCTGCAGGTTGTTCTGGCTTGGCCTATTTTCCATATCGGTAGGTTTGTCTTGGAGTGCCTTTACCTGCCTTTGAAGAGCCCTGAGTTCTCTGGAATCTGTCTGGACCGTGTCCTCCACCTGTGATATGTGGGATTTCGCCTCAGTCAGCCTGGAACGGTACTTCTCCATATTATGTCGGATAAGACCTATATCCGTGGATAACGATTCTATCTCGGAGGTCAGAGCTTCCTTGCAGGCGGTGATAGCCTCAAGGAGATCAGCCAGAGATAGGCCAGGATCCCCCATATTCTCCAGAGATGTCTGCGTGCCCACCTACACTGCAACAGGGGCTTGCTGGGTGACATTTTACAGGGCGGTGTGCCCACCTGGCTTACCGCTGTCAGGGAGATGCCCATAGGTAAGAGAAAAGTAAACCACTGCCACATGATCAATTAAAGGATGATTTTGAAGCAGAGGTTTGCCGCCACACATCTAGCTCTCTTCACAACCGGTCACACTTCCCCCAGGCTCCATTTGTTGGTCTGTGCCCTGCCAAGGTTCCTCTACCATCTCCTCCATCATTGCTTAAACATGCTCCATTAGGCAGCCACTGCTAATACAATGCTTTTACCATAATACACACGTATGTACAGAATACTTGCACATTATGGCACGCCACTCCACACTGTGCTCTCCATTTTTTGGTCTGTCCTTTGCCAAGGTGCCTCCACCATCTCCTTTGTCATTACTTCTAGGTCTCAAAATGCCTCATTGGGTGACCACTAATAATATAACGCTTTTGCCATAATATACTTGTACATTATGGCACACCTACTCCACACTGTACCCTCCTCCAGTGATGGCAGGCCCAGGCTCTATTTGATGGTCAGTACTTTTAGGTCCAACAATGCTGTATTTTGGGCAGGGGCTACTATAGCTGTAACAGGAGTTATTTTGTCCATGAATAAACTGCTAGAAGCCTGGGGAAAAGGTTTGTTTGCAAAATAGCTATTCCATGTCACTTCCTCAAAAAAAAAAAAAAAAAAAACTCAACTCCTAGAAGTTTTTGTCTAAAATCTAGACCTTGTGCTCAACAGAGATTATGTCACCAAATGCCTATGCATCAGCCATCCTGCACTCCCAGAGCAACAAAACAGCTTCTACAACAAATGTAAGTATTTTAGGACTAATAATAGCTGTTAGGGTCAACACCATTCAACACAATTATTTCTCTTATAGCTGCTAAAAACTCGTAAGCTTCTTTTACTTCTAAGGGACCACAGTAGCAAGATCTCTCTAATGCCTTTCCTGGTCTTTCAACTGAAGCTGTTATAAGAATAAGCATAGGCACATTTGGAAACTGATAAGCCATTGCATACCTATAGAAGCATCAGGCAATGTATCGCCAGTTATTAGGTAACACTCTTAGTGAAGAGAGCACCATTAAATTCTTATTGTTCAGTTAAGTTTATGAATTGCAAGAGTCAGGAAAGGTGACGTGTTTCAGGAGTACACGGGATCCCTTCATCGGGGTTTTAGACTTTGTACTGTCAGTTGTCTGGATGGGAAGTGACTCCCGTTCTCCCAGGGAGAACAGGACCAGCACAGAGGAGATGGAAGACTATCCATTGATGAATGAACCCTGAATTGACAATGATTTTATTGCTTCTGGTTTCAGATCTATCTTTCCCTGGCTGTTGCATGCAGGGGAGTAACTATCTGAGCACAGTGCTCCTAACCTTTAGGAGATATTGACATTTATCCAGGACTGCTATAATGATAAACAGCAGGTATGCATCTTTGATTTTTCTGAGATATAAGCAATGTCAGCTTAGGAGACAGCTAGATAAGATGACCAACCATGTAGGATAAGTACCACCTGGTCTCTTCCCATCACCCTGTTTTGCTTGGCTGGCGTTCAGCTATTTTGCTGCTTCCCCTACAGTAGCTGGTAGATGCTCCACTCTACTTCCAATCTCCTTGGAGACTTCTCTATGTGAGAACAAGCTTATGGAACAAGCTCACTGCAGGACTGTGTATTACCCAGCATAGACTGGAGCAAAGCATTTATTAATAAGCACTCCCTATTAAAGTGTTGATATGGCAACACCAAGTACACTTCACTATAGCAACAGAGATGAAGCAATGCAAAATATATTTATTCGGTGTTCCTTCTGGAAAGGCAGTGCAAACTCTTGAGCACTCTTTATTTGGCATCTAAAACAATATTTTATCACCTATTCCTATTTTCTTTTCTACTCTAGCCTAGAAACATTGATCTTGCTCGTGTGGCCTTTCTATGATGAATTTAGTTCCAGGAATGAATCTACTTCTACCAATAATCCAGAAAAAGATTGAATTCCAGAACAATACTCATTGGGTTTGATTCACTAAAGGCAAACAGAATATTCACTTTGCAAAGGAAGATGCACCTTGCAAGCAGATTTTTCCCATTGAATGCGGTTTCACTTTGCAAAGAATACCCAATCACATATAAGGAAGATGAAAAAAACTGCATTTTTGCTTGCACATGATTGGCTGATGAAAGTCAGCAGAGCTTCATTCACTATTGGACAAATTCCCTTGCAAATTGCAACTTTTCATGCAAAGTTTTCGGCTGCAGCGCTGATCAGTTTATTCTGACAGTAGGGAGGCCCCACTCTCAGAATACAATACCATCGCACGGGAGATTCCTTCATCCACCTGTGGATGCCGGTATCTGTGAGGTTTTTTTTATTCAGCTTAGTTAAACAAAAAAAACCCTCACAGTGTGTACCCAGATTTATGGCAGAGAGATCTTTCTAATGGAGTACCTAAGACATGTAATAACCCGGGGGCTGACTCAAACAAACCTGCTCCACATATCACCGTAGCACTACCTCTCTAGGAGCCACTGGTTTCAGTTGGTTCTTCATCAGGACAAAACAAGGGATACTCCAGGCTCCAAGCTATTTATGTTCTCCCCAACCACTTACTGGGACACACCTCCCCAGACATTGACTGAAGCACACTTAATATTCAAGCTGCCCATTTGACTCTCCTAGTCCCCTATGTACTGGAAGCCTACAGAATGCAGGGAGAAGCAATCAAACCTGCAGCTTGTGAGATCTAGATTAGCCCAAAGGACTCAATGGTTGCTCCATAGATTACAGAGAAGCCAAAAATAATTAAATGTATCTTTCATTGTAGCAACCCTCCTAGAGTGCTTTGTCACTAAAATATTACTTTGCATAGAAAATGAAAACATTTGCTAAATGTCTGTAAGCGAAAGCCCTGATACAGGAGAACAGCTATCCTGAATGATAAAAGTTTCCTATAAAAAGGGTTGTCTCCTTCTATTGGCTGCCACCATCTACCCAGAGTGGGCTATAATTGCTACACATATAAATACTAGATATCTTGTGAAGTCCATGTTCAAGGATCTCCAAACTGTAGTTCTCCCAACTGGGTTCTTCCTGTACCCCTAGTGCTCCTTGCCACTATCCTTCTTTCTCAGTTTCCTTTTCATCCCCTTCCTTTTCCTCTCCCTGCCTGCCATCTTTGTTTTCTCTTCTACTGTTTCTCCGGACCCTATACCTAAACCCAAACCTTGGGTCCACCTTCTTTTTCTTTTCCTTCCTTGTGTCTTCATTTTGCCAGTTGACTTCTTTTTTCTCTAGGTCAGTGGTTTCCAAACTGCGGCCTGGGGCCGGATGTGGCCCTTTGATTGTCTTTATCCTGCCCTTGGGGCACTTTTCCTCTCACTGATACAAGGCACTATTCCTTTCTTCCCACCAACAATGGGGCATAATTACTGCTACTGATGTCAACAATGAGGCTCTATTTCTCCCATTGACACCAAGGATGGGGAACTATTCCTCCCACTGACACCAACAATTGGGCACTATTCCTCCCACTTACACTAATGGAGGGGCGCTATTCCTCCCCTTAATACCAAAGATGGGTTGTTTACTCCCACTGATGCTGGGACAATTTCTACTCCCAATGGCTACAGTCTGGCCCCACGAAAGTCTGATGTACAGTAAACTGGTCCTATGCTTAGAAAGTTTGGAGATCCTTGCTCTAGGTTATCAAAAGTTTTCATTGTATTTACCCTTAATCTTGGCTTTATTGATAGGTGGTTACCTCTCCCTTCCTTATAGCACACATCAATACAAGGCTCTCAAGTCCATCTATTTTCTCAAAACTACCCTCAAAATCTTGTCCCCAACATCTTCTTGCTTGCTTTTCCCATCCTTAGCCTCACTCATTGCCTCAAGCACCTTTATGCTATCTTTTCTGATTTGCACTGCCAACCACAGGGGCGGACTGACAACTCATGGGGCCCCTGGGCAATAGGGGATCATGGGGCCCCTGTATCCTTGCCCAAACTCAAAAAAGCCTATGAAAAAGGTACCAGGGGCATCTTATGGGGTCCCCTACTGACCCCTGGCCCTCAGGCAGTGACCAAGTTTCCAAATGGTCAGTCCGCCCCTGGCCAACCATAACACATATATACACTTACTGTATTAATGTTTATCATTCTAACTCTTATTTTGAAAATGCAATAAAGATACCAATGACACCACAAAACTTCTAATTCACTCCCCGATTATCTCTTGCCTCAACTACTGCAACTCTCTCCTCATTAGATTACCTTTACATAGGCTATCCCCTCTTCAGTCTATCATGAATGCAGCTGCCAGATTCATCCACCTTACCAACCGTTCAGTGTCCGCTACCCCTCTCTGCCAGTCCCTTCAATGGCTTCACCCAACAAATTAAATTGAAAATAGTAACAATAACTTACAAAGCCATCCACAACTCTGCCCTGAGCAATATACCAAACAAATAGTTCTCTTCGTTCCTCTCAATATCTAGTGCTCTCTAGCTCCCTTGTCACTTCCTCCCATGCTCGCCACCAAGAACTTCTCCTGAACCTTTCCCATCCTATGGCGCTAACTACCCCAATCTGTTTGACTTCTACTCTGTCCACTTTTAGGCAATTCTCTTTTCTTCAGAGAAGCCTATCCTGCCCCAACCTAACAATTGTATTCCACTTTCTCCATGAGCTCATCCCCCACAGTTATTACCTTTTGTATCACTTGACTCCCTTTTAGATTGTCAGCTCTAATGAGCAGGGTCCCTTGATTCCTCCTGTATTGAATTGTATAGTAACTGTACTGTCTGCCCTCATATTGTAAAGAGCTGTGCAAAGTGTTGGTGCCAAATCAATCCTGTATAATAATAATGAAGATATTAAAATGGATGTATATAACATAATCTTTACTTTAAATTATGTTTTTCTTTAAATAAGTGAATAACTAGCTAAGATAAGGAATGTTAAGAAGCAGCATGATAATGTAAGCCATGGATTAATCCAACGTCTCATAGCTTCTGTTACCAGCAAGGACAAGTGTACAGTAATGCTAAATTCATCATGACACTGAAGGATTATTCCCCTCCTTTGGCAGCCTGTCAATGCGCATCCTGGTTTAAGTTCAGTCCACAAGAAGCAGCGTTCCCAATAAGAATTAAAGTACATAAAAGTAAACAAAGTCAGATTCCCTGAAGACTATTAAACCTGAAGAGTAAGAGGCTCTGCTGGAAGGCTCTGATACAAGCATTTACGTGTGGAAAACCTTCAGGAGCTCATTAAATAAATGGAAATTTCTCTAAAGAGGTCCAGGTAATCATACAGATATAACTCTTTTGCTGCTAGGTGTGCTTCAGTATTCTACATCCCTGGTAGAAAGGCCAATCTTTCCTGTTATGACGGAGGGGGCACGCTTTCAAGGACCCTCCATACACCTTGTGCCCTTTTATGGTGGTCACAAACCCCAGCAAGCCTAAGTAAATACCCAAAAGGAGGGAAACAAGGCCTACAGTTACAACATCTGGAGCTCATTTAAACACCAGACTTTGTGTCTGGTGGTGAGCTCCTTCCCCCAGGACAGCCCCAGAACCCTCAATATACCCCCTGCACTCTTATGGTGATCATAGCAAACTAAATAAATGCTTAGGAGTACAGAGGTAACACACATGGTAGAGAAATGTAAGTGGTAGGCCTACTTTCCCTTGTGCCTGGGAGAGAGAACATTATGTCAGTGGTCACAGGGTTTGCCCAGTTATAAATGCCCAAAGGCCTACATTTACAACTGCCAGAACTCATTTAAACACAAGGTTCAGTCTCTGGAGGTGAGCTCTTTCTCCCAGGACAACCCTAAGACTGCTATACACTCAATGCCGCCTTCTTATTTCTGGCAGTCCTCAATGATGCAGAGAGCAAGGCTGACATGTTGATACAGTGAGTGTAGGGTACTGTGGTGATGCCTCTTCAAGGGAGCAGTTCGTGATGCTCTACACTCACTATGTCCTCAGTCATGGTGATGCCTCCTCAGAGGAGGGATCAATGATTCGCTGCTTTCACAGTATGTCCTCAGCCTTGGAGATGCCTCCTCAGGGGAGGGATCCATGATGCTCTGCACTCACAGTATGTCCTCAGTCACGATGATGCCTCCTCAGGGGAGGGGTCCATGATCCTCTGCACTCACTGCATGTCCTTAGTCACTGTGACATCTCCACAGGGGAGCGATCCATGCTGCTCTGCACTCACAGTATGTTCTCAGTCATGGTGATGCCTCCTCAGAGGAGGGATCCATGATGCTCTGCACTCACAGTTTGTCCTCAATCATGGTGATGCCCCCTCAGGGGAGGGATCCAGGATGGTCTGCACTCACAGTATGTCCTCAGTCATGGTGATGCCTCTTTAGGGGAGGCATCCATGATGCTCAGCACTCACAGTATGTCCTTAGTCATAGCGATGTCTCCTCAGGGGAGGGATCAGTGATGCTCTGCACTCACAGTATGTCTTCAGTCTTCTGTGTTGATCAGTGTTGGATGTTTTCCAACCTCGAAGACTGAGGAAATCTTGTGTTTAAAAGAAATAATTTCAAGGGACAGTATGGGAGCAGAGGTGCTTTTTTATTTTCAACCATTGCCAAGAGACTAAGAAAAAAAAAAAAGAGTTGAAGTTTAAGCCTGGTGTTGTAAAATGTATAGGCAAGCATGGCTTTTTTTATCCTGCAGGTTGTTCTAAATAATGTTAATTTATGGAGAAAGCTGATGACTTCTGGATTTTTGTTGATACAGTTGTACTTGTGTTGAAAAGGGTACACTGCCACGCACCACTGATCTTAGCAGATGACGGTTTGAGCGGCTTTGGATTGTTTTGTTCTCATCTGTCATATTGGACAAAAGGAGATGCAAAAATGACAGTTAGAGGCTTCCTACTATGTGACATCTGGATAGGAAGCAGTCGTTGGAAAATATTTTATCCTTCCATAACACCTTTTAAATATCTTCTAAAAATTCCATATAACTACTACATATGCACACATGAAAATTTGGCAAAATTTTTTACATAAATGTAAGCTATATGGAGGCAAATTGAGGTTCCTGTGACAATACAGTGAAGAACCCCTCTCTACCCAACCATTGATTGAAGCTAATGACCTACCACAGTTCATTTCTACCTACTCTGTCCAAGACGAATCCGGCTCTGCAGTGCCATGTTGTGTCACCATCTGACCCCAACTGTGCCCTTGTAGTTCCATTACACATAGCTGCCAGGATATTCTGTGTCCAGGACAAGTCACTGAGAGATTTAATAATTAAATCATCGTATAACACAGTCACACAGAGATTGATTAAATAATATCCCAATAGACTACCACTAAGAGGAAATGGAGTCTACAGACAATGTCTAATTTGAGCTCTGCCAGCTCCGGTATGTCTGAATTAAACCTTTAGTCTTGGGAGGCTTCACTTTCCTTCAGCAGTAATCTACAGGGATGTGATTTAACATGGTAGTCTTTGGTTTTTTGCAAACTAGCAACCGCTTCCAGGCCTGTCGTGCACTTTTCTATATACGGCAATCTCTTGTTAAAATGTCATTGATGTCACGTATTGATCATCGTCTTCACTTCTCAGATATGTATCATTCCTTCAAAGCTTTGCTTCTCATTTGTTCCTGCGGAGTGTTAATAAACCCTTCTACTGCAGATATGAATAACGGCTGAATGGCTAGATGTACAAGTCAGACTGTTTGTGGCTTTTGTGAAGGGTGGTGCAGTGCCGGATTTCAATAGGGGGCAAAGGGGACAACTGCCTGGGTCCCCCTCTATACAAAAATAATATAAAACAATATAAAAGAAAGAAAGAACAAAAAAATAATAAAATAATATAAAATATATAATAATAAAGAATTACTTTCTTCTTAAATGTTTGTATCTTGGGAAGTAATATTTTTTTCTGCCATCATCTGTAAAAGCTTTTATTCTGGACTGGTTTTGGATTTATTTTTTTTTCTAATTTGGCAGCTTAACCCCTTGACGCCGACGTCACACAAATATGCAGCCTCACGAAACTGGGCTTTCTTCCGTGGAGCCGCATATTTGCATACCTGTCTTTGTGCTGGGAGCGCGCTGCACTGCGCGCTCCCAGCACAAAGACCGCGGTGTCACTGAGAGCCCGGGGTCCCGTTCTAACGATCGGGACCCGTGACTCCCAATTCTGGGTCACATGGTCGCTGTGATAGCCTCTGATTGGATAACACAGTGATCAGTCACTGTACAGCCCGGCCCCCTTGTTTTTTCTCTCTATGAATGGAGAAGAGAGATACATTGTATCTCTCTAACTCCTGGCATGGAGAGAAAAAAAGTTTGTTAAAAAAAAAAAGATAAATATTAAAAAATAAAATAAAAAATAAAGAAAAAATACCTAGATCAAGGTTTGATCTAGTTCAGTGCCAGGGTTATTGTTTGGGTCAAGGCCAGGGTCGAAGGTCAAGGTAAAAAAAAAGTCAGGGTCAAAGGTCAGGATTTTTTTAAAAAATTGGTATCGGTGTCAGTTAGTGTTAGTGTCAGTGTGTTTTAGGTAAAAAAAAAAAAAGACAAAAACAAAATGTGCATTATTGTTTCTGGGCTGTACTACGGGTACAAACAACAAATAATATACACATATATGGTATCGCTGCGATCGTCGAGCTGGAGAATTGATTTCGGGTTGTTCCTTGGTGGTATGTTATGGTAATAACAAGAAACACACAGCTGAATAAAAAAATGATTTTTTTTTTACTATTTTGGGCCAGTTTTCCTTTGATAATATAAAAAAAATCAGGAGATATCCATTACCATTTACCGCCAAATGAAAGCCCAATTTGTTCTGAAAAAAACGCGGTATAATCCACCTGGATGTACAAAGTAGTTGTGATGATATGGATGGTTTTACTGACACATGTCGACGTTGCAAAATTGTGCTTAGGCATTTGGATTTGTTTTACCCTTAGGCGTGAAGGGGATAAAGGATAAGTTCACCTTTGGAACATGCAACATGTTCCACCCCAGGGGCGGACTGACCATTTGGAAACTCGGGCACTGCCCGAGGGCCCAGGGTCAGTAGCGGGACCCGTGATGATGCCCCTGGTACCTTTTTCATAGGCTTTTTTGAGTTTGGGCAAGGACACAGGGGCCCCATGATCCCCTTTTGCCCAGGGGCCTCATGAGTTGTCAGTCCGCCCCTGTTCCATAGGGTGGAACTTGTAACATTGTAACATGTCCCCATAGCCACAGCTGCACCTGTCGCCCTCCCTCCCTCTGACAGATGGTACAGGGAGAAGTTTCCCCATACTATGTCAGATTTGAAAACAGCATGGCTGTGCAGGACTTCTGTGAATGAATGAACTGCATGGGCTTGTAGTTTTCAATGAACTACCACAGCACTGTGGAGCGCCGTGGTAGTTCATTGAAACTCCCAGTCAGAATATCTGCTTGACCGTACATCCTGTACATCCCGTATGGCAAGCAGATATTCTGACAGGTCTGCAGGAGACCTGCATGGCATCAGTGATTTACTAATCGCTGGTGCAATGTTTTCCAGGCTCCTTTGGACAAAAATAATAAATGCACATTTTTTTACCTGCAAAAAAAGTGAATTTAGTATTTTTGTCCAAAAGGTGAATTTATCCTTTAAATTGGAGCTCCAGTCAAAGATAAAAAAAAAATACAAGTCAGCAGCAACAAAACCTGTAGCTGCTGACCTTTTTAAAAAACAGCCACTCACCTGTCCCACTCACTACACCCGGTTTCACAGGCTGTCCTCACTCCTCGGAGCCAGCATCTTAAGTGTGGGCATACAGCTGTGACAACTTGCGGCTTCACAGCAGGGTGTCCACTGCGCATGTGCGAGTAGTGCTGTGCTTTGTGAATGGTATGTAGTCTTCGGGGACATGTCTCTTGTCCCAGGAGACTACAGGGAGGGGGGGAGGTCAACTTCTGCTTCTGATCGCCTAGGTCATCGCAGCGAAGGTGGAAGTGGGTACCTGTCCAAATCGGGTACCAGCTACCCCTCCCCTGGCTCCCCAAAGGTGCAAATTCCTCCTGGGGAGTGGGGGACTGCTTAAAGTGGAACTTCCTCTTTTGGGTGGAGCTCTCCTTTAGGTAACCCACAGAGTGGTTATGCTCTTAACCTCCCTGGCGGTATTCCCGAGTGTAGCTCGGGGTAAAGTTTCAGTACCAAAAGCGGTAACCCCGAGCTACACTCGGGCTTACCATGCAGCGTTGCTCAGGGATTCCCTGCAGCGCTTACCTTGTCCTTCGCTCCCGCAATGCAACCCCTGCAGTGTCCCCGGCCATCTCCTCCGGCCGATGCCAGCATCTGGCTTCCGTGTTCCGGTCCCTGGGAGCATCGGGACGTACAGGGGCCGGAATCGGCGGCAAATTTAAACATTTTAAAAACTGTCATGTTTATATAATCAAATATTACATAGTAAAACATTCCTGTATCAAACCATTTCAAATACATTTTGTCCCGAGTGCTTTGTCCTGTGCCCTGCCTGCACTTTTACTGTTCTTTCTGCCTGGAAACTGAAAAACGTCCATGGCATCCAAAAAGCGTCCCTTTACGTCAAAAGCGGTTTTAGACCAGCTAGAGAACTGCGATAGTAAATTAGAACCACTTGCAGAATTGAGTGATAATGATTCGTGGGGAAATTCGTTATCAGACACTGAAAATGATTTTGCGACTTTGCTCAGTGATGTGCAAACTTGGCGCTATATTTCAAATTTCAGTGTTTTTGGTTTGATTATATTATTGAATTAAATTTATTATTATTATATTATTATTTTTATGATTATTTATTAAATTATAATTTATGATTTCATGTTTCAAGTTTTATCATACCCGGGATGTTTACTAGACTCTTGTTCGGACAGATTTCAGTGAGTTATTCCTAAGAATTACAGGCCTACAATAAAAAAAAATACATATTTCCATGCAAAAAAATTTACTGCTTTTAGCACAGAAATATGGACATAATCAGACCGCTAGGGAGGTTAAGGTAGTTAGCCTATGACTGTGTGTGCATGCATGTGTGTCTGCAGGTGACCTCAGAACAACATTGTGGCACGCAGTTTAAAAAAATGTGACTGTGACAGAAATAATGTAAACTAACTGTGAATATCAGGGACACCCTAAACCTGAAGTGCCCAGGCCCCTCTAAGGTCTAAATCTGGTCCCTGGGGGGAGGGTCATTCATATTAGAGCCTGAGAAGCAGTAAATCCCTACAGTTGAGTCATGTTTGTACCCCCCCCCCCCCAAACTGCTCCTCTCTTAGCTGCAGAGACAGTGGCGGGGGTGTGCACATGCTTTGCTTCATGGCTGCAGCAGGAATTATACCCCCTTTTGCTTTTGGCCAGTGTTGCCACTCTGCAAGCGTGCCACAACCGTGTGTAATGCACATACAGAATTCAAGGGGTTAAAGCAGGTGGGGAAGAAGCGATACAATGCCTCCTCACCTTCTGCTCTCCGAACAAAGATTGTTCTTTAGAAATCAAAGCAAGTGTGAACGAACCCTTTGTCCTTTCCACACTGATTCTAACTAGGAGAGTCTGTGTTCATTATAATCACAGGGTGCACCCTCAAGGTTCTAATGAGGAAAATTGCAGGTCCTGCATCCCTTTAGAAGTAGATTACCCCATAGGGAGTAACTCAACCACAAATGAAATTCCTGTTGCAGGGGATGACTAAAATTTGCTTATATCTTAGAAGGTAATTCCAACTTCGTGGGAAAAAAAAAGCAAAATGAAAAAATAGCAAATACAATTGCTATACAAGTCATCTTGTAATTGAATGTTATTACAAATTACCTTTCCCTATCAATCTGCAGCGCTGTAACTTTCTGTAAAATGCACTATGGCTACCTGGAGGAGTTCTTAACATAGACGGTGTACAGAACGCCCCCCCCCCCCCGATATGTCATTTCCTGCTTGTGTAATTGGCTGACTGCTTTTCCCAGAAGTCTACACTAAGGTACAAGTCAGTTTTATGCATCCCCTGCAACAAAATGTCATTTTTGGTGAGATACTGCCACTTTCCTCATTACAGCAGCTGATTGATAATGATAAAATCACTCTTATTAGATTGACTTTGCACATGGCCAGTGGCGGACTGACAACTCATGGGGCCCCTGGGCAATAGGGGATCATGGGGCCCCTGTGTCCTTGCCCAAACTCAAAAAAGCCTATCAAAAAGGTACCAGGGGCATCTTTTGGGGCCCCCTACTGACCCCGGGCCCTCAGGCAGTGCCCGAGTTTGAAAATGGTCAGTCCGCCTCTGCACATGGCCACAGACAAACACACACCTTCAGAATAACAAAAGGTCGGAATCTGTAACAAAGTTTAGTAAAATCCCTGCAATGTACATAGATCACCCAGAGGGGAATGCTTTTCTCAAGAAAAGTGGAGTTACTCTTTAATGTAGACATTTGAGAAAATCAGTGAACCAAATACACAAGCAGAGAATAACATTTATGGAGGCAAAAAAGTAAGTGTGAACAAGCCCTAAGAGTTTAAAGGTGCTATAAAAGACACAAATGAATGCAGCTCTGTAATCATTAATACATACTTAGATGTACTTATTAAATGCAAGCAGTGTACCTCCCTGAATTGGACCTGGTATCAGTCCCTGTAAAGCAGAGCTCAGAATGGTGGATGGAAAAACAGCAAAGTTCATTCAACAGCTGACATGGAGTATGCTGATAGGAAGAGAAAGCAGAGTGACAGAAAGATGAGTTCATCACTGTTGTTCTGTCCCAGTTACATGTATTTTTTTCTACATTGTATTGAACTGCATCAGGTTTATGTTGCTGTGTAGTATTCTGGAATCTAATGGCAGCTTAGACCGACTACAACCTGTTTACTATGTGATATGGTTTCTCCCTCTGTACTGTGCACCGTCCAGCCACCACCATCAGCCATCATCATCAGCCATCATCATAATCACCATCATCAACATCACCATTTCCTGGGCTCACCTGATCCTTCTGGGAGCCAGGGGCCACAAAAAACAGCCTCAGAATGGTGATCAGGGTAGATTGGTAAACAGTCCTCTGATCTCCCCTGTGTGCAGATGAGAAGAGCTCAACTCTGGGAACCTCTGGGTTCAATGCTGTCAGATATTGGCCAGCTGTGGCATAGTAAAGAAAAAAGTGGGGACTCCATCTTCTCAAACTGCATTGGCTCAGTGCAGGGCTAGCATCAGGGGTCTAATAGACTCTTGATTCACCATAAATAGTACCTGTCACCAACACAAGATCAATGAGACTGAACAAGAGAAAATCTAAATGTGTATGGATAGCTTTAAATAGAGCTCCACCTCTACCCTCCACCCCTGTTATATGAAAACAAGTTATCATAGCTACAGAAATACATTATAGGTACTACTGCCTGCCTCATATGTTTGGTGGTTCCTATATGCTAATGCTCCCTCCCTGGATCTCCCATAAAATGTGCCACCATCTTAAGCATGGGATTTCATTGGTGGGGTCCATGATGGTCTGGGCTCAGGAACTGCACCCCGTGACAACTTGGGCTCAGAAAAAGTAGCATTCATAATAGCTTGGGCTCAAAGGAAATGGATACCTTGACAAGTTGAGCTCAGAGGAAGTCACACCTGAGACACCCTGAGCTCCATGACAGCCTAAACTCAGAGGAGGAGAGGTCTATGACAGCCTGGGCCTAAGGGAAGTGGGACCTAAGGGAAGTGGGGCCTATGTCAGCCTGGGCTCAGACGAAGGGGGTACTTGACACCATAGGCTTAGCGGAAGAGGCATTCTTGACAGCCTGAGCTTAAAGGAAGTGGGATTCATGACACCCTGGGCTCAGAGGAAGTAGGGTCCATGACAGCCTAGGCTTAGAGGAAGTGGGGTCCATGACTGCCTGGGCTTCAAGGAAGCGGGATCCATGACACCCTGGGCTCAGAGGAAGTTGGGTACACTACAGCCTGGGCTTAAAGGAAGTGGGGCCTATGGCAGCCTGGGCTCAGGCGAAGGGGGTACTTGACAGCATAGGCTTAGAGGAAGTGGCATTCTTGACAGCCCGAGCTTAAAGGAAGTGGGATCCATGACACCCTTGACTCAGAGGAAGTAGGGTTCATGACAGCCTGGGATCAGGGGAAGTGGGTCCATGACAGCCTGGGCTTAAAGGAAGTGGGGGCTATGGGAGCCTAGGCTTGGATGAAGGGGGTGCTTGACAGCATAGGCTTAGAGGAAGTGGCATTCTTGACAGCCTGAGCATAAAGGAATTGGGATCCATGACACCCTGGGCTCAGTGGAAGTGGGGTCCTTGACAGCCTGAGCTCAGAGGAAGCGGGGTCACGACAGCGTTCAGCATTCTCTATGCCCACTAATGACATGAGCGCCAGATCTTGCACTTGTACCATATTTGATCTGGCACTGTTTGTTAAAAAAAAATGTCTCTTCCTCTGACATCTTGTGAAATCTGGACATCTCACAAATATCTGTTTACTCTAGATATCTTCCTGACAGTTACTAGTGATGTAGCCTTCCCAGGGGGGCATCTGTGAGGCACTGGCTATGTCACCAGTGCCTCACTAAACCAGGAAGCTGGATTAAAGCAAATGTAAGTATCAGAATCTTTTATCTAACAAATGATTTTAGCAGAAAGTAAAGCAATGCAGATATTTATAAATATAATTAAGAAAATGCTGTTAACAGCTTTTTTTCAGCATAGCTAAAGTTCACATTTCCTAAAAGCAGAATCAAAGGTCAACAATGATTGAGAGCAACAAAATGAGCTACCGGTATATAGATTAAGCTGACCTTTGGTCATTAGTACATGCTGTACAGAGAACCCAGTAATAGGTGATTGGTCTTTTTTTGTATGTCCAAATAAAAGTTCTTTAGCAGTTCTAGAGCCTCAGCACTTCATTTGCATTTTTAAATAACTGATAAAGCTTTCCTTTTTGGAACAGGTTCTGCAAACCAAAAGTAGTCATATTTCAAGTAGGCAACCTTTATGAAATTGCAGTGCAGGAGGTCATTACTGGACTGAAAAATCAGTCTGAAATAACAATTAGACAGTCTTCCTTATGAAAGATTACTATTTGTCTCCTTATCCCTAAGCTTGAAAATCCCTGAGGTAAACTGAGGCCTGGCCTCACACATACTGACTTCCTGCTCCAGAGTGCCCATACCAGTATCAAACAACTGAGCCCTGTAGTCAAGGGGACTGTAAAAACAAAAGAGGCAATGTTAATAGTAGTACAGCAAAACTCCAAAATTTAAAATAAATGGTCCAATTATAGGATAAAATAAAAATCAACTTTTGTTGCAATGCTCACCTTCTAGCTGAAGCTCTCATGAACTCCACGTCCACTAAGCCCAAACTGTCATGGACTCAACGTCTTCTGAGCCCAGGATGTCATGGACCCAACTCCCTCTGAGCCCAGTCTGTCATTGACCCCAATTCCTCAAAGCTTAGGCTGTCATGGACCCGACTTCCTCTCAGCCCAGGCTGTTATGGACCCCTCTTCCGCTAGGTCCAGACTGTCGTGGACCTGACCTCCTCTGAGTCTAGGGTGTCATGGATCCCACTTCCTTTAAGCTCAGGCTGTCAAGAATGCCTCTTCCACTAAGCCTATGCTTGATTTTCTCTGAGCCCAGGCTGCCATAGACCCAACCTCCTCTGAGCCCAAGCTGTCATGGACCCAATTTCCTCTAAGCCCAGGCTGTCATTGACCCCAATTCCTCTAAGCCCAAGCTGTCATGGACCCCTCTCCCTCTGAGCCCAGGCTGTCATAGACTCGACTTTCTCTGAGTCCAGGCTGTCATGGATCCAACTTCCTCTGAGCCCAGACTGTCATTGATCCCAGTTCTTCTGAGATCATGCTGTCATTGACCTAATTTCCTCTCAGCCCAGGCTGTCATGGACCCCTCTTTCTCTAATCCCAAGAGGTCATGGACCCTCTTCTTTTGACCCTAGGCTGTCATGGACCCCTATTTCTTTGAGCCAGGCTGCCATGGACCACACTTCCTCTGAGCCCAGGCTGTCATTACATTGCTTCTTCTGATCCTCGGCTCTCATGGATCCTACTTTTTCTGTTATGGCTTTGTCCAGCGGTTTCCAAACTGCTGCTTGGGGGCTGGATGTGGCCCTTTGCTTGCCTTTATCCAGTCCTTGGGGTACTATTCCATCCACTGACACCAACAATGGGGCATAATTCCTGTCGCTGACACCAAAAACAGGGTACTAATCCTCTCACTGACACTATAAAAAGGGCACTATTCCTCCCACTGACACCAATGATAGGGAAGACTTCCTTCCATTAACACAATAAATGGGACACTATCCCTCCAATGGACCCCAACAATTTGGCACTAATCCTTCCACTGATATCGATAGGGCACTAGTCTTCCCACTGACACCAAAGATAAAGCATTGTTTACTCCAACTGTATGCCAGAATATTTTCTACTCCCATTGGCCCTAGTTGGGCCCCCCTAAAGTCTGAAGGATAGTAAACTGGCCCTTTGTTTTGAAAATGTGGATACCCCTGGCTTAGATGATAAAGTCCAATGGACATTGCCAAGATTCCCAGCCATCATCTCATTCCACACCCCCCACCCCTTTTACATAACTCATCTTTTTTCCATTCACATTTCTTGTCCACTTCACATCCCCCCCATACAACCATATATACACTATATTGCCAAAAGTATTGGGACACCCTTCCAAATCATTGGATTAAGGTGTTCTAATCACCTCCATGGCCACAGGTGTATAAAATCAAGCACCTAGGCATGCAGACTGCTTCTACAAACTTTTGTGAAAGAATGGGTTGCTCTCAGGAGCTCAGTGAATTCAAATGTGGTACCATGATAGATTGCCACCTGTGCATTAAGTCCATTGATGAAATTTCCTTGTTACTAAAAATTCCACGGTCAACTGTTAGTGGTATTATAATAAAGTGGAAGCAACTGGGAACAACAGCAACTCAGCCACAAAGTGGTAGGCCAAATAAAATGACAGAGCAGGGTCAGCACATGCTGAAGCGCACAGTGCACAGAAGTCGCCAACTGTCTGCAGAGTCAATAGCTAAAGAACTCCAAACTTCATGTGGCCTTCAGATTAGCACAACAAAAGTGCATAGAGAGCTTCATGGAATGGGTTTCCATGGCCAAGCAGCTGCATCCAAGCCTTACATCACCAAGTGCAATGCAAAGCATCAGATACAGTGGTGTGAAGCACGCCACCACTGGATTCTACAGCAGTGGAGACGTGTTCTCTGGAGTGAAGAAATCACGCTTCTCTTTCTGGCAATCCAATAGATGTGTCTGGGTTTGGCGGTTGCTGAGAGAAAGGTACTTGCCTGGCTGCATTGTGCCAAGTGTAAAGTTTGGTAGAGGGTGGATTATGGTGTCAGGTTGCTTTTTTGAGGTTGGGCTTGGCCCCTTAGTTCCAGTGAAGGGAACTCTTAAAGCATCCAAGACATTTTGGACAATTTCATGCTCCCAACTTTTTGGGAACAGTTTGGGGATGGCCCCTTCCTGTTACAACATGACTGTGCTCCAGTGCACAAAGCAAGGTCCATTAAGACATGGATGAGCGAATTTGGGGTGGAGGAACTTGACTGGCCTGCACAGAGTCCTGACCTCAACCACATAGAACACCTTTGGGATGAATTAAAATGGAGACTGCAAGCCAGGCCTTCTCGTCTGACATCAGTGCCTGACCTCACAAATGCGCTTCTGGAAGGATAGTCAAAAATTTCCATAGACACACTCCTAAACCTTGTGGATGGCCTTCCCAGAAGAGTTGAAGCTGTTATAGCTGCAAAGGGTGGGCCAACTCAATATTGAACCATATGGACTAAGACTGGGATGTCATTAAAGTGTGCGTGTAAAGACAGGCGTCCCAATACTTTTGAAAATAGTGTGTGTGTGTGTATGTATGTATGTATGTGTGTGTGTGTGTGTGTATATATATATATATATATATATATATAAATATATATTATTTTTTTTTATTATTATTATACAGCATTTATAAAGCGCCGGTAGTTTGCTCAGCGCTGTACATTACAAAATATATATATATATATATATATATATATATATATATATATATATATACTGCTCAATAAAATTAAAAGGAACACTTTTTAATCAGAGTATAGCATCAAGTTAATGAAACACCTGGGATATTGATCTGGTCTGTTAAATAGAAGTGGGGGTTGTTAATCAGTTTCAGTTGCTTTGTTAATTAAATTAACAACAGGTGTACTAGATGGGCAACAATGATGCAAACCCCAAAACCGGAATGGTTTTACAGGTGGAGGCCAATGACATTTTTTCCCTACTCATCTTTTCTAATTTTGCATTTGGCAAGGATCAGTTCACTACTTGTAGCATGAGGCGATACCTGGACCCTACAGAGGCTGCGCAGACAGTCCAACTCCTCCAGGATGGCACATAAATACGTGCCATTGCCAGTAGGTTTGCTGTGTCACCCAGTCTCAAGAACATGGAGGAGATTCCAGGAGACAGGCAGTTAACCCATCAGCAAGACCAGTACCTGCTCCTTTGTGCAAGAAGGAATAGGGTACACACTGCCAGAACCCTACAAAATGACCTCCAGTAGGCCACTGTTGTAAATGTCTCGGACCAAACAATCAGAAACAGACTTCATGAGGGTGGCCTGAGGGCCCGACGTCCTCTAGTGGGCTCTGTGCTCACTGCCTGGCACCATAGAGCTCGATTGGCATTTTCCATTGAACACCAGAATTGGCAGGTCCGCCACTGGCACCCTGTGCTTTTCACAGATGAGAGCAGGTTCACCCTGAGCACATGTGACAGACGTGAAAGGGTTTGGAGAAGCCATGGAGAACGTTATGCTGCCCGTCACATCTGTCAGCATGACCGTTTTGGTGGTGGGTCAGTGATGGTCTGGGGAGACATATCCATGGAGGGACAAACAGACCTCTACAAGCTTGACAATGGCAACCTGACTGCCATTAGGTATCGGATGAAATCCTTGGACCCATTGTCAGACCCTATGCTGGTGCAGTGCATCCTGGGTTCCCCCTGGTGCACGACAATGCCCGGCTTCATGTGGTGAAAGTATGCAGGCAGTTCCTGGAGGATGAAGGTATTGATACCATTGAATGGCCCCCACGCCCACCTGACCTAAATCTAATAGAACACTTCTGGGATATCATGTTTTGGCAGGGGTTGCACCTCAGACTGTCCAGGAGCTCAGTGATGTCCTGGTCCACATCTGGGAGGAAATACCTCCAGGACACCATCCGTCGTCTCATTAGAAGCATGCCCCGATGTTATCAGACATGCATACAAGCACGTGGGGACCATACAAGCTAATAAGTACCATTTTGAGTTGCTGCAATGAAATTGCAGCAAAATGAACTAGACTGTTGCATAATTTTTTCACTTTGATGGAAATGAAAATTATCAACCTACAGAGGACTGAATTCAAAGACACCCCAAAAATCAAACGATGGGGCATCCTTACATTCCTAACACATTACCCAGTCCATATTAGTAAAGATATCTAGCATGATATTTTTTCCCGTTGAGATCTGATATGCCTTCAAAGTGTTCCTTTAATTTTTTTGAGATTTTATATATATATATATATATATATATATATATATATATACAGTTGTGTTCAAAATAATAGCAGTCAGACATCACTAACCTGATCAATCACTGTTTTTGGTAGAAATGATATTTCTACATGGCAAATAATTTACTAGCAGGTGTAGTAGAGTAATAGAAATACAACAGACCCAACAGTCATGACATGCATGCTGCTGATTCTGTGTCATTGAATCACTAATTGAAAGGTGCATGTTCAAAATAATAGCAGTGTGGAGTTCTATTAGTGAGGTCATTCATTCTTTGAAAAACAGGTGGCAATTATTGCCCTTATTTAAGGAAGGAAGGCAGCAAATGTTGTACATGCTGGTTACAGTGCATTTCTCTCTGAAAATCTGAGGAAAATTGATCGTTCCAGACATTGTTCAGAAGAACAGCGTACCTTGATTAAAAAATTGATTGGAGAGGGGAAAACATATAAAGAAGTGCAGAAAATTATAGGCCGCTCAGCTAAAATGATCGCAAATGCTTTAAAATGGCAACCAAAACCTGAAAGACGTGGAAGAAAGCGAAAAACTACCATTCGAATGGATAGAAGAATAGCCAAAATGGCAAGGACTCGGCCAACAATCAGCTCCTGGAAGATCAAAGAAGGTCTAAAGTTACCTGTGAGTACTGTTACAATTAGAAGATGCCTATGTGAAGCCAAGCTATCTGCAAGAAGCCCCCGCAAAGTCCCACTGTTGAAAAAAAAGACGTGCCGAAGAGGTTACAATTTGCCAAAGAGCACATTGACTGGCCTAAAGAGAAATGGTGCAACATTTTGTGGACCGATGAAAGTAAGATTGTTCTTTTTGGGTCTAGTGGCCGGAGACAGTTTGTCAGACGACCCCCAAACACTGAATTCAAGCCACAGTACACTGTGAAGACAGTGAAGCATGGTTGCGCAAGCATCATGATATGGGGATGTTTCTCATACTACGGTGTTGGGCCTATTTATCGTATACCGGGGATCATGGATCAGTTTGAATACATCAGAATACTTGAAGAGGTCATCCTGACTTATGTGGAAGAGGAAATGCCCTTGAAATGGGTGTTCCAACAAGACAACGACCCCAAACACACCAGTAAACGTGCAACTTCTTGGTTTCAGACCGACAAGAGTGACACCCCGTGAGATAGGTGTCACCCGTTGCGGCGCACACCCCCCGCACCTGCCTAGGGACGCCACTGGTGGTTGGTAAGTAAAGTGTATATATAGCAAAAACTTTTTTTTTTTAGTTTTCAGTAGATCAGGGAAGGGTTAAAACCTCTGTCGGTTTATTTTTCACTGTCTTTATTCCATTAAGGAAATTTACGTTTGCTTCCTGTCTCAGAAGTGCAAAGGGAAGTTAGAGGAAATCTCTCATAGTAAGAGAAATCCCCTTTAAGGACTCATGAACATGGACGTATTTAATTAGCTCACAAATACGCTGGATCTTGCTGCCAGGAGTTGGCAGAAAAATCCAGCATAGAGAAAATGCATGTAATGGTGCGTAAAATACTTGCATTTATGCATATCAATGTGTGTACAGTGTTTACAAGCATAAGAATTATTTTTTTTTTACAACTAGTATGGATTTACGTGCTTATGCATTTACAAGCATTTACACTTTAAATACGTGAATATACTTATCTCTGAATACGGGATTAAGGCATTTCTTTGCGTCCTAAATGCAGCTCTAGAATTTGGAGCTGAATGCTGCCACGTAGGCTACAACAGAGTTACGTTTAGACCCATGGAAAAAAAATTGTGTGGATCTGAATATGCTGCTTTTTCCTTCCATTTGCATGATCTCTTAGACAGTGATCCCCAGTATAGAAGTCCCCATTGGAGGATTTCCCCTCACCTGTTGTTCTGGTGACAACTCTAAAACTTTGAGTTTCCTCTCACTTTTTTCTAGATGTTAGTTACCAGTAAAGTGAATCTATCCAATGGGAACACAGACAGCAATACAAAATTGACTGAGGGTGTAACCAAGCCTGTCTCAACTTTTTTTTCCCTTAAAGGCAGTTCTTAAAATAATTTCTTGGTCTCTGGGAACCTGTGCAAAAACCAATTATTTGAAGGTGAGTTGAATAAAATGCCTCCTACCTGGAAAGAATGCCCCCCTTACAGTGGTGGCCTGAATGCCCCCCCCCCCCCCTTATAGACAGCTAAAAAGATCACTGGTGCCCTGAAGCTGGTTTTGCCAAGTAATATTGGCCCTAGAACTATGGATGCATCATCAAATGGGAGGTCAGTCAGCCACAGCTCAAGCACCAGCTGGAGGAACCTAGGGTTCTATGGAACCCTGGTAGAGAATGGCTGGTCTAACCATTCCCCACTCCATCTAAGTAGTGTTGGCCATAGAACTTTGAAGGTATCATCAAATGTGAGGTCAATCAGCCACAGTTCAAGCAACATCTGGAGGAACCCAAACGTTGCACAGAAATCTGGTTAGAATGGTTAGTCTAACCCTTTCCCACTCTATCTAAGTAGTGTTGGCCATAGAACTACGGAGGCTTCATCAAATGGAAGGTCAATCATCCACAGCTCAAGCAATCCCTGGAGGAACCTAGGGTTCTACGGAATTCTGGTAGAGAATGGCTGGTCTACCCCATCCTTACTGTACCTAAGTAATGTTGGCCATAGAACTATGGTGGCATCATCAAATTGGAGGTCAATAAGCCACAGCTTAACCCAAAGGTTCCATTGAACCCTGGTTGAGACGGGCTAGTCTTAACTGTTCAACACTATCTAAAAGAGAAAAAACCTAGGCCTAGAAATACATATTAAATGATACATATTTTATAGATATCAATAAATCAGACCAAAAAGAGGGACATCTGAGATGTAATTGGGGACAGAGGGATTGAGATCCAAAGGGAGTTATGAGGTTATTATCTTATACATTTATACTTTGCTAACATTATATTGTGGATACTTCCCCCTCCCCCCCCACCCCCCATACACCGTTCTCTCCTAAAAATTCAATAAAAATCTATTGAAAAATAGTGTCAGGACATGATACTACAACACAATGGTGTGAAGACAGCCTGACCAGGCAGAGTGGTCTGCTGATAATTTCCATGGCTATATCTCTATAAGCCATTCTAGGTTTATTATCCTTTATGTACAACATATTGTAGCAGCACATAATCTCTGTGCATTGTGACTAATATTACGTTGTTGAACCTAATATCCTTGTATGAAGTTCCATCAAAACTGCCTCCGTGTTCGCCTCTACCTATCTACTACATTCTATTACAAAGCATTACATAAACAAAAGCAGGCATACATAATTAACGTCAGATACCAACTCAAAATGAGCATATATTTTATATGAGCAATGATAAAGTCTGTAGCTGAAGCATTAATTATTAAACAGAAGAGCTCACAGTATGGATGCTGAATAATAGAGAAGATGCATCTTCACGATATAAAGCATTGCTGTAATCACTTGTAAAAGTGAACTTCACACTTTCACTACCAACGACCATGAAAACGCAGGAAAATATTTGTAGTTGCAGACTGTGATTTGTGACTAGTTAAGGAGTTACTCTACCCATAAGTCCTATTCATCTTCAGCAGGCAACCATAGGCTTAGCTATTGCAGGGACTCAAGCCTGTCTACCTGTCTTGATATTAAAAATGCATCTCAAAGCTCTCTAATGGACTTTTCAGCTAAAGAGAAGTAGAGGAGAAAGCTTAACTCCAACAGATGAAAGAAGCTGCTAGGGGAAATGGTTTATCATTATCCGCTCATTATTGAAATATCAGTTTTGGCTGGATTGGGCCTTTGAAGTAAATACTTCCCCTGGATTTTTATCCTCTGCTATGACTATACTATAACACATTATATTATTTCAGGCTCTGGTCAAGAATCTCTGACATTTCACAGAAAAGCACACTATTTTTTCCCAAATGCTATATACAGTAGGTCAGGCGCACTTATCCCATCAAGATTCCATGCTCTCAAGGTACATACTAAAGCATTTAGATCACTCTTTTTCAACATTTTTACCTCAGTGGAACCCTTGAAATAATTTCCAGGTCTCCAGAAACACCTGATAAAATTAATTTGTTGGGAGTCAATGGGAAGAATGCTCCTTATGTTGCTGGTCAGTGGGAAGCATTCTCTTTATATTGGTGGTCTGTGGGAAGATTGCCCTTTACAATGGTGGTTATTGGGGAAGTTTCCCCTTCCATTGTTGGTTAGGAGAAGAGTTCCCCTTACAATGGTGGTTTGTGGAAAGAATGTCCCTTACATTGATGGTCAGTGGGAAGAATGATCCTTACATTGGTGGTCAGTGGGAAGAAAGTCCCTTACATTGGTTATCATTGGGAAGAATGATCCTTACATCAGTGGTCAATGGGAAGAATATCCCTTGCATTGGTGCTTAGTGGGAAGAATGTCCCTTACATTGGTGATCAGTGGGAAGCATTCTTCTTCCATTGGTGGTCTGTGGAAAGAATGCCCTTTACAATAGTGGTTATTGGGAAGAGTTCCCCTTACATTAGTGGTTTGTGGGAAGAATGTCCCTTACATTGGTGGTCAGTGTGAAGAATGACTTACATTGGTGTTCAATTGGAAGAGTTCCTCTTCCATTGCTGGCCAGTGAGAAGAATGCCTTTTTACATTGGTGATCACTGGGAAGAAAGTGCCTGACATTGGTGATAAGTGGGGAAGAATGAGCCTTATAATGGAGACCAGCTAGGATTCCCCCTTTTAGTGATAGTCAAAATGCCACCTTAACAGAGAGCAAAAGCAACAATTATGTGTAATACATTAAAAAAGCTTAACAAATTTTAGCTTCCCAAGTAAAATACTTTAGAGCCCAGTTTCAGGCTACATTTTTTTATGTCCATCTGTTCCCCCTGGAAACATTATTGGCTGCAATACTCACCTTCAGTCTTCTTTGTCACATGCAGGGGCGGACTGACAACTCATGGGGCCCCCGGGAAATAGGGAATCACGGGGCCCCTGTGTCCTCACCCACACTCAAACCACACCCAAAAAAGCCTATGAAAGGTACTAGGGGCATGTTCTGGAGCCCCCTACTGACCCCTGGCCCTCTTGCAGTGCCCGAGTGCACGAATGGTCAGTCCGCCCCTGGCCACATATTGTCCACAATCTCCCAATTTCAACGAAAAACACTCAATTCAGAAAACTAAGGAGATATTGTGAATGCAAGACATCATGACCTCAATCCTTGAGCATGGAACCCTGCACTTAAGGTGTATTGATGCAAAGAGCAATACAGGTGAATCATTGCATTATTGTTACTTTCTGCATCACCTATGACTACCAATTACTGGAAAAAGACCAAAAAGGAGGAAGCACCATTGTATTATCAGTCCGAAGATATTAAAAATATATAAGTTAAGGGCATCTCAAGGGGGGGGGGGGCACTGGGGGAACAACAGAGTCCAGAGTTGGGCTTTAAAGATGATTTTTAACTTTCTTTTATTTAACTTTTAAATTAATAACATACAGGACAAATGCAGATAAGAGGTCATGGTGTAGCATATAGCACCTGGTTGTTTGCATGATTCCAAAGACAGTATCCAATGGTATTGACATTACGTAATACATGCAATAAAGTTGTTAAAGTAGAACTATAGGCATTTTTTTTTCATTTTGGATAGACTAAGGGAGTGTTATAACTCCTGTCATTTTTTTTTTTGCCATCTGTTCCCAATTGGATAGATTGACCTTCACTCCCTTTCCTTTTGGCACAACAGGAAATGAAACAAAATCCCTAAAATATAACCACTTCAATACTGGGCACTTTTACCCCTTTCCTGCCCAGGCAAATTTTCAATACTGTTGCACTTTGAATAACAAGTGCGCAGTCATTCAACACTGTACCCAAACTACATTTTTGTCATTGTTTTCACAAAAATAATAGAGACTTCTTTTGATCGTATTTAAACTTAAGTTCCACTCGACCTATCAAAAAATAAGTCAGCAGCTACAAAAACTGTAGCTGCTGACTTTTAAAAAACAGCCACTTACCTGTCCCTCGGTCCCAAGGTGTGTCCCCCGCAGCTCGTTTCACCGGCCGCCCTGTATTCCAGGAGGCCGGCACCCGGCTGTGATAGCTTGCGGCTTCACAGCCGGTACCCACTCCACATGCATGAGTAGCACTGTGCTTCATGAATGGTCTTGTAGTCTTCTGGGACCTGTTACGTGTCCCAATAGACTACAGGGAGGGAGGGAGAACACCTTCCATTTCCGATTGCCTAGGCGAAGTGGGAGCGGGTACCTGTCAGATTCGGGTACCTGCTCCCCAAAGGTACCAATCCTTAATGGGGAGCAGTGCTTAAAGCGGAACTTCCCCTTTTGGGTTGAGCTCCGCATTAATCAACACTCAAAATTAAAAAAGACATTTCTTTAGTGAAACTAACCCAAATCAAGGTATATTATTCAGTCTGTAGGAAAGTTATAGAGTATACAAACCAGGCCCAGACTGGGACAAAAAATAGGCCCGGGCATTTTGGATTGAGCAACCCCAAGCCCGGGGACCCTTTCCTCGGAGTCCGGTGGTTGAATGCCAGGGCCCGGTCGCGAGAGCGACCTTTGTGAACCTGGTAGTTCCGTCACTAATGTCAGTAGTTTTTTTATTTTTATTTAATTTTTTTACAATTTTATTTATTTTATTTTTTTTACATTTTTTTTGTAGGAGCCCCATTGGGTGGCTTTGGTGAGAGGGAAAGAAAAGAAGGAAGGAAAGAAGGAAGTGAAGAGAGAAAGAAAGAGAAGACAGTGAGAGACAAAAAAAGGAGGGAGAGAGAGAGAAGGAGAGAAAGGAAGAGAGAGGAAGAAAGGGGCAGAGAAGACACGAGACTGGCGAGGAGTGTGGGCAGAGCAGACACAGGAGGAGAGGGTGGGAGGAGTAGGGGCAGAACCAGCTTTCTCTCTTCTCTCTTGTCTGTGGGGGGGGGGGGGGACTGTCAGCACTGGGGACAGTTTATACTTACAGATGCTCCACAGCAGCTGCAGGGAGGGGGGAACCTGGCAGCAGCGCTGCAGGCGATGGGGGGGGCTGGCCGCGGGGGGAGCATACAGGTGCAGCACATAGAGGAACTAGACCATACATTTCCACTGAGTGACTGTAAGAGGGAGAGGAGAAGTGTGCATTCAGTGGTGGCAGGAGAGAAATGTACGGACCGGTTCCTCTATGTGCCGACCCTCCTATCCAGGTGAGCCCAGCGGGCAAATGACTGGTGTGCCCTATGGCCAGTCCAGGCCTGATATAAACTATGGTGTATATCTCAAAATCAAACAATCCTGATGTACTGCCTATCTCATTTCTTGAAGCCCAAAAATGTCAGGACAGTACAGATACCCCCCAAATGACCCCTTTTTGGAAAGTAGATAGTCCAAGGTATTTAGTAAGAGGCATGGCAAGATGTGTGAAATTGTAATGTTTTGTCATAGTTTTCTGAAAGTTAAGTGTGATGGTGATCATGGACACTGGCTGGTGACAGCATGAAGAAAAATTAATACTGTTTCTTTTTTTTCTTTTTTTTTTCTTACATTTCTTTTTCTTTTTTTTTTACCATTTTTTTCCACTCACTGTGACCAAAGCAATATGTTACCATAGTAAGATTGTACTACTCTGGGAAAGTGATCAGGATTTTTTATTGTTTTTTACACATTATGTTGCTAATAGCAGTGAATTTCACTGCTATAAACAAGCATTTTACTGAATAAAATTAATTCATCCAGTTTCTTTTGTTTGATTAGCTGTGAATGGCCCTGTCTGTACCATGTGACCACTGTGACCAATCACAGCTAAAAACACAACTGCAACAATGAATGGCATGAATCGAAGCCATTCATTGTTTACAATTGTCATGTGAGTGGTCACAGTGATCACATGGTACCTGCACACTATGAGTCATGGGCTGTATCCGGTGGACACAGCTGGTGACAGATTGCACCCATAGCTCGTTCCAGGAGAACATCATATGACATCCACCTGGAACAACGAAAGTCCCATCCAGCTGTCAAATTACTATAGGCCGGGCAGGATGTAGTTAAAGGAATCTCTTGGGGTCACCGGAACTAGTGTTCCCATTGGAAGATTTCCCTTCTACTACTGGTCTGGGAACAACCCAAAATTTGGTATTTTCTTTCACTCTCAGTAATAATGGTAAACAGGACAAATAGAGAGGGAGAACTCCCCTAACAGGGGCACAGACAGCAATAAAAACCTTTACATGTAAATATTAAAATAAGGTGCAGCGCTAAGACAAAACAATATCCATAATAAAGTGCAAAGTGATCATCATAAACATCTGAAATAATGTAAAAAGAATAAATAATTATGCTGTGCTAGGTATATCACCCACAGGTGATAATTAATGGTGATAAATTGTCCCAAAAAAAGGCGTGAGGATCCTTTCAAGATCACAATCAACGTGTATAGGTAACTGATCCAAGGGTGCCAGATGAAGTTACTGAATAAACAAAATGCGCACTCACCAGAAGTGCGCTATAAACACACATTTGACATATTATCCTGTCTCATCAGGTATACTCAGGTCATCTGCTCCCGGATTAGGCCAGGTTCCAATACACCCTTAGGGTCCTTAGGCAGGTACCACAGCGCCTGGTCGCGTCTGTTCACTGGGGTCCCTTAGTATGTATCACCGCGTTGGGTCATCACTAAAATGGGCTCTGCAAATGACGGCACTCATAGGGAGAGCCCAATGAAGGACACCACATAGCGTGATACTGCATAAGGGGTGATATTTATTCCACAGAAAACGAGTAATACATATAAATGTAAAAAACACACTGACCAATAGTATTCAGGATGGCCACCAACGGTGGCGTGACGTCTAGGCTGCTGTAACCCCGTCGACGCGTTTTGTGCGAAGCACTTAGTCATAGCCCGCACTCTATGTCTAAGTGCTTCGCACGAAACGCGTTGGAGGGGGCTACAGCAGCTTCTTCTCTTGAAGTAGCACTCGCTAATCCTCTTTATTGCAGCAATAAAAACCTGACGGGTTCTAATCCATCTCCACTCTATCCAATATAAAAAAAAAAAGTTTTGCCTTTAATTATACTTTAACAGAAGAAATGTGTTTGAATTCTCTTATTATATATTTACATACAGTATATTATATATTTACCAGGAGTATGTATTCTAACAGTGAGCATTGCTGGAGTACACATGGATGTGTTTATACCCTTGGAGGAGGTCACTGATAGATTTATTACTAGTATCGGCAAGATGTGGGACAAAACTGTTAATCAAGTTGAGATATGGGTCGGGGGAAAAGAAGGGGCTGGTTAAGGGGTGGAGGGAGAAAACTCCCTCTCACTCTATATGGCGCAACTGTGCATTGGTAACAGTGGAAGATACAATCTATTGCAAAAATAGGAATAGAAAGGTGTCATAAAAAATTCCCACGGGGACCAGGTTTAGGTATAGTTGTGTAATTAGTTAATTAACATTGTAAGATATTCCATGCTGTGGATGTTGTAAATGCATTTGTATAGTAAAAGATGGTTTTCAATTGACTGCTATAAGTCACTGCTTGCTGGCCATCCCCCAACTCTTTGTCTAGTAAAGCCTTATGTATACAGAACAATAAAAACAATAATTATGTTCATTTTAATGAGATGGTATGGGTTAAATAATGTTTTTGGCTTCATGATTTTTTTTTTTTAAGCGTATAATGCAGCAGGTACACTGGTACTGGTAAAATGTGAGGCGTCCATAAGCAACATCAAACGGTGCAGGGTTGTACATGTGACTTCCAAGCTACAAGATGGGAATCTCTGTTCAGCTAAAAAAAAACTCTGAGTTATAATAAATCATTCCGGCCTAGACAAACCATGAACTGATGATTGAACAAGACTGCAGGCAATGTTCAGACACAGGATAGAGGGCAGTACCAAACAAGAGCCACTAATTTTGTGCCTGCAGACTTGTCCATTGAAAGCATCTTCTCCTAAATATGTCTACATATACAGAGGTGTCATATCAAAACATTTTTTTTGTAGCCTTTCTTACACTCACCAACTAGAATATTTATTCTGTAATTGTCTTTGTGTGTACACAGGAGTGCCAGAACTTCTCGTTGATGAAAGCGTCAATCGCAATGGTTTCTGGGCCCCTGGCTGCGTTAGCATTGGTTATGTAAGTAAAGAAGAATGCTTAATTAGAGCTCAGCAGTCTGAAATTTCCGCACTGTGATTTTTAATGAAAAAAAAAACCTGTGCTGAAAAGATTTTTGTGACCCTGCTGTATAACTGGATATATAACAATGTGTATAGCCACACTGGAGTTCCTATAGAAATAGAAGTTTTGTTGGCTGGTCTTTCAGTTTAGTTTTTGGTAGAGGTGGATTAGCTCAACTGAGTGTTCTACTCTGCTGTATTGCCTTGCTATGTTGACCTTCCTGTGAAGTTCCTCCAGTCATCTGCATCACTTAAGGAATCTCTCTACTAAAGTCATAGGTGGCCATAGATATCATCACTAATGGGAGACAAAAGCCAACATAGCTTCACAATTACTCTTATAGACTTGTATGGATATATACCTTCAAAAAACAAGGGCTCCAATCACTTTCAAGGCAAAACTGTTCTACTCCCCTGCATTGTCTTCCTGTAATGACCTTCCACTGTGAAGTTCCTCCTGCAATCTCCTAAATCGCTTGAGGAATATGCCCACTAAAGTCATAGGTAGCCATATATAACATCACTAATGGGAGAAAAAAAGCCAACATAGCTTCACAATTACTCTTATAGACTTGTATGGATATATACCTTCAAAAAACAAGGGCTCCCGTCAGGGGCGGACTGACCATTTGGGAACTCGGGCACTGCCCGAGGGCCTGGGGTCAGTAGGGGGCCCCATGAGATGCCCCTGGTACCTTTCATAGGCTTTTTTGGGTGTGGTTTGAGTGTGGGCAAGGACACAGGGGCCCCATGATCCCCTATTGCCCAGGGGACCCAGGAGTTGTCAGTCCGCCCCTGGCTCCAATCACTTTCAAGGCAAAACTGTTCTACTCCCCTGCATTGTCTTCCTGTAATGACCTTCCACTGTGAAGTTCCTCCTGCAATCTCCTAAACTGCTTGAGGAATCTGCCCACTAAAGTCATAGGTAGCCACAAATAACATCACTAATGGAAAGAAGAAGCCAACATAGCTTCAAAATTTGTTTTATAGACGTATATGGATATATACCTTCAGGAAACAGGGGCTCCAATCACTGCGATGACCTTCCACTGTGAACTTCCTCCCTCAATCACTTAAATTACTTGGGGAATCTATCCATTGGATAAATATTCTCAGAAAACAAGAGCACCAATCACTTTTAAGTTAAAGACGTTCTACTGTACCCACGTTGCCCTGCTGTGATGACCTTCCACAGTGAAGCTCCCCCTAAATCACCTGGGGAATCCCCCCGCTGAAATTATAGGTGGTTACAGATTACATTACTAATTGGAGGAAATAGCTATGGTAGTTTCACAATGACTTTTATAGACTTTGAAACTCTTGTTTTCTGAGAGTATATATCAAAATTGGTCTACTTTTCTGCACTGCCTTGTTGTGATGACCTTACACTGAGTAGTTCCTCCTGCAATCTCCTAAATCACAGATAACATCAATAATGGGAGGAAATAGCCAGGGTAGCTTGACAATTGTTCCTTTAGACGTTGCATGGATAAATACCTTCAGAAAACAAGAATGCCAATCACTTTCAATGTAAAGCTGTTCTGCTTTCCTGCATTGCCTTGCTGTGATGACCCCTACTGAAGTCATAGGTGGCCACAGATAACATCACTAATGGGAGGAAATAGCCAATGTAGCTTGACAACTGTTCCTTTAGACTTTGCATGGATAAATACTTTCAGAAAACAAGAATGCCAATCACTTTCAAGGTAAAGCTGTCCTGCTTTCCTGCATTGTCTTGCTGTGATGACCTTCCACTGTGAAGTTCCTCCTGAACTCTCCTAAATCACCTGGGGAATCTCCCCACTGAAATCATAGGTGGCTACAGGTATTGTCACCATTGGGAGGAAATAGCCAAGTTAGCTTCACAATAACTTCTATAGACTTTTTATGGATATATAACTTCAGAAAAGAAGAGCGCAAATTACAATCAAAGTAAAACTGTTCTACTATGCTGCATTACCTTGCTGTGATGACCTTCCACTGTGAAGTTCCGCCTGAACTCTCCTAAATTACCTGGGGAATCTCCCCACTGAAATCATAGGTAGCTACAGGTATTGTCACCATTGGGAAGAAATAGCCAAGGTAGCTTCACAATAACTTCTATAGACTTTGTATGGATATATAACTTCAGAAAAGAAGAGCGCATATTACAATCAAGGTAAAACTGTTCTACTATGCTGCATTGCCTAGCTGTGATGACCTTTCTCTGCAAAGTTCCTCTTGCAATATCCTAAATTGCTTGGAAAATCTCACTGAAGTTATTGGTGGCCATAGATAATGTCACCAATGAGAGGAAATAGCCATGGTAGCCTCACAATGGCTCTAATAGACTTTGCCTGGATATATTGTATACCATCGGGAAACTAGAGTTCCAATCACTTTCAAGCCAAAACTAATTTAAGATTTGTTTGTTTTAAATTCTAGCCCACTTTCAGCACTCTGGCCTACTGGAACCTTTTCAATGCTGATGCTGTATTTCAGGTTCCACCAGTCTGAAAAATCCCCTCTCTTATTGTGAGGGTTGTGGTGGTTTCCTCTAGGTGTTCACATTTTTTCCTCCTCAACTTGGTAAAGTAACCCCCCCCCTCCTCAAAAATGTAATCTATTGCAGCTTATCAGTTATTAGATGTGGTGACTGCATTAGTTTTCTTTTTCTCAGACTTTTTTTCCTTTATTTTTGCTTGGTGATTCTGCCAGTAACACATCTCCTGCTCTAAGGTGAGAAGACTGGCTCACTGCTGTACTGTATCTGTGTAGGAGCAGCGTTTTCACACTAGGATAGGAAATGTATTAAGACTCTAGTACAGCTCTCTCTCTCTCCCAATTTCCATTACATAGAGAGGAGGTTTTTTTGTAGTTCACAGAAGTTAGCTAAGAAAGCTGGCAATACTGTTTCTGATTTCTAACAGAGTTACAACTTTAGTTACAAGGAAACTGACAGGATTATCAGTTATGTTCCTGTGCGAGCAGAAAATATTATTAGCCTGAAAATGGAAAACGAATGCAGCCACCACATCTAAGGACTGGTAAGCTGCAATATATTAAATTTTTTGTTCTTGAGTTTATATATACAGTATTTTAAATGAATTCTAACTGAATGGTCCTAGACTATAGGGGTTATTTATTAAAACTGGAGAGTGCAAAATCTGGTGCAGCTCTACACAGAAATCAATCAGCTTCTAGGTTTTAAGGTCAAAGCCTAATTGAAAAAGCTGAAGTTAGACACTGATTGGCAGCACCAGATTTTGAGTGCTCTAGTTTTAGTAAATCTAGTCCTATGTATGACTGTGGCAGGAACAGTTTATATAAATACATATGGCAGCACAGTGGCTAAATGGTTAGCACTTCTGCCTGGCAGTACTAGGGTCGTGGGTTTGAATCCCAACCACGGCACCACCTGCCTTAAGTTTGCATGTTCTCTCTGTGTCTGCGTGGGTTTCCTCCCACACTCCAAAGACATGCTGGTAGGTTAATTGGCTCCTGTCTAAATTGTCCCTAGTATGTGTATGTATGAATGTGAGTTAGGGACCTTAGATTGTACTCGCCTTGAGGGTTAGGGACTGATGTGAATGTACAATATATATGTAAAGCGGTGCGTAAATTGATGGTGCTGTATAAGTACCTGAAATAAATAATATAAAAATAAATATATATACACTCTTAGATTGTAAGCTTCAAGGAGCAGGGCCCTCCTAACCCTCTTGTATTGTTGCTGTATTGTCTCCCTTTATATTGTAAAGCGCTGAGCAAACTGTTGGCTCTATATAAATCCTGTATAATAATAATAAGACACTCACCGAACACTTTATTAGGTACACCTATTCAACTGCTTGGTAACACAAATTGCTAATCAGCCAATCACATGGCAGCAGCTCAATGCATTTAAGCATCTAGACGTGGTGAAGACAACTGGATGACGTTGAAACCAAGCATTGGAATGGGGAAGAAAAGAGATTTAAGTGACTTTGAACATGGCATGGTTGGCATGGTTGCTGATCTGAGTATTACAAAAACTGTTGATCTACTGGGATTTTCACGCACAACCATCTCTAGGGTTTACAGAGAATGGTCCGAAAAGAAAAAATATCTAGCGGCAGTTGTGTGGACAAAAATGCCTTGTTTATGTCAGAGGAGAATGAGCAGACTGGTTGCTGCGACCAAGGGCGGACTGACAAATCATGGGGCCCCTGGGCAATAGGGGATCATGGGGCCCCTGTGTCCTTGCCCAAACTCAAAAAATCCTATGAAAAAGGTACCAGGGGCATCTCATGGGACCCCCTACTGACCCTGGGCCCTCGGGCAGTGCCCGAGTTTTCCAATGCTCAGTCCACCCCTGGCTGCGACATCTAGATGGTAGGGTTAGATTTGGCTAAAACAACATGAAAGCATGGATCAGGGGCAGACTGACAACTCATGGGGATAGGGGATCATGGGGTCCCTGTGTCCTTGCCCACACTCAAACCACACACAAACAAGCCTATGAAAGGTACCAGGGGCCTCTCATGGGGCCCCTTACTGACCCCAGGCCCTTGGGCAGTGCCCGAGTTTCCGAATGGTCAGTCCGCCCCTGGCATGGATCCATCCTGCCTTGTATCAATGGTTCAGGCTGGTGGTGGTGTAATGGTGTGGGCAGGGGCGGACTGACCATTTGGAAACTCGGGCAGTGCCCGAGGGCCCAGGGTCAGTAGGGGGCCCCATGAGATGCCCCTGGTACCTTTTTCATAGGCTTTTTTGAGTTTGGGCAAGGACACAGGGGCCCCATGATCCCCTATTGCCCAGGGGCCCCATGGGTGTGGGGGAGATTTTCTTGACAGTAGCAACGTGTGCCAATAAAGTGGCCAGTGAGTGTGTGTATGTATATGTGTGTGTATATATATGTTTGTGTGTGTATATATATATAATATATATATATATATATATACACACTCACCGGCCACTTTATTAGGTACACCTTGCTGTATATATATATATTGTATAGAGTACAGGCACACCTACTCACATTAACATGGTGCAAACAACTATTCAACTAGGTATTCCTCTAACAGCTCCCTGTATAAAAAGCAGTCTAACATTGCAGAACCTTGTGTTTTTAAAGCACACCAGTGTTTAAAACCTGTTTGCATGTTGCAATTTTGGACTAATTTACTAATACAAGTATATATTATTTTTTTTTGGAGATATGCAGGTGCTATGGTATTGTACCTTTTAAGGCCGCATGCACACAGGGTGTTTTTCCAGCCACTTTTAGGGGTGTCAGGAATTTTTTTTTTATGAGAAGATAAGCAAATGAATGCTGAAACTACTGCGCTGGACGATGAGCTCCACAATGTCAGTAAACCCACATGGAGTACTTTTTGGGAATTCAAGCCTTGCTGCCCTCAACGGACCAGGGAAATCCAAAGGAGCTGTGTGCAAAGAAACAAACCGAGGGCGCACGGGCCAAGTGCATTACCTTCTAAAAATTAGATTTATTGAATAAAAAGTAGTATACTCACAAAAGGATAAAATCAAAGGCACATCACAAAAAAGACAGCATGGTCCAATCTCCCTAGGTGGTTGCTGTTGGGGGACTGTAGGCCTCCAAACTGACGCGTTTCGAGGCAGAACCTCTTCCTTTTTTTTTATTGCTTCCAAACGGCCCTCCATGTTATCCTAGGTGTCCATGCACACGTAGACTTTTGGAAGCTTTTAGTAGCAGTAGTATTTACCAGCAGGAAAAAACTCATGGTCAATGCGTCCAGGAGCAACAGCGTTTTGGCAGAAAAAATGCTTGATGTGTGTGTACGTGCCTAAACTCGTGTTAATGCTAGGCGCATTTAGCGCTTGAGCGTTATTTCATTTCAACGAAGTGAATTAATGCACAAGCACTTGATGCTTGTAAACGCGCCTAAACGCTTGCAAAACCATTGGACACTTTGACAAACGTCAGGCATTTTTTATGCCAAAACACTGCTGCCACGAGAAGTAGCTTTTTTAAAATGTCCTGCGTTCATGAGGCCTAATATTGAAAAGCCATTGCATGCACTTTGCAAGATCCCTGTGTGCATACACCTATATGTATCATTATTATTATTATTATTATTATTTTTATAATTAAATACTACTGCATAAACTTTACACATTTCCTGTGTACATGTTATTATTTTTTAAATAGTACTACATAGATAGGTACAGGTGGCACCTTTAATATTTAAACACTACTGCATGCACCTATATTTGCACACCTATATTTATTTTTAATTGTGTACACACACAAAGGAAAAAATATATATATACATAAACACAGTATACAGTATACACATTCATGGGCACTTTGACATGTTTTACTATATAAAAAAAAATATTATTATTATTATTATTATTATTAAATTAATATTATTATTAATAATAATACTTTTTTTTTTTAAATGACTGCATGCATGTTACACTATCTGCCTGCATGCATTTACGTATATTTAATATTAACTATTTTTTAACAGTACAATATACACAAGTACTATGTGATCTTTTATTAATTAAAAACTACTGCTTGAACAATATCTTTATGATCCCGTTAAAGCTCCCCCAACACATACACGCTATTAGATGTTCTTCTTTCTAGCTAGCCTAATTTATTTGACATTTCCTGGTTATTTACTATTATATAACATAAGAATGAAGCTATGTTATTCACCACCCCTCCATTCTCCCACTGCACAAATGACACTTCACTTGACTAAAGAGGACAAGTTAAGGACAGATGCACATCATTATCTATCTATCTATCTATCTATCTATCTATCTATCTATCTATCTATCTATCTATCGTATAGAGCTGTCAAGAGCATTATCATATTTATGTAATCTGAAATGAATGTATAGATTGAAGTGGATATGTCAACTCAACATAGAGAACTTTTCAATATCTTTAGTGTCTCTGATCACGTGTTATGTGCCAATGTCCATTTTATGTCCCCCATCCCACCTTAGTTCCATCACCTCTGCATGGAGGTCAGCTGTTAATAGTCACCACGCCCATATTCTAAAGCCATATGGATCAAAGTCCAGCAAATCCACTTTACTCCCCAATGCTCAAATCTTTTATTCCAGCGTTGGGTAGTTACTGGAAAAGAAGAAGAGTCTGTCAGATGATACCTCTGAAGGTGAGATGACTATGCCTGTGTTTCCAGGTCTGCCCACCTGCTGCAGCCATTACCGGAGAGTCTCTCTGAATGTGATGGATTTTCCAGTTAAGTTACAACATAGTAAATGCAGCAAGATGAGCGAGACCGCCTACAGCACTAGGAATGAGCAGAAGAATGAGATACCCTGGTGGGAGATCTCAGATCCTGAGTCCCCCAAGGTTATGAGAAGCATCCTTCAGATGTTACCTCTAAAGATGAGATGACTATGCTTGTGTTTCCAGGTCTGCCCACCTACTGCGACCATTATCAAGGAGTGCCTGTGAATGTGATGGATTTTTCAGTTGGGTTCCAACACAGTGATTTTAGCAAGATGAGCGAGACCTTCTACAGCAGTAGGAATGAGTAGCAGAATGAGATACCCTGGTGGGAGATTTCAGCCCTGGAGTCCCCCAAAGATATGAATAGCATCCGTCAGATGATACCTCTGAAAGTGAGATGACTAATCCTGTGTTTCCAGATCTGCCCATTCTAGTCCCTCTGAATATAATGGATTTTTCAGTTAAGTTCCAACACAGTGATTGCAGCAAGGTGAGCGAGACCTCCTACAGCACTAGGAATGTGTAGAAGAATGAGATACTCCAGTGATAGATCTCAGCCCTGGAGTCCCCCAATGATACAAGAAGCTATCAAGTGGTGCCACCTAGAAGAACCCCCCCATACCTGAAATATCACTGACCCCTTAGTTATTCCAGAAGGTCATTTCGGGGCAGACAGATGAAACACTTTTGCTGTAAGGCCCTGTTTACGAGAGCAGCCGCAGATTCCATCTGCCTGTAGAATGCAGATATCCCCAACACCCCCTGAGCCTATGACACAGCGCCTTGGACCTATGAGAGCAGAACGGTGCGGAGGAGAATTTAAAGTCAAAGGAATCAGACGGCAGTTTCGGTGACTGCTTGACATTCCCAAAACCCCTACTCGTCCCCGGAGGGGAAGACGGGAGAACATCACACCTTGTCCAATAATGGGAAGGAGGGGGGGACCCAGATTGGTGCAACAAGACCTCTGTTCCTCCTTCCCCTCCATTGCTCCCCTTCCAACCATCATCCTAATTAAGTGCTGCTCAGATACCCCTCTGTCACTCTCTGCCATCCGTCCAATCAGAATTAGGAACTGGCTGCTTTCGGTGTTAGAGCAGGATCCCTCCCCCTACCCTGCAGTTGAATAAAAGGAAAAAAAAAACACACACACACACGACATAGCAATGCAGCAATAGATCAAATGTGGTCCAAGAGCAAGGAGTACTAACCTGAACATCAGTCCTAGTCCTAGCATCCCCCCTAAGGTAATTGAACGTTAAGCTGCATCCCTTCTATAGCATCAGCATCAGCCACTTGTCCGTGCACTCCATCTTGGGTATCCCTTCTGATCTCAGCTGCTTCTGTTTCATCTGCAGAGTCAACCTGCCAGAGTGATAGCATCTCCCCCAGACCCTGCATTGGGATGGGTGGTTGGGTGACCTCCTCTCCATCCTTCACTGGAGTAAAGAGAGGAGAATGCGGGCAACACATTTAGCCTGGGAAGGGTTACCCAAGGCTCTTTCCCTTGGCTAAACCCTAAACCATACTTGACAAATACATGTCACCCGGCAATGGCATTGTTAGCAAAAGAGCTTTGATGCAAGACGGCAAGTTCGCCCCATTGCAGATGAAGTGTTTCATGTTAACGCAAGCCCTCCCTCCCCCTCCTTCTTCTCTCCCTCTCTTGCTCTGGTTTTAGAGCCTGAAAATACAAGGATGATCATCCTAGACAGGTATGCTCCACTCCGATCCACAGATACACGCACGGCATCCCCAATCCTTGCAAAGGGATCACCGGTCTGCATCTCCGTCATATGAAGCCGAACAATCCACAGCTATAGAAAATGAAATACAATCTGTTGCAAGCTGCAGTAGCCTAGCCGACATCATTGCATCTCCCCCGTTGCATGTAGAGGGAGCATGAAAAAAAAATATTAATATACATAATGATCTCTTACCAGGCCATGATAGGAGGAGGAGGGAGGGAAGACAGGAATCCAGGGTAGGCTCTTCTTGTTGTTCTGGTTGTCTGAATCAAAGGAAGAAAATGATAAAGCTGGGAAATGATGTAAAACTGGTTCCAGCAGCTGATACTGGAGAACTACATGCCTCATGGATGGAGCCCAGAACTCTGTGCTGTAGACCATCTGCAGACTTCAGCATCCCAGGAGTGCGGAAAGCGGCAGGGTCCAGGGGGGAGGACCACAGAGGACCATTAAGGACGAATCCCAAACCCCCACCGCAATTCAGCCCTCCTGTCCCTTCCCGAGAAGACACAGGATTCGCATTAAACGGAGCATCGGCGGTGAAGTCATTGACTATTCATAAGCCAGGAAGAAAAAAGTCCTTTTTTTTTTCAACCTCCCCCCATTGCTTGCGAATGGCACAGTCCAAGCCCACTTCATCAGTGATGGCACAGCGTTATCATTGATTCTACCTGCAATAGCTTTTCTGCGCTCCGCAAAGCTCACGCTGGTAGCATTAGCAAGAACACTCGGCTTTCAAGAAGCAGCCCCCCCCCCCCCCCCCCACCTTTCCTTGTTTAATCCTCTTCTAAAGTACCCTTTAATAAAAAAAGGCAGAAAATATAGAAACTAAAAATAAAGACGTTTACATAGTTTTTTTTTGGCATTTGAAAGAGTAAAAAAAAAGAAGAAAAGGGGGGGGGGTCGGGTTATTGTGAATAGAGATTTAGCTGAAGGAAGGTGAAACAGAAGGACAAGTTAACCCCTCCCTCGGCAGGGACCGGGAGTGTTAAAGGACCCCAACGTCTTGCAATTCAGCTGGAAGGACAAGAGAGGAAAAGATCCAAGGCTTCAGAGTCTGTGTCATTCACGGGAAGCCCAAGACTTGAAGTCTAGGCACAATGGATCCTTTTGGCAGGTCGTTGACATTGTAACATTTGTGCTTAAAAAAAAAAATGACGCTTTAAATTGCAATACAAAAAAAAAAAATTACAAAATTAAAAACGAGCATTGCTTTCCTCCTCCGCCAATCAAATCAGTCCTTTGCACCTATTGATTGCACATCCATCATTGGAATGTGTATGCCCTCACTAGGCAGATAATGATGTGTGCCAAAGTGTATCAGCACAACCTGCAGCAATGTCCTTGATGGTGTCCTTCATAAAAAAAAAAATCAGCTGTACTCTACATGGACTAGAAATTTCATTCATAAACAGAAGGGATGGATTGGAGCTGACACAAGTACTAGTGACTTCTCAGAACAGGCCATGCTGTGATCAGGACACCCCAACACGTATGTGGTGCAGTGTCAACGTAGCTCATTTGCCTAACAATTGGTTCCATGGAGCAGATGGCAGGGCACTGGAGGGGTTGCTGCACACATAGGGACACCCCAGCTATGCAAATTGTCCCACAGTGCTACCTTTGTATGTTCACGTTCAGTTCACATATGTGATTTCATTTTTATTATACATATGCTATTATGGAAAAAAAAAGGGGGGGGGTGTCAACTCTGTGAACATTTGATAATTATTAGTAACATGTTCCCATGGTAATAGGGAATACGGGGATGGAGTTATAGCTGCAGGCCCTTTAAATGAAAAGGTCCACCAGCTAAAGAGCTATTAACATAGGTGAGTGTACATGTGTGTATATATATATATATATATATATATATAGTATAGATAGAAGAAGGAATGGAGAAAGGGAAAGAGGTAATCAGTAAAAGAGGAGGATGAGACAGAGAGTGAGGGAAGAGAGGGAAAGGAGAGGAGGGGAAGGATAGAGTAAGAGAGGGAAATGAGAGAGTAAAAGAGAGAAGTAGAGGAGAGAGAAAGATGGGGAGAGAGAAAGAGAGAAGAGAACACAGAGAGAGAAAAAGTAGAGGTAGAGAGAGGAGAGGGAGGAAGAGGGGAGAGATAGAGTAAGAGGAGAGAGGAAAGGAGAGAGAAGAGGAGCAATAGAGGGAGAAGAGAGGAGGGGAGAGAAAGAGAAAGACGGGAGAAAGAAGAGGTGAAAAAGAGAAGAAGAGGAGAAAGGGATTGAAGGGCAAAATGAGGAGAGGAGCACAGGAAGAGGGAAGGGGAAAGGAGGAAAGAGGGAAGGGGAAAGAGAAGAAGAGGAGGAGAGAAAAAGAGAGAGAAGGAGGGGTGAGAAAGAGAGAGATGGGGGATAGAGAGAGAGAAGAGAGGGGAGAGAAAGAGAGAGATGGGGGGGGCAAAGAAAGGGAGAGGATACAGAGAGAGGAGAGAGAGGAAGAAAGAAGAGAAGGGGGAGAGACAGAGATGGAGTAAGAAGAGGAGGAGAGAGGAGAAAGAGAGGGAAAAAGAGAAGAGGGGAGAGAAGGAAAGAGAAGAGAGGAAGGGTGTGAGAGAGAGAGTCAGGGAAGAAAGGTGGGGGGAGAAGAGGAGGAGAGACAGATCTAAAGGAAGAGTGAGGAGAGGAGCAGAGGAAGAGAGAGGGGAAAGGAGGAGAGAGGGGAGGGGAAAGGAAAGGGAGAGAGGGGACAGAAAGAGAGCGATGGGGGGGGGGGGGGGGGGCAGAGAAAGGGAGGAGAAGAGAACAGGGAGAGAGAGGCAGGAGAGGGGGAGGGAGAGAGAGTAAGAGACAGAAAAGGAGAAGAGAAAGGCAGAATGAGGAGAGAAGCAGAGGGAAGGGGAAAGGGTGAGAGAGAGAGAGGGGGGAGGGGGATAGTATGTGTGGGTAAGGGCTGCACATTATATACTTCCTTAAAAGTATTACTAAATCCAAAACCTTTATTTAGTTTTGGATAGAGTGGAGAGGGATTAGACCCCCTGTCGGGTTTTTATTGCTACCTGTGTCCCTGTTAGGGAGATTCGCCCTTTCTATTTGTCCTGGTGACTATTGTCACCAACAGTGAGAGTTAAAGAAAAAAATCCCATATTTTGAGTTGTCACCAGAACAGGAATAGAGGGGATATCTTCCAATGGGGACACTAGTTCTGGTGAAAACCAGGGATTCCCTCACTTTGGAGGGATTTCCTCTCACTTCCTGTTTTGAATATGGGATAGGAAATGAAGAGAAATTTCCCCAATGGCACCCAGTTGACAAGAAAAAAACCAAAACGGGTTATTACCCCCCTTACTCTTTGCAAAATGAAAAAAATAATAGTTTTGGCCTTTATTCTACTCTAAGATAATATTATATAGTATTAAGTATGTGGTTAGTTATAGGATATCTGTAAATAAGTACCTGGATGTAGTTGTATTTGGGTACACAGGCTGTCAGTCTATAGCAGTGGTCTCCAAACTGGCCCGGGGGCTAAATGTGGCCCTTTGATTGCTTTTATATGATCCTTGGGGCACTATTCCTCCCACAGACACCAATAATGGGGCACTATTCCTCCCACTGACACCAATGATGAGGCACTGTTCCTTCCATTGACAACAATGATCGGGCACTATTCCTTCCACTGACAACCATGATGTGGCACTATTCCTCCCACTGACACCAATGATGAGGCACTGTTCCTTCCATTGACAACAATGATCGGGCACTATTCCTTCCACTGACAACCATGATGTGGCACTATTCCTTCCACTGACCCCAATGATGAGGCACTATTCCTTCCACTGACACCAATGATGGGGCACTGTTCCTCCCACTGACTCCAATTATGAGGCACTATTCCTTCCACTGACACCAATGATGGGGCACTATTCCTCCCCCATGACACCAATGATGGGTACTGTTCCTCCCACTGATACCAATGATGGGGCACTATTCCTTCCACTGACACCAATGATGGGGCACTGTTCCTCCCACTGACACCAATGATGGGGCACTATTCCTCCCACTGACACCAATGATGGGGCACTAGTCCTCCCACTGACACCAATGATGGGGCACTATTCCTCCCACTGACACCAATGATGAGGCACTGTTCCTCCCACTGACACCAATTATGAGGCACTATTCCTCCCACTGACACCAATGATGGGGCACTATTCCTCGCACTAACACCAACAAAGGGGCACTAGTTTTGCCATTGACACCAATGATGGGGCATTATTCCTTCCACTGACATCAGGACATTTTCAACTCCAACTGGCCACAGTCTGGTCCCCCTAAAGTCTGAAGGACAGTAAACTGCCCCTTTGTTTGAAAAGTTTGGGGACCCCTGACCTATAGTGTATTATTAATGATGGTGCAGTACAGAATAATTTGTTTATAGTGAAACTTGTAGTAACTCTGCAAGTCTTGTTGGGTCACATTACACAGCAACAGTATCATTTAAAAAGAAAAACAACTTAATCTTTTGTCATGAAAATAGTCAATTTTCTCCAGTCAGGTGACTTTGCCTAGGCTGAGATGATGCCATCAGTCTGCTGCAGGTAGGAGGAAGCATTACACCAGTCTCCTTTCTCCCAGTGATCAGACTGCAACATTGTAACTTTGTAGAGAGCCACAGGATAAGAACGAATGCAGCAGGGGCTGATCTGTGTCAAGCATTTACAAACATTTTTTATGATTGTGCCATTCCTTAGCCAAAAAATAGCTGCACCCAAAATGCACAAAAAATACCAATTTCATACACTTATAAAATATAAAGGCAATTGCATGCAATGAAAAATGCCCAATACATTGCTTCATTATAAAAGAAAGTCCTTGCAATAGATCCCGGTGATTGGCATGTGCTGTAGCAAAATACAGCACAGCCAGGGTGGCGCACGTCCCCTCCCCGGAAGAGCTGGATCACGTACATGCGTGGCCACTCTGCTCTTTGCTGCAGTATATCTGTGGTAGGTGGACATCAACAGGTTATTATATTAAATGATGTATTATTATTATTATATAATATTGTTATTATTCTATTTTTTTGTATATAGTTGTATCCATTGCAAGGATTTTCCTTTTTAATACAGATTGATGAATTGGGACCAGGGGCGGACTGACCATTTGGAAACTCGAGCATTGCCCGAGGGCCTGGGGTCAGTAGGGGCCCCATGAGATGCCCCTGGTACCTTTTTCAAAGGCTTTTTTGAGTTTGGACAAGGACACAGGGACCCCATGATCCCCTATTGCCCGGGGGCCCCATGAGTTGTCAGTCTTATCAACCTTATTTTTGTTTGTGTGTGCAATCGTCTTAATATTTTAAAAGTGTATGATATTAGTATTTTTTTTGTGTCTTTTGTTTTGCATCCTTCCAGTTAAGGGTGGTAGCATGCAATCCTTTTCAGTTGGAACGGACTGCTATTGACATTTTAACCAAAGCCGTGGGAACTCCAGATTGTATAATATACTGTATTATTATATTATATATGATTATGATTCATATTATTATTTCATTATTGAGATATAAATATATATATATATAATCACTAATGAAATAATAATATATATGTAATAAATATATATATATCTGAATGGTCTAGGGTTGTCAGTGGTGTACCCCAAGGTTCAGTGTTGGGACCCTTACTTTTTAATATATTTATAAACAATATAGGGCCTGAGATTCTAAATCCCATTTCAGTCTTTGCAGATGACACCAAGCTGTGCAGTGGAATAACGTCCTTACAGGATGTCTCCAATTTACAAGCCGACCTCAATGCACGGTTTAATTGGGCAACTATGTGGCTAATGAGGTTTAATGTTGATAAATGTAAGGTTCTGCACTTGGGGGCTAAGAATATGCATGCATCATACATACTAGGGGGGGGTACAACTGGGGGAATCAATGGTGGAGAAGGATCTGGGGGTTCTTGTAGATCACAAGCTTAATAATGGCATGCAATTCCAAGCTGCGGGTTCTAAAGCGAGCAAAATCCTCTCTTGTATTAAAAGGTATAGACTCCAGAGAGAGAGATATCATATTACCCCGGTACAAATCATTAGTAACACCTCATCTGGAATATGCAGTTCAGTTTTGGGCACCAATTGCTAGATTGTAATCTCAAAAGAGCAGGGCCCTTGAACCCCTCGTGTATCACATTGTATTGTTTTCGTACTGTCGCATGTTTTGTCTCCCTTTGTAATCTACAGCGCTGAGCGAACTGTTGGCGCTTTATAAATACTGTATAATAATAATATTCACAAAAAGAACATTGGGGAACTGGAGAAAGTACAGAGAAGGGCAACTGAACTGATAAGAGGCATGGAGGAGCTCAGCTATGAGGAAAGATTAGAGGAACTGAAATTATTCTCTCGAGAAGAGGAGATTAAGGGGGATATGATCTCCATGTATAATACATAAGGGGGGATATGATCACCATGTATAATACATAAGGAGGGATATGATCTCCATGTATAATACATAAGGGGGGATATGATCTCCATGTATAATACATAAGGGGGGGATATGATCACCATGTATAATACATTATTATTATTATTATTATACAGTATTTATAAAGCGCCAATAGTTCGCTCAGCGCTGTACATTACAATGGGGGGACAGAACATGTGACAGAACAATACCAATACAATGCAAAACATGAGGGGATTGAGGGCCCTGCTCTTTCGAGCTTACAATCTACATAAGGGGGGATATGATCTCCATGTATAATACATAAGGGGGGATATGAACTCCATGTATAATACATAAGGGGGATATGATCTCCATGTATAATACATAAGGGGGGATATGATCTCCATGTATAATACATAAGGGGGGATATGATCTCCATGTATAATACATAAGGGGGATATGATCTCCATGTATAATACATAAGGGGGGATATGATCTCCATGTGTAATACATAAGGGGGGATATGATCTCCATGTATAATACATAAGGGGGGATATGATCTCCATGTATAATACATAAGGGGGATATGATCACCATGTGTAATACATAAGGGGGGATATGATCTCCATGTATAATACATAAGGGGGGATATGATCTCCATGTGTAATACATAAGGGGGGATATGATCTCCATGTGTAATACATAAGGGGGATATGATCTCCATGTATAATACATAAGGGGGGATATGATCTCCATGTATAATACATAAGGGGGGATATGATCTCCATGTGTAATACATAAGGGGGATATGATCACCATGTGTAATACATAAGGGGGGATATGATCTCCATGTATAATACTAGAGATGAGCGAATTATTCAAAAATTCGATTCGGCTGATTCGCCGAATTTGCGGAATAAATTTGATTCGATGCGAATTTATTCGCTGCGAATTTAACTTATAAAAAGGGTGTTTCTAGGCTTCAGAGAGCCTTTATATTAGTGCAGAACACTGTACCTTTAATTTAAATGCCCTTGGAGTCTGCTGGGGAAGAGAAATAATACTGTCAGTCAGTATGACATGCAGATGAGTGCCGTCGATCTTAGAATCACCGCACACTTCACTCATTTGGGCAGTCACGGGGCCAAAACCAGAGTGTGGAGCCACAGTGTGGCGGTGGAGGCAGCAGCAATGGGAGGCCATACAGCACCCTATGACAAAATGGAACCCACCAGCAGTGTGAGGAGACCTGAAAGTGGCACATGGCAGAGTGTGGCGATGGAGACAGCAGCAATGGGAGGCCGTACAGGGACCCATGACACACTCTGGACCTGGCAGCAGCAAGAGGAGGCGGTACAGGGGCCCATGGCAGAGTGGCGAAGCGTAAGCAGCTTAAATTGAAGGCCATACAGAGGCCTATGTTAAAAAGTCCCCCCAGCAGCAGTGTGGGGAGACGACTATCAAGAGTCCAATGGCAGAGTGGCGGAGCAGAAGCAGCTTCAATTGAAGAAGAAGAGGATGAGGATGAAGAAGAAGAGGATGAAGAAGAAGAAGATGAGGATGAAGAAGAGGATGAGGATGAGGATGAAGAAGAAGAGGAAGAAGAAGAAGAAGAGGATGAGGAAGAAGAAGAGGATGAGGATGAAGAAGAAGAAGAGGATGAGGATGAAGAAGAAGATGAGGATGAAGAAGAAGAAGAAGAGGATGAGGAAGAAGAAGAAGAGGATGAGGATGAGGAAGAAGAAGAAGAAGAAGAAGAAGAAGAAGAGGATGAGGATGAAGAAGAAGAAGAAGAAGAGGATGAGGATGAAGAAGATGAGGATGAAGAAGAAGAAGAGGATAAGGATGAAGAAGAAGAAGAAGAAGAGGAGGATGAGGATGAGGAAGAAGAAGAAGAGGATGAGGATGATGATGAAGAAGAAGAAGATGAGGATGAAGAAGAAGAAGAAGAGGATGAGGATGACGAAGAAGAAGAAGAAGAGGATGAGGATTACGAAGAAGAAGAGGATGAGGAGGAAGAAGAAGAGGATGAGGATGATGAAGAAGAAGAAGAAGAAGAAGAGGAGGATGAAGAAGAAGAAGAGGATGAGGATGAAGAAGAGGATGAGGATGAAGAAGAAGAAGAAGAAGAGGATGATGGTGAGGAAGAAGAGGATGAGGATGAAGAAGAAGAAGAGGATGAGGATGATGAAGAAGAAGAAGAGGATGAGGAAGAAGAAGAAGAGGATGAAGAAGAAGAAGAAGAGGATGAGGATGAAGAAGAAGAGGATGAGGAAGAAGAAGAAGAAGAGGATGATGATGAAGAAGAAGAAGAAGAAGAAGAAGAAGAAGAGGATGAAGAAGAGGATGAGGATGAAGAAGAAGAAGAAGAAGAGGATGAGGATGAGGAAGAAGAAGAAGAAGAAAAAGAAGAAGAGGATGAGGATGAAGAAGAAGAAGAAGAAGAGGAGGATGAGGATGAAGAAGAAGAGGATGAGGAAGAAGAAGAAGAAGAGGATGAGGATGATGATGAAGAAGAAGAGGATGAGGATGAAGAAGAGGATGAGGATGAAGAAGAAGAAGAAGAAGAAGAAGAAGAAGAGGATGATGGTGAGGAAGAAGAAGAAGAGGATGAGGATGATGAAGAAGAAGAAGAAGAGGATGAGGATGAAGAAGAAGAAGAAGAGGATGAGGATGATGAAGAAGAAGAGGATGAGGATGAGGAAGAAGAGAATGAGGATGAAGAAGAGGATGAGGATGAAGAAGAAGAGGAAGAGGGTGAGGATGAAGAAGAAGAAGAAGAAGAAGAAGAAGAAGTAGGATGAAAATAAGAAGAATTCCAGTACAGCAAAAAGTGTATCTGCAGAGAGCTCCGCTATTTCTGACAGTTCTCTGACAGTTCCTTCACATTTACAGCGGTTGAAACATTGTATCTATTTGTTTCCGAGGATGAGGATGAAGAAGAAGAGGATGAGGAAGAAGAAGAAGAAGAGGATGAAGAAGAAGAAGAAGAGGATGAGGATGAAGAAGAGGATGAGGATGAAGAAGAAGAAGAAGAGGAGGATGATGGTGAGGAAGAAGAAGAAGAAGAAGAGGATGAGGATGATGAAGAAGAAGAGGAGGAGGATGAGGATGAAGAAGATGAAGAAGAAGAGGATGAAGAAGAAGAAGAGGATGAGGATGAAGAAGAAGAGGATGAGGATGAGTAAGAAGAAGAAGAGGATGAGGATGAAGAAGAAGAAGAAGAAGAAGAGGATGAGGATGAAGAAGAGGATGAGGATGAAGAAGAAGAAGAAGAAGAAGAAGAAGAGGATGATGGTGAGGAAGAAGAAGAAGAAGAAGAAGAGGATGAGGATGAAGAAGAGGATGAGGATGAAGAAGAAGAAGAAGAAGAGGATGATGAAGAAGATGAGGATGAGGATGAAGAAGAAGAGGATGAGGATGAAGAAGAAGAGAATGAGGATGAAGAAGAGGATGAGGATGAAGAAGAAGAAGAAGAAGAGGATGATGGTGAGGAAGAAGAAGAAGAAGAAGAAGAAGAAGAAGAGGATGAGGATGATGAAGAAGAAGAAGAAGAAGAAGAAGAAGAAGAGGAGGAGGATGAGGATGAAGAAGAAGAAGAAGAAGAGGATGAGGATGAAGAAGAAGAAGAAGAAGAGGATGAGGATGAAGAAGAAGAGGATGAGGATGAAGAAGAAGAGGATGAGGATGAAGAAGAGGATGAGGATGAAGAAGAAGAGGAAGAGGGTGAGGATGAAGAAGAAGAAGAAGAGGATGAGGATGAAGAAGAAGAAGAAGAGGATGAGGATGAAGAAGAAGAAGAAGAAGAAGTAGGATGAAAATAAGAAGAATTCCAGTACAGCAAAAAGTGTATCTGCAGAGAGCTCCGCTATTTCTGACAGTTCTCTGACAGTTCCTTCACATTTACAGCGGTTGAAACATTGTATCTATTTGTTTCCGAATAAAAACATCTGTATCCTAAATGGAAACAAATAGATATAATGTTTCAACCGCTGTAAATGTGAAGGAACTGTCAGAGAACTGTCAGAAATAGCGGAGCTCTCTGCAGGGACACTTTTTGCCGGCTGTAGAAGGGATGAAAATCGGCCGATCGGGGAAAATTCAATTCGTGCATCCGAAGTTTGCTAATTTTCGGATTCGGCGCGAATCGAATTTTTCCTAATATTCGAAACGAATTCCACTTCGCCAAGTTCGATTCGCTCATCTCTATATAATACATAAGGGGGATATGATCTCCATGTATAATACATAAGGGGGATATGATCTCCATGTATAATACATAAGGGGGATATGATCTCCATGTATAATACATAAGGGGGATATGATCTCCATGTATAATACATAAGGGGGGATATGATCTCCATGTATAATACATAAGGGGGGGGATATGATCTCCATGTATAATACATAAGGGGGGATATGATCTCCATGTATAATACATAAGGGGGGATATGATCTCCATGTATAATACATAAGGGGGGATATGATCTCCATGTATAATACATAAGGGGGGGATATGATCTCCATGTATAATACATAAGGGGGAATATGATCTCCATGTATAATACATAAGGGGGGATATGATAACCATGTAGAATACATAAGGAGGGGGATATGATCTCCATGTATAATACATAAGGGGGGATATGATAACCATGTATAATACATAAGGGGGATAGGATCACCATGTATAATACATAAGGGGGGGGATATGATCACCATGTATAATACATAAGGGGGGATATGATCTCCATGTATAATACATAAGGGGGGATATGATAACCATGTATAATACATAAGGGGGGGGGGGATATGATAACCATGTATAATACATAAGGGGGGATAGGATCACCATGTATAATACATAAGGGGGGGGGGGATATGATCTCCATGTATAATACATAAGGGGGGATATGATCTCCATGTATAATACATAAGGGGGGGGGGATATGATCTCCATGTATAATACATAAGGGGGATAGGATCACCATGTATAATACATAAGGGGGGGGATATGATCTCCATGTATAATACATAAGGGGGGGTATGATCACCATGTATAATACATAAGGGGGGATAGGATCACCATGTATAATACATAAGGGGGGGATATGATCTCCATGTATAATACATAAGGGGGGGTATGATCACCATGTATAATACATAAGGGGGATATGATCACCATGTATAATACATAAGGGGGATATGATCTCCATGTATAATACATAAGGGGGGATATGATCTCCATGTATAATACATAAGGGGGGATATGATCTCCATGTATAACACATAAGGGGGGATATGATCTCCATGTATAATACATAAGGGGGGATATGATCTCCATGTATAATACATAAGGGGGGATATGATCTCCATGTATAATACATAAGGGGGGATAGGATCTCCATGTATAATACATAAGGGGGATATGATCTCCATGTATAATACATAAGGGGGGGGGGATATGATCTCCATGTATAATACATAAGGGGGATATGATCTCCATGTATAATACATAAGGGGGGATATGATCACCATGTATAATACATAATGGGGATATGATCTCCATGTATAATACATAAGGGGGGATATGATCTCCATGTATAATACATAATGGGGATATGATCTCCATGTATAATACATAAGGGGGGATATGATCACCATGTATAATACATAAGGGGGGGATATGATCTCCATGTATAATACATAAGGGGGGATATGATCTCCATGTATAATACATAAGGGGGGGATATGATCTCCATGTATAATACATAAGGGGGATATGATCACCATGTATAATACATAAGGGGGGATATGATCACCATGTATAATACATAAGGGGGGATATGATCTCCATGTATAATACATAAGGGGGGATATGATCTCCATGTATAATACATAAGGGGGGATATGATCTCCATGTATAATACATAAGGGGGGATATGATCTCCATGTATAATACATAAGGGGGATATGATCTCCATGTATAAATACATCAGTGGTTCATATAGTGAACTCGGTGTAGAGTTATTCACACTGAGGTCATCACAGAGGACAAGGGGGCACTCTTTACATCTGGAGGAAAAGAAATTTAATCTCCAAACACTGAAAGGTTTCTTCACAGTGAGAGCTGTGAAAATGTGGAATAGAATCCCTCAAGAGTTGGTTCTGGCCAGCTCGGTGGATTGCTGTAGGAAAATCCTGGATTGTTTCTCAGATACACAGAATATAACTGGATACTAACATTTATAGGTAATGTTGATCCAGGGAATATCCGATTGCCTCTCGGGGGATCAGGAAGGAATTTTTTTCCCTGCAGGAGCAAATTGGATCGTGCTTTGCTGGGTTTTTTGCCTTCCTCTGGGTGTAGGATTATAACTTTTTTTTTTTTTTAATGGTTGAACTGGATGGACTTTTGTCTTTTTTCAGCCAGACTAACTATGTAACTATATATATAATTGTTAATATATTATATCATGTCATATTGTGTTATTGCATATAGTCCCGTCGATTGCAAGAATTTTCCTTTGTCAAATGGATCAATGTATTGGGAGTTTTTCATTTTATTTTTGTTTGTGTATGCAATTACCTTTTATATTTTACAAGTGTTTGAAATGTGTATTTTTGTGTCTATACAGTATACAGTGGTCATATATGTGTTTTAGTGCTCTTTCACACTGGTGGCTGGGATGGCGGTAAAACACAGGCAGCCGAGCTGCAGTTTTAACTCCCCTCAACCCCAGCCGCCTATCAGAATTCTAACATCACAGTCCAACATGCCATGGCCACAATGCCTAGCTTCCTGGTCATGGCAATTTTGATTCGGGCTGGGGAGTTCGATAGGCAGCACTGCCCATCAAACTCACCTATTGAGATCAAAGGGTCACTCTGCAACTGAAAGCCAAGCGTTTGACTCACAGTGGCAGTGCGGTCCTGCATGTAAATATGGTGATCAACAATTTAAAAAAAACAGGCTTCAGGAGCCAGCTGCTGCTTTACTGCCCTTTGAAAGGCAATCCACTGCGGATTGCTTTTCAAAGGTTGGTAAGAATTACTGCCTGTCTGAAAAAGCCCTTGTAGTTTGAGTCAGGGGTGAACTGACCATTTGGAAACTCGGGCACTGCCCGAGGGCCCGGGGTCAGTAGGGGGTCCCATGAGATGCCCCCGGTACCTATTTCATAGGCTTTTTTGAGTTTGGGCAAGGACACAGGGGCCCCATGATCCCCTATTGCCTGGGGGCCCCATGAGTTGTCAGTCTGCCCCTGGTTTGAGTGCTGCTATTTTTTTTAACTGTATATGGATTCACGTGGGCAGCGCATTGTGCTGTGTATACTATGGATCCAGTACAGGATATTCCTGATGGTTGAATAGAGTGTCATGAGAACAAATAAAAGGTGTATATAGACATCTGTGGAGGTCTGCATAACACTGAAACTGATGGGCACCATAGGAAGCAGGTCCATGCACAGGTGCCAGCTGCTCTGAGTTTGCCAGGACAGTCTCACTTCTTTGCTCCGTTCGGATGATGCTGTGTTCTGAGATGAGCCGCTGAAAGGTTTCCATCCAGCCAAGCCGCATCCAACATGGTGATCATCTTCAACAAATGTATTAATGAAATTATTTTTGACCTTCTTTTTACTGATCAACTTTATCATGAAAAATGAAAAGGTGAACTAACTCCAAATATCCTGGCCACCCCGGCACATAGAGGCCATGATGCCTCACAGAGCCTCTGGTAAGACAGTACAGATTGTCATGTTTCACATGACTGTCATATTGACTGTCATATGCCTTTAAGTGTTTCTATATTTTGTTTCTGCTCCTCCCTTTCCTTTGGTTTAGTTAATGCTGTATAGATAGCCCTCCCCTTTCCCAGAAATGCATTGCAGCTCTAGCCTCATGTCATGGAACAGGAAACATTATGATCTTTTGACCTATCGAATGTTCATTGTTGTAAGATTCTCCCAGTTTATGGAATAAACTTCACAAGATCTACAAGATGTCATTCTCATTGAGTCACTGACTGTGGTCTCCAACTGAGGTTGAAGTTATCGCTATCTCATCACAACTGTAAATTACAGAGATCACACTATCAATGCTTAGATTGGAGAGACAGAACACAGATGGTCCTCCTGTACCAGGCCCGGGCCCCATCAGTTCAAAAGGGGGGGGGGGCAGAAGGTCTGGCTGTACTGTCTTGTGACTCTTTTGGGTCCCCTTGTAGCACTGCTGGCTTTCTCTCTCTGGCTGTGCTGCAGGGGGTAGGTTCTTTGATCTGCGCCCCTTCCACCTACAGTCAGGCCTCCCTGGGTGCCCCCCTGCAGTGCTGCCGGCTTCCCTTTTCTCCCACTGGCAGCTGCTGTGGGAACACAGCGAGATTGTTTCAGGATGGAGAAGGCCCCCCCCTTTCCTTTCCTGAATGAACACAGTGAGTGATCGCTACCGATCTCTGCTGTGTCCATTCATCACTGAAGCATGGTAAACTGTGTTTATTATGCTTCAGTTTGTGAATAAACAGGAAGCCGCTCAGCACAGAGCACATCCCATTCATTCACTGTCCGGAGCAGCTGAGGCTGCAGAGAAGGGGACTGATGAATCTCTGTCCTCAGTACCTTTTTTGTCTCAAATGTGATACATTAGGGGTCTGTTTAGACCCCGATATTCCACAAAATTCCCCCAACACGGCAGTTAATTTTTCTAAAATTATTTGTTTACATATTATTTATTTATTTTAAAGGCTTGTTCACATATGGTTTGCTTTCTGAAGAGCAGGCAGCATTTGGATCGCTCTTCAGAGAGCATTTGACAGGCGATAGGCCTCCTCACCACCTGCTTTAATCCCACACTTTGAATGTGGTTCTGGAGCACTAGATACACAGAATAACTAACATTTATAGGTAAAGTTGATCCAGGGAATATCCTATTTCCTCTCGGGGGATGAGGAAGGCATTTTTTACCCTGCAGGAGCAAATTGGATCACGCTTTGCTGGGCTTTTTTTGCCTTCCTCTGGATCAACTGTGGGTGTAGGATTATAACTTTTTTTTTTTTTTTTTTTTAATGGTTGAACTGGATGAACTTTTGTCTTTTTTCAGCCAGACTAACTATGTAACTTGTAGTGCAGAGCAGTGCTTTTCACTTGAATGGGTTTTGTTCAACAAGAGAAAAATGTCTGCCATGGCTGCAAAGCATAGCAACACAGCCATGGCATTAGGGAACATATTTGATTTTTTTCGGGGGTGGGGGCTGTACGGAGCCCCATGATATCCAACAGCAGCCCTGATGTCCCATGCTGTTGGTGTATTGGTCCATACATTGTACACTGCTATAGACAGCCCTGGAGTGAGTATCAGAATGCTCAACTTGGCAAAAGCTTAGTAGTCAATGCGACCACATGACTGCCCTGACCAGTGAAAAGCTCTTCTTTCTTCTGGGACACCTTACTACAAGAAAAAGCCTTAGATGCACTTCTCATTGGTCAGTGCAGTCAAGTGGTGGCACTGACCAATGAACGCTTGACTATGAAAGCACTATGATGGTTACTCACCCTGGGGCTGTATATTGCAGTGTATGATGTACAGGCTGCTACTCCGGCAGCACAGGGCATCACAGCCGGAATGTGCAATGGGGTGGCCAGGATATTTGAATTTAGTTCACCTTTTTATGTTTCATGAAAAGGTGAGCTAACTCTCTAGCAATATAAAGAAACATGCAGGTAGCTTAGGCCTTCAGTCTTTGTAAGGGTGCCTTGGTGTTAACAGTCTGTGGGTGGGTGCAGCGGCAGCGAACACACTCTGGTTTCAATTAACACAAATTTGTATTGAAGGAATGGCTCAAAGATACAAACGGTCCAGCAGGACAGCACCCAGCTGGGAACTCACAGTTCTGTGCAACAATGAAGAATGGAGCAGGTTATGATGCATCAACAGTGTCTGTCTCCAAGGGTGGAATTTTACCTGGCCAGTCTGAGCCCAATGAGGAGGATTCCTAGGAAGGATAGCGGATCCCTACCTTGTCCCTTCTCATCTGGAACCTTTCCCTACCGCAGTTCACTTTCGCTGACAGACGGTAACCTGTCCCTACCTTGTTCACTCGCAAAAATGAGCACCAAGCTCGGGAGCCAGGGTCTTTAATTGACTCTGCCTGACCCAAAATGGCTGCCAGTCACATGGGACAGCAACATCCAATCAGATCACTTCCCAGTGACCTATTAAACTATAGACAAATGAGTTCCTCCTGACTTCCTCTCCCTCTGCAATGCCACTATGGTATGAGCACCACCTGCAGTAGAGAAAGGAGACTGCACCTGCCTACATGTCTTTTAACGAGATGAGCACTCCATGGCCCTTTCTCCTTTTTTGAAGCCCTTTTTTATGTTCCCCTCAAAGAGAAATGCATACCAGTGTCACTACTCTTTCCTGGCCGGAACCCCATTCTAAGTTCCTTTCTTCCTATAAATAGAACCTGGGCCTTCCTTCCTCCAAAAAACAGCAGAGCAACCATCCAGTTAGGTGGAACCAAATAAAGAGTAAACCATGCTCTATGTTGGCCAAACATAAATCCTATCCAGAAGGTATCATTAGGTAAGCAAACAAACCCATTAAATTTGATGTGACCGGAAAGTAAAAGTTGGAGTTCCGCTCTGAAGCACTTGTGCCCTGTTCCCTTGATCCACACTGAGAAGGGTGCTGGCATGCCACGTACTCATCCAGGAATGTAGTCAAAGAAATGTTGCACTCTGTATTGCCCGATCTGAGAAAAGAATGAGTAGTGGCCTCAGCCTATTCTTCTCCCAAACCACGATGGGTTTTAAGGGATCTCCTAAAGGTGGACAGAGTAGGAGATAGTCAGACAGGTTGGGGTAGGAAGTTCCAGAGGACGGGAGAAGCTTTGGAGAAGTCCTAGAAGTTAGCAAAGGAGGAGGAGACAAGGGATCTAGAGAACAGGTAGTCTTGGAAGGAGCAAAGAGGATGGTTCGGGTGATATATTGAGACAAGATTGGTGACGTACTGTAGCTCAAGGTAGAGTTGTGGATGGCTATGAATGTTGCGGTTAGCAATTTGAATTTTATTCAGTGAGTAATCATAAGCCAGTGGAAGAGTTGGCAGAGAGGGGTGGTGGACATTGAACGGTTGGTAAGGTGGATGAGTCTGGCATAGCCTTAATGATAGACTGAAGGGTGGAGAGCTTGTGTAGAGGTTGGCCAATGAAAGACTCAAGGTGAGAGATACCCAGGGAGTAAATGGGTAGCTTGGTGGTGTCATTGGTTGGAAGGGGAGAACTCTGGAAATATTACAGAGATGAAGGTGGCAAGATCTGGAAAGTGATTGGATTTGGGGCTGAAATGAGAGGTCATAGTCTAGGATAGGGTTTCTATACCAGGGATCCATGGAACTCTAGAGTTCCTCCAGAGGTTGCTAGAGGTTCCTTGAGGAAGGAACAATTTCTGCCTCTCAATTGACAACATTGATCTTTTTAACTATCTGTAAGGGGGTAACTCTTCCCAATTACCTCACTCTTCCCACTGACCATCACACTAATGTATCATGAGTCGTAAACCGTGCCGGAAGAAGGTCATCCAGTGCCCAGGGCAAAGAAACCAACCTGCCCCTACCTTCATTATGTGCGAGCTCAGGGGGTGCTACCCCCAGCAGTCATCCGATTGTCAAAATGCCTTGTATCAGAATGAGCTCACTGGTGCCAACATCCATACAGTAAGCTGCTGTGCCCAGGGCACTTGACCCTCCTTCCCACCCCTTGTCCTGACCATGGCTGTAGATATAGTAATTATTAGCCATTGTCCCCTGAGACTGGAAAGTTATTTCAAGGGTTCTTTGTTGAAAAGATTGCTCTAGGATGACATCTAGCACCTTGTCATGAAGGCAGGACCTGAAGGTGTTATATTCAATGTACAACAAACCATAATAACAATCACTATCTTGACTAAAGCTAAATTTCAACTAATTGCTACGAGTTTCCGACCTTTATACATCATCTCAACTGTCTGTAACCATCCATTATGAAGTATGCCTGTTTTTTTTTTTTTTCAATACAATTAACAAAGGATGTCTGGATAATTTTAACATGATCCAATTTCTGTCCTCAGCGGTAGCTATATATAGGCATCAGACAGACAGTATTGGATGTAAAATATAAACCACCAGGTTACACTGTCCAGCTAACATACATCTATTACTAGACCGTAAGGAACTCAACAGCACATGCCATCCATGAACAAACCCGAAATGGTGGCTTCAACCAATTTTCTATTTAGAATTTCAGGAATAAGAAATTGACTGGTGGACTTTCCAGAAATATTGTCCCTGAAGGCAGTATGGCTGCTGCTTTGTGTTAAGTGGTCACACTTCAAGGGGACTTTCACTTTACTCTAAAACTGAACCTTTTTGTCCATGTAGCCAAGTCCCTTCTCCCTTATTATCATATTACACCCTCAGCGTTTTTTAGCTTAACACATTGAGCACAATAAAATACATATTCCCCAGTAAATTATAGGCAAGGTTTTTACCCCAGCACTTCACAGTTTACAACTTTCAATGCTGCTGGCTCCTTCTGTCTCAGTGCTGCTTCCCTGAACTTCTGGTCTTCAAGTATTTGAATAGGGAGAAAGGCAACTCTTGATGGGACAATAGAATAGTTTTTTGAAAGTATAAAAACGAGCCAACGTGTTACGACAAAATGGCCTCCACCTTCTTCAGAGCTGTTCGAGCATTAACGGAAATGGCTGGCCTTCATGGAGGTACCAGAATTTCTTGCAATGGCAGAATGCTGGCTTGTTTGATGCTTGTTGCTTCTACATTAAACATGCTGGCATTCTGCTATCACAAGAATTTCTGGTAACACCGCGGAGCCCACCCATCTCTGTTAGCGTGTACCAACAGTCCTGAAGGGGGAGGGGGGGCAATTGCCTGGAAACGCGTTGGATCGATCTGTGCGTCTTTATATTTTAAATAAACAATTGCATTCTCCCATCAAGAGTTGCATTATTCCAGGACACCAGGTGCTCCTTCCTCCCCATTCAAGTATTGTTTCTGCTGAAGATACGGCTTCATTTCACCAGTAAGGTATCAGCCCAAACCTCCAAAGGGAGATTGGCACCACCACCCACCTGCGGAACAACCTAATAACTACCAGTAACCGTTTAAATCATTCCAGCATGTCTCCAGCTCAAACTAGGTCTTCAAACAGTCACAGTGGACAGTGCAGTCTGGAGACAGTCTGTTAGCTTGAGTCCCTTGCCGCCTAGGGTATGGAGCTGTGAGTTTCTATTTATGCACAAAGCGTAGGGAGACACAACTCTAGCCCTGGCATGTAAGGGTGGCTACATAGGATGCTGGAAGAGAAAGGGACCACCCTGAAACAGGAAACCTGTAGCATCGATTATGGCATAATCTTAAACTGGACAGATAAAGAGGTTGAATACTCAGGAAGTGATTAAATCAGCTGCTGAATGTGCTTACAAACCAAGGGTTTAAGCTGGTTATACATTATACAATCTGATTGTACAATCTCTTTAATGATGGACATACAAGCAGGGGCGGACTGGCAACTCATGGGGCCCCCGGGCAATAGGGGATCATGGGGCATCTGTGTCCTTTCCCAAACTCAAAAAAGCCTATGAAAAAGGTACCAGGGGCATCTCATGGGGCCCCCTACTGACTTAGGGCAGTGCCTGAGTTTCCAAATGGTCAGTCCGCCCCTGCATACAAGTTTTGATTTTATTGCCCAATCAATGAGTAATTCAAAGCATTCAAATCAGCAAACAAATTGCCACAACTTCTCTTCTGAATGATAGATGCGATTTAAAGGGTTACTAAACCCAGGGCCCTGTATTCACTATATCTGGTCTCCCACAGTACACACAACATGGAAATGCAATCATTTTAGTAAATATAAACTACTAAATACCTTTTCTCATTAGCAGTATATAGCAGTTTTATGAGTTTCCGGCTGAGCACTGGTTAATCTTGTAGGAGGAGTTTTAATTCTCCTCTGACTGTCCTATGAGGCTGCATGACCCCTGACCCTCTGTCTGGACAATGCGGATTGGCCCTGTGCTGATTACATGCACCCTCCCCCCAAAAAAACTCTAGCAATACACACCAAACTGAGTATGTGCAGAGTGTCCTCTAGGGCTTTGTTCTATTAGCAGATGGAGTATAACAAGCATGCTTTACTGCATATACAGACTGATTTTACTGTTGTGGGTTTAGTAACAGTGAGATTTGATCAAACTGGCATCAATCGGAGAAAGGAGATGCTTTGGTGAATAATCGATCGATCAGATTGTGAGATTACATGATGGAAACAGAGATGCACTCGATAACTTACAATTGTATCTTCCAGCTAGTGATCGAAATCCCCTTCCCTGTGTGTTTCATATCAATAGATTGAGTTGTCAACTATAGATTGATCATTCCCACAGGTAGAGATCAATCAAAAAATAAATTGATTGTTTATTGACGCCTGTATGGCCACCATTAGACTTACCAAAACTATGTAATATGAGTAGCAACCTAACAAGTTCATGGCACTGGTATCAAATCAGGTAGGCCGTTGTACTACATAGTTAATAACAGAGATCTAAAGGAGATTGTACAATCAGTTTGTGTAATGTATGGTCACCTTTACACCAATCAGAGCCAATCCTACTCCACTGTCAGTCCTATGGGCATGGCCCCTGTACATCAGATGCGTAGCTAGGGGGGGTACATATGTACTCGGGGGCCAAGGTACAGGGGCGCCAAATTGAGGCTTACAACCAAGGGTGTCTTTGCCACGAGGCAAACAAGGCGTTTGCCTAGGGCGGCACTTTTTAGGGGGTGACACTTAGTACAGGGACGGGCAGCGGGCTGCTGTGTCTTACCTGGCTCCGCGTCCCAGTCCCACGACGATCCAGTCCAGGAGGCGCTGCTGGAGGAGGGGTAGAGAGGTCCGCAGGTCCGGTGTCTTCTTTTCCCTGGACTTGATGTGTGGGCTGGATGACATGCCGCCCCTGTCATCGGGCCACACCCTCGGGGTCACTGGACAGCCTATGGCAGCTTGTACCTCCCTCTGCAAGCGCCGCCTCCTCACCGGTGATTGGGCGCCAGAACTGTAGCTTAGGAAAGGCACACAGGTGGCCAATCACATGCGAGGAGGTGGAGCTTGGAGAGGAGGAGCTGAGTGGCAGCGCGAAGATCGAGTGAGGGAGCGGCCGGAGCAAGTGAAGAAGGCAGCTGACTGGTAAGTGTGCCATGCAGATGGTGCTGCTGCAACCAGGTATGCTGGCTGTGGATGGGAGAGGGAAGGAGCCTAGGCTGGAACAGGGGTCAGCAAGGTAAGTGTCATTGGTGTCAGTGGGAGGAATAGTGCCCCATCATTGGTGTCACTGATGTGATTAAACTGGGAGGGGGGCTGGGGCGCCAATTTTATAGTTCGTCCCCGGGCGCAAGATATCCTAGCTACACCTCTGCTAATGTTCTCTGAATGCTTCATGCACACTATACTTAACTGAACTCTTTTCTCCTGACAGGAGAAAAGCAGCATTAAAAAACGCATCTAAAAAAACAAGTTTTTCAAACACATTTAGACGCATGTAGATGCATTCATCAAGCGTTTGGGCTTTTGTTCACTTCAGAGAAGGAATTTTTTTCTGGACATTGAAATGAATGAACGCTCAAGCACTAAACACGGTTGGCGGTTTTTTTTTTAAACAAATGCTCCTCTTCTGAACGCAATTTGGGTAAAGAGCAGCTCCTCCACCATAGTGACCATAACTGTACAAAGACCGTTCCCAATACTCTCTGCGGCCCCCACTGGCTGGATCCCCTAGTCTACAGAGACTGTATACTCACTACTGTCCCCATTGGATGGATCCTCCACTCTTCAAAGACTGTATAGTTCTCTATACTCACTACTGACCCCATTGGATGGATCTTCCACTCTACAGAGACTGTATAGTTTCCTATACTCACTACTGACCCCATTGGATTGATCCTCCACTCTACAAAGACTGTACAGTTCTCTATACTCACTACTATCCCCATTGGATGGATCCTCCACTCTACAGAGACTGTATAGTTCCCAATACTGTTCATTGCTCCCTCTGGCTTGATACCACACTGTACAGACTGTATAGTTTTCAATTCTCTCAATTGTCCCCCAGGCTTGATCCCCCACTATATAGAGACAATATAGGTCCTGATACTTTCTACTTCTCCCACTGCCTTTATCCCCCACTGTTGAGAATCTGTATACTTACCAATACTCTTCACCTACAGAGAGTATAGTTCTCAATACTCTATACCAGGGATCTCCAAACTTTCTAACCAAATGGCCGATTTTCTGTCCTTCAGACTTTAGAGGGGCCAAACTGTAACCAGTGGAAGTAGAAAATGTCTTGGTGTCAGTGGAAGTGAACAATGCCACATCTATGGTATTAGGGGGAGGAATAGTGCCCCAGTGTTGGTGTCAGTGGGAGAAATAGTGCCCCATCATTGGTGTCAGTAGGAGGAAAAATGGCCCACTGTTGGTGTCAGTGGGGAGAATGGTGCCTTTTATCAGAGGGAAGAAGAGTGCCCCAAGGCTGGATAAAGATAAGCAAAGGGCCACATCTGGCCCCCAGGGCACAGTTTGGAGACCCCTGCTCTATACTGTCCCCCGGATTGAGACTGTTTAGTTCCATATACTTTCCACTGGCTGGATCTCCCACTGTACAGACAGTATAGTTCTCAATACTCTGTACTTCTCCCCGGATTGATCTTTCGCTACACAGAGACTGTACAGTTCCAGATACTCTTTACTGCCCCCCATTGGAAGGATCCCCCACCTACAGAGAGTATAGTTCCCAATACTCTGTACTGCCCCCCGGATTGATCTCTCGCTACACATAGATTGTATAGTTCCCTATACTTTCCACTGGCTGGATCGCCCACTGTACACTGAGTATAGTTCACAATACTCTACTGCCCCCAGATTGATTTCTTTGATACACAGAAACTATATAGTTCCATATACAGTACTTTCCACTGACTGGATCTCCCACTGTACAGAGAGTATAGTTCTCAATACTCTGTACTGCCCCCGGATTGATCTCTCGCTACACAGAGACTGTACAGTTCCAGATCCTCTTTACTGTCCCCCATTGGAAGGATCCCCCACCTACAGAGAGTATAGTTCCCAATACTCTGTACTGTTGCCGCTGGATTGATCTCTCGCTACACAGAGGGGTTGATTTACTAAAGGTAAATATGCTGTGCACTGCAAGTGCAGTTGCTTTAGATCCGAGGGGAAGCTCTGAAATGAGGTGAAGTTCTGCTGATTTCTTTCATCCAATCGTGTGCGAGCAAAATTGCTGTTTATTTCCCTTACATGTTCAAATCAGATCTAGAGCAACTGCACTTTCAGTGCACAGCCTATTTGCCTTTAGTAAATCAACCACAGAGACTCTATAGTTCCCACTGGCTGGATCCCCCACAGTACAGAGACTGTATACAGTCAAAGGCCATTTTATTAGGTACACCTTGCTAGTATCGGGTTGGACGTCCTTTTGCCTTCCAAACTGCCTTATTTCTTGGTGGCATAGATTCAACAAGGTGTTGGAAACATTCCTCAGAGATTTTGTTCCATATTGACATGAGATACTGTTGCCTTTCTATCATCTCTAACCCATTGTACTCTGACCTCTGACACCAACAAGGCATTTTTGTCCACACAACTGCCACTCATTGGACCATTCTCTGTAAACCCTAGAGAAGGTCATGCATGAAAATCCCAGTACATCAGCAGTTTTTTAAATACTCAGACCAGCCTGTCTGGCACAAACAACCATGCCACGTTCAAAGTCACTCAAATCCCCTTTCTTCCCCATTCTGATGCTCGGTTTGAACTTCAGCAAGTCGTCCTTACCCCCCTCTACATGACTAAATGCATTGAGTTGCTGCCAGATGATTGGCTGATTAGCATTTTTTGTTACCAAGCAATTGAACAAGTGTACCAAATAAAGTGACCGGCGAGTGTACTTCCCAACACTTTCGACTGTTCCCTCTGGCTGGATCTCCCACTATAGCAGAGATAGCAGAGCTCCTAATTCTCTCCATTGCTCCCACTGGCCAGATCCTCCACTGTGCCGAGAACATATAGAGCTTCAGCAGATTGACAGCCTCCGCTCTGTTCCTGTGAGCTGTGTGGAGGGGGTGTGTCTCTTCCCTCCAATCAGCTCTCAGAACTCTCCTCACTGAGCTCTGCAGTGTAATTTCAGTAATCTTCCCCCGGCTTTCTGAACTCTCAGACATAAATCGAGTAATCAAAGAATAAATGGTGAGTGCAAGACAAAAAAGGAAAAAGTAAAGTAGCTAACACAACGTAGCAAACCCTCTGTCTCCACCAAAACAAAACAAAACACTATAATATCAATGTGCAGCGCTAATAAAAATGTGTTATAATCAATGATGACCAATATGATAGTAAAAGAGAAAGGAAACATCATAAAAAAGAAATCGAGAATAGTGACTACTCCAATGAAGAAACAAAATGGACAATATAACAAATAAGAAATGAAAATATATAAGTCCTCTAAATATCATAATAGTCCCAAAAATAGTGATGTGATCAAATCAATAAAATGTGGTGACTTCTGTGACTTCCGCACTGCACCTCCACAATAATGCACTCTCCAGAACTAAGTAGCAAGCAAGCCCAGAACGGAATGACACTAAGGGGTGTTCCTGCTTGTTCCTCCTGCCGGTGACCCGGTTGAAGGTGGGATCTCTCCAGAAGCCGGTGATACACCAAATGAACAATCAAAAGTAGAGTAGCCAAGTCTCCATCTCCAGCCCACGGTGAACCAAGGAAAAGGCTTCCTCCTAGAGGACAAGCTCATAAACCAAGCCCAGAGACAATATCATATAGTGTAGTATGTTTTATAAAAAAGCAACCACGTGGAGCATAAAATCATCAATGGATAAAAAAACACTTACAAAGATGGCAGCCGGACCATCACGTGGATGCGGCGGCTTGATATCAGCACGTAGGCTCCTCCCTGACTAGGTTGATCCCTTTGAGAACGTGCGTGCGCACAAAACGTGTCAGGGAGGAGCCTACATGCTGACCACACGGCTGCATCCACTTGCTGGTCCGGCGGCCATCTTTATGCTTTTTATCCATTAATGATTTAATGCTGCACATGGTTGCTATTTTTTAAAAAAAACATATTACACTATATGATACTGTCTCTGGGCTCGGTTTATGAGCTTGCCCTCTAGGAGGAATCCCTTTCCTTGGTTCACCGTGGGCTGGAGATGGAGACTTCATTTTTTTTGATTGTTCATTTGGTGTATCACTGGCTTCTGGAGAGATCCCACCTTCAACCGGGTCACCGGAACAAGCAGGAACACCCCTTAGTGTTTTTCAGCTCTGGGCTTGCTTGCTACTTACTTCTGGTGAGTGCATTATGGTGGAGGTGCAGTGCAGAAGTCACAGAAGTCACTACATTTTGTTGATTTGATCACATCACTATTTTTGGGACTATTATGATATTTAGAGGATTTATATATTTTCATTTCATATTTGTTATATCGTCCATTTTGTTTCTTCATTGGATTATTCACTATTCTCGATTTCTTTTTTATGATGTTTCCTTTCTCTTTTACTATCACATTGGTCATTATTTATTATAACACATTTTTATTAGCGCTGCACATTGATATTATAGTGTTATAAATTGAGCACTTTGAATGGATATAGAGAAGAGAAGTCTGCAGATAAACAGGTACAACTGGTGTAGGAGGATTTGTTTCATCTCTGTGTATCACCTTAGGCCAGTCACCTCACCAGGGATATGGAAGGGTTTACAGAAACCTTAAAGATGGATCTTTTAGAAGCAATTTGTGCATCTATATATAGTTACATGTGTATTATATATATATTGGCGTAACAAAATATAGCAGCCTAGCTACTATGGGTCCTTGGGGTCCTCCATTAGAAGGGTTGTTGAGGCAATTTAAACATAGAAAATGTGTGTGCATGTGAAGATAACCCATATCCATCACTGTATTATTATGGATTTCAGTGGTTGCTGTTGACACTGACCCTGTACCCTCTGGGACATTTCCGATTGCCAAGAGCTGACATCAGACAGGAGCCTTCAAAATGGTTGTCACTAGAGTAGTCACAGATCCCCTATGCAAGCTGTGCAGTTTGTTGGATTGTCCTTAGCAGTCTTATTAGTGTAGATTTATCGACCTCAGAGCTTTCGTAGGCTGTAAAAATTGCAGAAACCGATTGCTGATGGTGGTTCTGAAAATAAATATTTTTTAAAGGGTAATTCAACTTTTATGTGAAAAAATAGCAAATAAAAAATAGGTAATATAGCATATACAATTGCTACGCAAGTCATATTGTCATTGAATGTTATTCCAAATGATCTTTGGTTTTCAATCTGCAGCACTGTAATTTCCTGTAAAAGGCATGGGTGTACAGAGCTCCCCCTAGAAACGTAATTTCCTGCGATTGGTTTGCTGATTTTCCCAGATGCCTGCACTAAGATACTAGTCAGATTTTGAGCATCCCCTGCAACAAACATTTTTGCTGAGATACTCCCAAAGACAAATCTTGTTTAGTCCTGATGCGTGCAGAAAGCGCTGCGAATCCTGTGCGTTTCCTGCACTGCATTGCAGTCGCATTGCATTCATGTGATCTGGTGCGCGTGTCAATGTTAAATTAATGACACCCCAAAACACTAATTTGTATATATTTTGTTTTTAATGGTGATTATTACTTATTTATTTTATTTAATATTTAATATTATTATTATTAATATTACATGTAAATAGGGAAATGCCGGTTATCGGCATTTCTCTCCCCACATGCTGTCATGCTGACAGCTCGAGAGGAGAGCCGGTAATCGGTATTCCGCGGAGGGGACATCTACACTGATCATCAGTGTAGCCCCAGCAGTGCCACCTGTCAGTGCTCATCAATGCCACCTGCCAGTGCCCGTCAGTGCACATCAATGCCACATATCAGTGCTACATCAATGCCACATATCAGTGCCCATCTGAGCTGCCTTTCAGTACCGCCTATCAGTTCCATACATTTGTGCTGCCTTTCAGTGCCCATCAGTGAAGCATATCAGTGCCAATCACTACAGCCTCATTAGTGCACATCAGTGAAGGAGAAAAATCACTTATTTACAAAATTGTATAACAAAAACTAAGAAAAAACTTTTTTTTCAAAATTTTCAGTTGTTTTGGTTTGTTTAGCAAAAAATAAAAAACCCTGAGAAGATTAAATACCACCAAAAGAAAGCTCTATCTGTCTCAAAAAAATTATAAAAATGTCATATGGGTACAGCAGTGGCGGACTGACCATTTGGAAACTCAGGCACTGCCCGAGGGCCCGGGGTCAGTAGGAGGCCCCATGAGATGCCCCTGGTACCTTTTTTATAGGCTTTTTGAGTTTGGGCAAGGACACAGGGGCCCCATGATCCCCTATTGCCCGGGGGCCCCATGAGTTGTCAGTCCGCCCCTGGGGTACAGTGTTGCATGACCGCGCAATTGTCAAAGTGTTAGAGTACTTAAAGCTGAAAATTGGCCTGGGCAGGAAGGGGTTATAAGGGCCCGGTAGGCAAGTGGTTAAATACTCATTTTAGATGAAGACCCCCCCCCCCCCAAAGAAAAATTTGAGTTCTTTGCCTAATGTTGTTTAGAGAACATGTACCGGAGCTGGTTTTCACTGATAAATCTTAAGGCTAGGTTCACATCTGTGTGGGTGGTGCCGCTGCGGATCCGCACGAAACTTTGTGCAGCCGCACCACCCACACAGAGGACTGCGGACCCACGGGCAGGTGTCATTACTTCTAATGGCACGCCGCCCGCACTGGAAAACACAACCGTACTGGGACTGCGTTTCAAGGGCATGGGAGTCCATTCAAATGCATGGGCTCTCATGCCCGCGCAAAAAGCGGCCTGCATGGCCGCATATATGTGAACCAGGGGTTAGGCTAGATTTAAAATGCAAAATGCATAAAAAATTTGGCAAAAACGCACTACATGCTTTTCTGCAGCATTTCTATTGAAGTCTATAGAACTAAAATCGCAACTTTTGGCATTCAAAAAACACGGAGATGTGAATGTGTCCCATAGGAAATCATGTTAAATGGGCTGTAGTTTGTTTCTGCGAAACGCTTAGGTGTGAAACTAGGGGGAGAGATTTGGGAGGGATGGATTCTCTGTTCCATGCACCATGTTTTGGTTTTTGCCTTTACAGGTTCACTGATGAGTTCAGCTGGGCAAAGTTGTGTGTCAGTTCAGTTGGAGGCTGCTGCCCATCTGCAAGTGCCATTAGAGCCTGCTACAGGGACTACTGTCATTCCCATTTGAATTAGGTAAGGCTCAGTTGAGCAGAAGTCTACTTTACTTTAATTATTATTATACAGGATTTATATAGCGCCAACAGTTTGCTCAGCGCTTTACAATATAAAGGGAGACAATGCAGTTCAATACAAGATGGTTAGGAGGGCCCTGACCCTTGGAGCTTACAATCTTTCATCTTTGTATGCTTGTGGCTGGATGCCTGTATGTTTTCTGCTGTTATGCTGCAATAAACTGATCATTTTTTGTTTAACCACTCACCTACTGGGCACTTTTACCCCCTTCCTGCCCAGGCCAATTTTCAGCTTTCAGAGCTCTGACGCTTTGAATGACAATTGCTCGGTCATGCAACATTGTACCCAAATGAAATGTTTTTATCATTTTTTTTCACACAAATAAAGCTTTCTTTTGGTGGTATTTAATCGTCACTGGGGGTTTTATTTTTTGCGCTATAAACAAAAAAAGATAATATTAGAAATAAAATTCTTTGTTTCTGTTATAAAATTTTGCAAACAGGTAATTTTTCTCCTTCACTGATGTGCATTAATGAGGCTACACTGATGGGCAGCACTGGTGGGTAGCAGAGTTGGGCGGCACTGCTGGGCCCTGATGATCAGTGCTGATCGCTTCTCTGACAAGTGATAGTTATCGGTTCTCTGACAGCATGAGGAAAGTGCAGCCGATAACCAGCAACTGTATTTAACCGGTGATCTGCTTTGTCATTGGACACAGCTGATCACGTGGTGATCAGCCATTTACTATATCACTTGATCAGCTGTTTTCGTAGGGGGCATGCCGCTGGTGGCATGCAGGGGGCGTGTTCTGGATTGACATCCATGGACATCATCCCAGAGCTAGACAACCGTGCTGTCTTTTGGCTATAGCGCGGTAAGGTAAAAGTTAACCACTTGCCGCCCGGCCGTTGTATATAAATGGCTGGATGGTGGCAGTCCAGGGGCGGGTACATAAACGGCGCCCACTATTATGGACTGTGCACGCTCCCTAGGAGCACGCAGCACCACAATCCGGTGCCCGCTGTGTCCTCCGGACACAGAGTGGAACACCAATCGTCATACGGGACCTCTGTGCGAGGTCCCGATCATATGATCACTGATTGGCCAATCAGTGATCACATGCAGAGTAGGAAGCAAGATGTCACTTGTGACATCATTGCTATACATGTGAAATCTGTGAATGATCAGAGAGGTCACATGGTACAAGGCTATTCACAACAGCCTTGTACCATGTGACAATCTGTGACCAATCACAGCTCACACAGTAGTTCTCAATGGCTGCAAGAATGCAGCTAGAGAGGAGAAATGATTGATTCTGCAGCCTTTGTGGGTGTAAAAGCAATTAGTGTAAAAAAAAAAAAAATCTTCACCCCCCACAAGTAGTACAGTGTCACCATGGTGACACTGTACTGCTAGGGTGACAGTATTTAAAAAAAAACAAAACATAAATATAAAAATGTAAAAATTTTTTTACAAAAATTATCATTTTTGGTTATAAACTAATGTGGCTTATTTTTTTTTTACTAAAAAGATAACTGAATAAATTTTGGTCAAGATTTATGATGAAATATAATTTATTTGCAAAATGTTATAAGAAAAACACTTTTTTTCAAAATTTTTGGACTTTTTTCATTTACATAGCAAAAAAAAAAACATCCCAGTGGTGAATAAATACCACCAAAATAAAGCTTTATCTGTCTCAAAAAATGCTAAAAAAATTCATATGGGTACAGTGTTGCATGACCGCGCAATTGTAATTCAAAGTGTGATAGCACTGAAAGCTGAAAATTGGCCTGGACAGGAAGGGGGTAAAAGTGTCCGAAATGGAAGTGGTTAAGTAGGTGGTCTATGAGCCTCTACCTTGGGCTTAGAGATTATCATTCGTATTATTATACAGAATTTATTTAGCTCCAACAGTTTGCGCAGCTGTTTGGGCGGGCAGTACAGTTCCTATTAGGGATGCACCGATACGTATTTTCATGAGCACCCATGAAAATGTTCCTGATACCTGAAACCGATATTATTGTGCTGTAATTTGATTCAATACAAAATATATGAATGAAAATTTCACCGCAAAGAATAGCATGCGATTTGAACAGGAATGCGATTCCTGTTCAAATCGAATGCGGTTTTGTCTGATGCTTCTCTGTGAACCCAGGCTTCACACAGGAAAGGTACGGGAAACCTCCCTGCACTGATCCCATGCTGTCACAGAAGGAAAAGCTGGGGATTTTAAATCCCTACTGCTCTCTCTCCTTTCAGTGCAGGGATGACAGTACAGGCTAGATGGCTTTTGGTTGGTCAGCACTGTTAGGGCATTGACTAATCAGAAGCCGTCTAGCCCGCACTGTCATCCCTGCAAGGAGAGAGAAAGCCGCGGGGATTTCAAATCCCCAGACCTCTGAAGCATCTTTGTCTCCTCTCCTTGCAGGGATGACGGTATGGGCTAGACGGCTTCTGATTGACCCCCCTTGCACAGACATTCACTGGGAAGATCAGTGTGCTGTTTCTCCTCCCCTAGCTCTCTTTCCTTGTATGTGATCACCTATAAAAAAGGGGAAAAAAGGTATTTATAATTTTTTTTTAATCTATACTCATGTTTCGCCTTTCATTTATATTTTAAACTGAATGGGTTTTTTTACAAGGTGAGGGTTCACATATACTTTAAAGCTGAACTCCGGGAATTTAGCCACTCTCTAAAATCTGAGTTAAGTCCAACAAGGCGCATGTCGCACTTATCTCTTTAATATATAATTCACATTTTTACAGACTACTGGGAGTATAGCTATTACTATACTTCTGGGGCTTCCACACTGGACTTTCTGGTCTCAGCTCCAGCATCTGCAGAGTCACATGTATCTGTTCTGCTTGCCCCTCCCCTTCTGCTGCCCAATCACAGAGCGCTTTGTATTATGGAACCTATTGACAAAATACAAAGCATTTTGCAAATGGACAGCCGAGGGGAGGGGTGGGTAGAGCAGCTGTTGTTTGAGAAAGCAGAATCTCTTCTGTCAGTGCGCTGAGAGTATATGGATAGCTACACACATGGTGCTCACTAAAACTGTCAGTTACAAATAAAGGGGATAAGGCCAAGAGGTAACATGCACCTTGTTGGACATAAAACATCGTATACCAGCATGTTTTAGAAAGTGTCTGAATTCCAGGAGTTTAGTTTTAAGGCTTCATTTTATGAGCGTTTAAGCAGGTGCGGACAGGGATTGGGATTTGAACCAACGACCCTAGTACTGCCAGGCGGAAGTGCTAACCATTTAACCACTGTGCTTATGCATATAGTGAGTTACAGGCAGTGCCGAAACACGGTTATTCAGCGTCCAGGGCAAAGAAGCCAAACTGCACCCCCCTTTTATTATGTATGAGGTTAGGTGATGCTACCCCCTAGTAGTCATCCGCTTGTCAAAATGCTTTTTATCAGAATGAGCTCACTGGTGCCCCCATCCATACAGTATACCACTGTGCAGAGGGGGCAGCCAACTCTCCTGCCCACCCCTTGTTCCGGCCCTGGCTGTCCAGGATGGGAAGGGGTTAACTATGTCTAGACTCTTTTCCCGGGCTTTCTGAGTCCTGCCCCCTACTGTAAGCCGCATAAATGCCAGGAGAAGGCACAGAGCTTTCTCTCTTATACGTGAGATTTACAGAGGAAGAACTGCTGCAACATGTAGACTTCATGGAGCATGTGGCCCCCTTCTGGGTCACCCTGCTGGAATTCTACCTGGACTACGAACCGACCATCACTGGACTTTTGCTGAATGGACTTTGCTTCTCTGGAAGGTATGAGCCTGGACAGCCTGCATTAGTTAGGGCTGGACTGTGTTTCAGTGTGCTGTTAAACTGCGTTGTTGAATGCTCAGCAAGGTTGGTCTGAAGTCATTCAAGGGAGCGCTTGCTGGTTCTGGTGTTCAAAAGAACCTGGGTCTATAAAGCACATTTGGGTCATGAAGCTCAGCTACTATGCAGTTGCTATGAGTAACCAAGCACTAGATCAAGACACGAACCAACCAGCTGTTAGGCATGGTACCCAGTAAAGGTGACCGGGGGGGTGTCAATGTTCTGGCTCCCTCCCTAGCGTTTGCTTTCCAATAGCAACCAGATCTGAGCCCGAATTACGGAGATCCATGGCCTGGTCATGAGGTATCGGAAGGACTTTATTTCAGGTACTTGTGTTTTGGACCGGACCAAGTGTCCGATGATTATCTGCCCCTGTCCTAATCAATCATGTGGCATGGGATGCGCGCATCTGAAGAATTCACTCTGACACGCTCATTCAGCTCTGTGAAACCTCTGCTTTATTGGAATGAGGAAGTGAGTTTATATATGCAAGGGTCATGTGAGCACAGCATTAGCATTGTTGAACTATATGTTAGTCTTTGATTGGTCATGTTCACACAAAAGCAAACTTCCTTCAGGATATAGGAGTGGTCTTCTTCTGGGTGTTGTCCGGAAGGAGGTACTGTCTTTGTTGTAAGCCCTCACTCGATAGGAGGGGTTGCTGAGCAGCCAGTTTGAGTAAAGACTTCAAGCACAAAGCATAGAGACATACATATAAAAGTAAATATATATAAAATGTATAAAAGAAAGGAAACCAGATAGGCATTTTACCATATCTATCACACTTGTATAGTGACATCAATCTATGCCGCGCTTTACATATATGTTGTACATTCACAGCAGTCCCTGCCCTCAAGGAGCGTACCATCTAAGGTCCCTAACTCTTGATTCATACCGCTGCGCTTATTAGTGCGCTTTGCAGAAACGCACTACAGTCCATTTAATATGGTTTTCTATGGATCTAGCTCACACCTGTGCATTTTGAGCCAGTGCGTTTATTGGAAAGGGTCAGGGACTTTTTTCCTGCAAAACATTGTGTTTTGCATGTAATGGACTTCAATGGACCCCCACCAAAATGCATATGTTGCCTTTTTGGTGCATTTTTTTTGTTTTTTCTTTCTGGCTAATAGGAAAATATTATTATTATACAGGATTTATATAGCACCAACATCTTGCTCATCTCTTTATAATATAACGGGAGACAATATAGTTCAATACAAGAGGGTTAGGAGGGCCCTGCTCCTTGGAGCTTACAATCTAAGAGGGAGGGGCTAGTGGTACAAAAGGTAATAACTGTGGGGAATGTACTGGTAGGAGGAAGAGAAGATTCCATTATTAGCTGAGGGAAGGATAGGCTTCAGTTCTGTTAATGGAGTTCGACCTTTACACTCTCTGGCACTCAAGTTGCATCAAAGTAGTGCAGGAATCTTTACCCTGTACTGTGTCCGCAGTCTCTGGTCATCCCCTGTACTGTGTCCGCAGTCTCTGGTCATCCCCTGTACTGTGTCCGCAGTCTCTGGTCATCCCCTGTACTGTGTCCGCAGTCTCTGGTCATCCCCTGTACTGTGTCCGCAGTCTCTGGTCATCCCCTGTACTGTGTCCGCAGTCTCTGGTCATCCCCTGTACTGTGTCCGCAGTCTCTGGTCATCCCCTGTACTGTGTCCGCAGTCTCTGGTCATCCCCTGTACTGTGTCCGCAGTCTCTGGTCATCCCCTGTACTGTGTCCGCAGTCTCTGGTCATCCCCTGTACTGTCCCCGCAGTCTCTGGTCATCCCCTGTACTGTCCCCGCAGTCTCTGGTCATCCCCTGTACTGTCCCCGCAGTCTCTGGTCATCCCCTGTACTGTCCCCGCAGTCTCTGGTCATCCCCTGTACTGTCCCCGCAGTCTCTGGTCATCCCCTGTACTGTCCCCGCAGTCTCTGGTCATCCCCTGTACTGTCCCCGCAGTCTCTGGTCATCCCCTGTACTGTCCCCGCAGTCTCTGGTCATCCCTGTACTGTCCCCGCAGTCTCTGGTCATCCCCTGTACTGTCCCCGCAGTCTCTGGTCATCCCCTGTACTGTCCCCGCAGTCTCTGGTCATCCCCTGTACTGTCCCCGCAGTCTCTGGTCATCCCCTGTACTGTCCCCGCAGTCTCTGGTCATCTCCTGTACTGTCCCCGCAGTCTCTGGTCATCTCCTGTACTGTCCCCGCAGTCTCTGGTCATCTCCTGTACTGTCCCCGCAGTCTCTGGTCATCTCCTGTACTGTCCCCGCAGTCTCTGGTCATCTCCTGTACTGTCCCCGCAGTCTCTGGTCATCTCCTGTACTGTCCCCGCAGTCTCTGGTCATCTCCTGTACTGTCCCCGCAGTCTCTGGTCATCTCCTGTACTGTCCCCGCAGTCTCTGGTCATCTCCTGTACTGTCCCCGCAGTCTCTGGTCATCTCCTGTACTGTCCCCGCAGTCTCTGGTCATCTCCTGTACTGTCCCCGCAGTCTCTGGTCATCTCCTGTACTGTCCCCGCAGTCTCTGGTCATCTCCTGTACTGTCCCCGCAGTCTCTGGTCATCTCCTGTACTGTCCCCGCAGTCTCTGGTCATCTCCTGTACTGTCCCCGCAGTCTCTGGTCATCTCCTGTACTGTCCCCGCAGTCTCTGGTCATCTCCTGTACTGTCCCCGCAGTCTCTGGTCATCTCCTGTACTGTCCCCGCAGTCTCTGGTCATCTCCTGTACTGTCCCCGCAGTCTCTGGTCATCTCCTGTACTGTCCCCGCAGTCTCTGGTCATCTCCTGTACTGTCCCCGCAGTCTCTGGTCATCTCCTGTACTGTCCCCGCAGTCTCTGGTCATCTCCTGTACTGTCCCCGCAGTCTCTGGTCATCTCCTGTACTGTCCCCGCAGTCTCTGGTCATCTCCTGTACTGTCCCCGCAGTCTCTGGTCATCTCCTGTACTGTCCCCGCAGTCTCTGGTCATCCCCTGTACTGTCCCCGCAGTCTCTGGTCATCTCCTGTACTGTCCCCGCAGTCTCTGGTCATCCCCTGTACTGTCCCCGCAGTCTCTGGTCATCCCCTGTACTGTCCCCGCAGTCTCCGGTCATCCCCTGTACTGTCCCCGCAGTCTCCGGTCATCCCCTGTACTGTCCCCGCAGTCTCCGCTCATCCCCTGTACTGTCCCCGCAGTCTCCGCTCATCCCCTGTACTGTCCCCGCAGTCTCCGCTCATCCCCTGTACTGTCCCCGCAGTCTCCGCTCATCCCCTGTACTGTCCCCGCAGTCTCCGCTCATCCCCTGTACTGTCCCCGCAGTCTCCGCTCATCCCCTGTACTGTCCCCGCAGTCTCCGCTCATCCCCTGTACTGTGTCCCGCAGTCTCCGCTCATCCCCTGTACTGTGTCCGCAGTCTCCGCTCATCCCCTGTACTGTGTCCGCAGTCTCCGCTCATCCCCTGTACTGTGTCCGCAGTCTCCGCTCATCCCCTGTACTGTGTCCGCAGTCTCCGCTCATCCCCTGTACTGTGTCCGCAGTCTCCGCTCATCCCCTGTACTGTGTCCGCAGTCTCCGCTCATCCCCTGTACTGTGTCCGCAGTCTCCGCTCATCCCCTGTACTGTGTCCGCAGTCTCCGCTCATCCCCTGTACTGTGTCCGCAGTCTCCGCTCATCCCCTGTACTGTGTCCGCAGTCTCCGCTCATCCCCTGTACTGTGTCCGCAGTCTCCGCTCATCCCCTGTACTGTGTCCGCAGTCTCCGCTCATCCCCTGTACTGTGTCCGCAGTCTCCGCTCATCCCCTGTACTGTGTCCGCAGTCTCCGCTCATCCCCTGTACTGTGTCCGCAGTCTCCGCTCATCCCCTGTACTGTGTCCGCAGTCTCCGCTCATCCCCTGTACTGTGTCCGCAGTCTCCGGCCATCCCCTGTACTGTGTCCGCAGTCTCCGGCCATCCCCTGTACTGTGTCCGCAGTCTCCGGCCATCCCCTGTACTGTGTCCGCAGTCTCCGGCCATCCCCTGTACTGTGTCCGCAGTCTCCGGCCATCCCCTGAACTGTGTCCGCAGTCTCCGGCCATCCCCTGTACTGTGTCCGCAGTCTCCGGCCATCCCCTGTACTGTGTCCGCAGTCTCCGGCCATCCCCTGTACTGTGTCCGCAGTCTCCGGCCATCCCCTGTACTGTGTCCGCAGTCTCCGGCCATCCCCTGTACTGTGTCCGCAGTCTCCGGCCATCCCCTGTACTGTGTCCAGTCCATTGGTTCAGAATATTTTTTTTTCTTGTTTTTCTCCTATAAAAACCTAGGGGCGTCTTATGGTCTAATGGAGCGAAAAATACAGTATCTCTCCCCTGTTAGCTCATGCGCACTGCTTTGTATGGCTCTGCATAGCATGTGGAAAACACTCGCACAGCACACTGTAAAACAGCACACAGTTAACCCTTTGATCACCCCACATGGTAACCTCTTCCTGTCCAGTGCAATTAGTACAGTGTCAGGGCTTTTTATTAGCACTGATCATTGTATTGGTGTCACTGGGGATGTCAGTGACACCAAGTCAGTTCCCCCTAGTGTCAGAATGCCCACTGCAGTCCCCTATAAGTCTCTGATCACCACCATTACTATTAAAAATAAAAATTCCAGTATACATACCGCCATTTGTAAACGCTATAACTTTCACGTAAACCAATTAATTTATACGTATTTTTTTTAGCAAAGACATGTAACACAATACATTTTGGCATAAATTTATGATGAATTTTGATTTAAATTTTTTTTTTTACTGGACATGTTTAATAGCAAAAAGTCAAAAATATTTTTTTTTCTCAAAATTGTCGGTCTTTGTTTATAGTGCAAAAAATAGAAACCACATAGGCCATCAAATACCACCCATAAAAAGGTAATTTGGCCTGTGGGGGGAAAAAAAGGACATAAATTTAATTTGTGTGCAGCGTTACATGACCGCGCAATTGTCAAAGTAATGCAATGCCATAAAGCAAAAAAAAAAATGGCCTGGTCAGGAAGGGGGGAAAATCCTCTGGAGGGCAAGTGGTTAAGGGCTAGGGTTAACAATTATCGCTAACCCTAACAATTACCCCTAACTCTAACCCTAACATTTAACCCTAAGGCCTCTTGCACACTGCAGCTTGAAAAAGCTCCGTGAAGCAAAGGATGGATCCCATGAAGCAGCACATCTATGCAGACCCGCTGCTATTGGAATGAATGGCAGTCTCAGCCTAGGCTCCTGCCAGGACATGCCCCCAATGTGTTTCACTCCGCCCCTTGGAGCTTAAAAAGAGAGCTTGAAAAAGCTCAGTACAGTGTGTGTGGTTTTTTTTCCAAAATTTTACTAATCTAAAATGCTCTCCATTGTTTACAATGTGTACAGGCGCGTAAACAAGCACTGCGTATTCTTGAGTAAAAAAAAAATGAAAAATTTTAGTTCCTAGTTAGTAATTTGCGCCAGTGCATGTACATATGCGCATATGTGCATAAATAATGAATTTTGCCTAGCAATATACTGTGCATGAGAATGAGCATACTCGCGAGTACGCGCAAAATAAATGCCTGAAATTACATCCAGAAATGCTGATAGTTACATACAGTGGGGCAAAAAAGTATTTAGTCACCCACCAATTGTGCAAGTTCTCCCACTTAAAAAGATGAGAGAGGCCTGTAATTGGCATCATAGGTAGACCTCAACTATGAGAGACAAAATGAGAAAAAAAAATCCAGACAATCAAATTGGTTGATATGTAAAGAATTTATTTGCAAATTGTGGTGGAAAATAAGTATTTGGTCACCTACAAACAAGCAAGATTTCTGGCTCTTACAGACCTGTACCTTCTTCTTTAAGAGGCTCCTCTGTCCTGCACTCATTACCTGTATCAATGGCACCTGTTTGAACTTGTTATCAGTATAAAAGACACCTGTCCACAACCTCAAACAGTCACACTCCAAACTCCACTATGGTGAAGACCAAAGAGCTATCGAAGGACACCAGAAACAAAATTGTAGACCTGCACCAGGCTGGAAGACTGAATCTGCAATAGGCAAGCAGCTTGGTGTGAACAAATCAACTGTGGGAGCAATAATTAGAAAATGGAAGACATACAAGACCACTGATAATCTCCCTCGATCTGGGGCTCCACGTAAGATCTCACCCCGTGGGGTCAAAATGATCACAAGAACGGTGAGCAAAAATCCCAGGACCACACGGGGGGACCTAGTGAATGACCTGCAGAGAGCTGGGACCAACTTAACAAAGGATACCATCAGTAACACACTACGCCGCTAGGGACTCAGATTCTGCAGTGCCAGACGTGTCCCCCTGCTTAAGCCAGTACATGTCCGGGCCCGTCTGAAGTTTGCTAGAGAGCATTTGGATGATCCAGAAGAGGATTGGGAGAATGTCATATGGTCAGATGAAACCAAAATAGAACTGTTTGGTAGAAACACAACTCTTCATGTTTGGAGGAGAGAGAATGCTGAGTTGCATCCAAAGAACACCATACCTACTGTGAAGCATGGGGGTGGCAACGTCATGCTTTGGGGCTGTTTCTCCGCAAAGGGACCAGGACAACTGATCCATGTACAGGACAGAATGAATGGGGCCATGTATCATGTGATTTTGAGTGCAAACCTCCTTCCATCAGCAAGGGCATTGAAGATGAAATGTGGCTGGGTCTTCCAACATGACAATGATCCCAAACATACCACCCGGGCAACGAAGGAGTGGCTTCGTAAGAAGCATTTCAAGGTCCTTGAGTGGCCTAGCCAGTCTCCAGATCTCAACCCCATAGAAAACCTTTGGAGGGACTTGAAAGTCCGTGTTGCCCAGTGACAGCCCCAAAACATCACTGCTCTAGAGGAGATCTGCATGGAGGAATGGGCCAACATACCAGCAACAGTGTGTGCCAACCTTGTGAAGACTTACAGGAAACATTTGACCTCTGTCATTGCCAACAAAGGATATATAACAAAGTATTGAGATGAACTTTTGATATTGACCAAATACTTATTTTCCACCATAATTTGCAAATAAATTCTTTCCAAATCAGCCAATGTGATTGTCTGGATTTTTTTTTCTCATTTTGTCTCTCATAGTTGAGGTCTACCTATGATGCCTTTTTTGCCCCACTGTACTTAGTCTGGCTGAAAAAAGACAAAAGTCCATCCAGTTCAACCATAAAAAAAACAAAACAAAAAAAAGTTACAATCCTAAACCCTCAGTTGATCGAGATGAAGGCAAAAAAAACCCAGCAAAGCATAAACCAATTTGCTCCTGCTGGGAAAAAAATTCCTTCCTGATACCCCGAGAGGCAATTTTATATTCCCTGGATCAACTTTACCTATAAATGTTAGTATCCAATTCAGGGGCGGACTGATTATTTGGAAACTTGGGCACTGCCCGAGGGCCCGGGGTCAGTAGGGGGCCCCATGAGATACCCCTGGTACCTTTTTCATAGGCTTTTTTGAGTTTTGGCAAGGACACAGCGGCCCCATGATCCCTTATTCCCCGGGGACCCCATGAGTTGCCAGTCTGCCCCTGATCCAGTTATATTCTGTGTATCTAAGAAACAATCCAGGACTTTTTTAACCCCTTGGCAGCGGCAACTCCCGGCCAATTAAGGGTTTCAGAAGCCGGGAGGCGGGGTTGGGTTTTAGGGTCATGTGACCACTGTGATTCGCCGTCACGGCAGTCACATGCTCGGGAAAGGTCCCGATCAAAAGAGGAGATAGGGACCTTTCCGTGAGTACCGGACATGTGTGCTGGGAACGTGCAGGGCGTGCGCTCTCAGCACATATGTTTTTCTTAATTGTACACAAATGTGCGGCCGCTCGGCATCTAGGCCCAGATGCCGGGAGGCCGCACATTTGTGTGCGGCCAGCGTGAAGAGGTTAAAGCAATCCACTGAGCTGGCCAGATCCAACTCTTGAGGGAGTCTATTCCACTTTTTCACAGCTCTTACTGTGAAGAAACCTTTCCATGTTTGGAGATTATATTTCTTTTCCTCCAGAGGTAAAGAGCGCCCCCTTGTCCTCTGTGATGATCTTGGGGTAAATAGCTCAAACATCAGTACTGTGTGCAAAAGGCATAACCCTAACCTTGCGACTTTGGATGCATAAAGGTTCCTGTACTACTTTGGTGATACTAGAGTGCCAGAGAGTGTATAGTTGCATCACACTCAATGAACAGAACTGCAATACTTTCCTATTGGCCAACCCCCCCCGCAAAGTGCATCAAGAACGCACCGCAAAACGTACCAGAAAAATGCATTAATTGCAACACGCATAGGTGTGAACGTAGCCTAACTTACATTCATACACATACTAGGGTTAGGCAGGACCCCGGGCAACAGGGGATCATGGGGCCCCTGTGTCCTTGCCCAAACTCAAAAAAGCCTATGAAAAAGGTACCAGGGGCATCTCATGGGGCCCCCTACTGACCCTGGGCTCTCGGGCAGTTCCGAGTTTCCAAATGGTCAGTCCCCCCCTGGGCAGGACCCAATTAACCTACCAGCATGTCTTTGGAGTGTGGGAAGAAATCTTAGTGCCAGAAGGAAATCCCTGCAGGCACAGGAAGAACATGAAAACTCCATGCAGGTAGTGGTGTGGTTGAGATTTGAACAAAGTGCTAACCACAGGAGTTAACGTAAAAGTGCAGCGATTCTATTCATTTGTGTGGTCATTCCTTCCTTGAGATAGAAGAATAGCTGTCCAGGAATGTCTTGTGGAGGCCTACGGCATGGTGTGGGGCACAATATGGTGGAGGATTCAGTCTTCAGTGTTCTAGCAGGGCAAGAGTGGGGGCAGGGACTTGTGCTCTTGGTACCATAACTAGCCAATTACAAAGCCCCTCTTACAGGTTACTCTCCTAGTATTGTGCTGGTTGCATCCACTAGCAGCTTTTTTGGTTCCCACTGAGCAGCATTAATTTGTGGTTGGTTGGCATTAGCAACCTGCAGGTAAGAATTTGTTTAATCAACTTCTCCATATGTAGTCCTTAAAGCCACAACAGTCAGTTGGGTGCAATGAATTCTGAATGGACCATGTTTTGGCATTTTGCCCTGATACACTTACCAGGGCCAAGCTGTGGTCCTGTTCCTAGAGAGGAACATGGTCTAGAACAGTGGTCCCTAAACTGTGACCCTTTGCTTGCTTTATCTGGCCCTTAGGGCACTATTCCTCCCACTGACATCAAGAACGGGACATAATTCCTGTCACTGATACCAACAATAAGGCGCTGATCCTACCAATGACCCCAACAATGGGGTACTATTCCTCCCACTGACACCAATGGCAGGGCACTAATCCTCCCACTGACACTAATGGCAAGGCGCTAATCCTCCCCGCTGACACTAGTGGCGGGGCGCTAATCTTCCCCGCTGGCGCCAATCCTCCCCGCTGGAGCCAATGGCGGGCCGCTATTCCTCCCTGCTGGCGCCAATGGCGAGGAGCTAATCCTCCCCGCTGATGCTAATGGCAGGGCGCTAATCCACCCGCTGATGCCAACAATGGGATGCTATTCCTTCCCGATGCCAACAATGGGGTGCCCTCAAAGTCTTAAGGACAGTAAAATGGCCTTTTGTTTAGAAACTTTAGAGACCTCTAGAACAAGGGACTATGTTCAGTAGTGTTGGCCAATTGAGCAAAAGTCTACTTTACCTGACATACAGTTATGTTTGCGGCTGGATGTCTGTATGTGTTTTTTTTATCTGTCGAATAAAAGCTGGTTGGTTGAACCTCCTCAACATCAAGGGGACCTGGCAAAGTCAGATTTGCCATAAATTGCAGAAATTACAAGAGACCGCTGCTGGACACATTATTTATTATCACTATGGAGACTGTGGCAGAAGAATGGACACTCCATTAATCAGCTTCTTTCAGGCTTTCTCCGGGGACCTCCAGCAAGGGAATGTCACAGCCCTGAAAGAGATAAAGGTCAAATAGCTGTTTATGGTGGGTTTATATTATAGTAAATATTTTATCTTACTACGGTAAAGTATGGCATTGCTCAGGGTGGGTTTTACTGATGGTGACAACAATGGGCCATATCTCAGAAACTTGCCCGGCCCTGATTTTGGGTACCTAATGTGATATCCCCCCCCCCCCCCAGAGATTCCAACTCTTTCTATTTCTATTAAAAACCAAAGAAGGCTCTCACTCGTACTGCTGAATTTTCAGATATGTCAAATTAACTTCAAATAGGTGCCCATTTACTACACACAATAGATGGGGGGAGCCCAGAACATATGGAGACTATGTTCATCTGCTTGCAGTTTTAAAGTCTATCCAAAAACCAATGCTAATATTTTACATCTTACCAGTCTTTTAAAACTGAAGTTTAGGTACGGCAATGTTTAACTGGCTTCATTGGTCCAGCTTGAAAATCATATACGTGCCATGTATGCTGGAAATCGCTGTAATCGCTACTACAACGATCGCTGTCTTTTTTTTATTTTTTTTGGGTGGCTGTCTAGTTGCTTTGGGAACATAGGAGATCGCTTGCTTGGCACAGGCACTATTCAGGGAGTACTTTGCATTTTCTCGATGAATGCAAAAGTGTTCTCTGATTGGACAAAGTGAAGATTGTGATGTCACCACCCTCCTTTACACCTTGCCAAATCCAAGAACGCTTTGCATTCAGTGAGAAAAGGCAAATTGTTCTCAGAATGGTGTCTGTGCCAGGCAGTTGACCTCCTGTACTCAACAAGCATCAGGACAGCCACTTGGTGTGGGATCCGCAAGCTAGTGGCGATTGCTATATTAGCGGGGTCTAATACAGTGATTTCCAGCTTCCATGGTGCACACTGTATATTGGTCCAGCTGGTCTAAGTGATGGCTGCATTAGTTTCCTTTTTTTCTTTTGGTGAACTTGTGAATAACTTTCAGTTGCCTTTATCATGGCTCCACTTCCTCCACTGGCATCGCCATTTTTCTGGTGCAGATGCACCAAAGGGCTCTGCCTGCCCTTTGGGACCTGGCAGAACCTTATGTACATTACGTTCAAAATAATAGCAGTGTGGAAATAAAAGCTATTAGAAGGATTTTGAGATTTATTCACTTTTTTCAACATACACACAAATGCATTGGGAACACTACACATTCTATTCCAAATCAAAACATGAAGAAAAATATATCAAATTTCTGTTCCTCTAAAAAAAATTTAAGAAAAGTGAATATTAGACTGTTCAAAAAAATAGCAGTGTTTGTATTCTTCCTTACAAACTCAAACATTCACTATATAAACTGAAAAATGTTTGAAGATTTTGCTTTCCTTTGAATCACTTAATGAATATTTAGTTGTATAAGCACTGTTTCTGAGAACTGCTGTACATCTGTGTTGCATGGAGTCAACCAACTTCTGGCACCTGTGAACAGGTATACCAGCCCAGGATGATTGGATTACATTCCACAGTTCTGCTCTATTTCTTGGTTTTGCCTCAGAAACTGCATTTTTGATGTCACCCCACAAGTTTTCTATTGGATTAAGATCCGGGGATTGGGCTGGCCACTCCATAACGTCAATCTTGTTGGTCTGGAACCAAGATGTTGCACGTTTACTGGTGTGTTTGGGGTTGTTGTCTTGTTGGAACACCCATTTCAAGGGCATTTCCTCTTCAGCATAAGGCAGCATGACCTCTTCAAATATTCTGATGTATTCAAACTGATCCATGATCCCTGGTATGCGATAAGTAGGCCCAACACCGTAGTATGAGAAACATCCCCATATCATGATGCTTGCGTAACCATGCTTCACTGTCTTCACAGTGTACTGTGGCTTGAATTCAGTGTTTGGGCGTCGTCTGTCAAACTGTCTCCGGCCACTAGACCCAAAAAGAACAATCTTACTTTCATCAGTCCACAAAATGTTGCGCCATTTCTCTTTAGGCCAGTCAATGTGCTCTTTAGCAAATTGTAACCTCTTCAGCACGTCTTTTTTTCAACAGTGGGACTTTGCGGGGGCTTCTTGCAGATAGCTTGGCTTCACATAGGCGTCTTCTAATTGTAACAGTCCTCACAGGGAACTTTACACCTTCTTTGATCTTCCTGGAGCTGATTGTTGGCTGAGTCCTTGCCATTTTGGCTATTCTATCCATTCGAATGGTAGTTTTTTGCTTTCTTCCACGTCTTTCAGATTTGGTTGCTTTTTTAAAGCATTTGCTATCATTTTAGCTGAGCGGCCTATCATTTTCTGCACTTCTTTATATGTTTTCCCCTCTCCAATCAACTTTTTAATCAAGGTACGCCGTTCTTCTGAACAATGTCTGGAACGACCCATTTTCCTCAGAATTTCAGAGAGAAATTCACTGTAACCGGCATGTACAACATTTGCTGCCTTCCTTCCTTAAATAAGGGCAATAATTGCCACCTGTTTTTCAAAGAATGAATGACCTCACTAATAGAACTCCACACTGCTATTATTTTGAACATGCCCCTTTCAATTAGTGATTCAATGACACAGAATCAGCAGATTTCTATTACTCTACTACACCTACTAGTAACTGATTTGCCATGTACAAATATAATTTCTACCAAAAACAGCGATTGATCAGGTTAGTGATGTCTGACTGCTATTATTTTGAACACAACTGAACATTTGCGCATGCACAGGAAAAGAGGCCCTGGACCCTGTCCTCGCACACTTAAGCATGTGTGTGCAAATATGCCAAAGGTCTCGGCCAGGTCCTGAAGCCCAGAAGAGCCCTTCAGCACATCTGTGCATGTGTGTGCAATGCCATTCTCACCTAGGCAAGAAAGAAGGAAAGGACTTAAAAAATAAAAAAAATAAAAAATCTACTTACAGGTGAAACTCGAAAAATTAGAATATCGTGCAAAAGTTCATTTATTTCAGTAATGCAACTTAAAAAGTGAAACTAATATATGAGACTCATTACATGCAAAGCAAGATAGTTCAAGCCGTGATTTGTCATAATTGTGGATTTGGGGTTTTCATGAGCTGTAAGCCATAATCATCACAATCTCAGAAAATTAGAATATTACATGCAATCAATAAAACAAGGATTGTACATAGAACAATATCGGACCTCTGAAAAGTATAAACATGCATATGTACTCAGTACTTAGTTTGGGCCCCTTTTGTAGCAAGTTTTGCCTCAATGCGGCGTGGCATGGAAGCTATCAGCCTGTGGCACTGCTGAGGTGTTATGGAAGACCAGGATGCTTCAATAGCGGCCTTCAGCTCTTCTGCATTGTTCGGTCTCATGCCTCATCTTTCTCTTGGCAATGCCCCATAGATTCTCTATTTTAGTTCAGGTCAGGCGAGTTTGCTGGCCAATCAAGCACAGTAATCCCACGGTCATTGAACCAGCTTTTGGCAGTGTGGGCAGGTGCCAAGTCCTGCTGAAATATGAAGTCCGCATCCCCATAAAGCTTGTCTGTGGAAGGAAGCATGAAGTGCTCCAAAATCTCCTGGTAGATGGCTGCGTTGACCCTGGACTTAATGAAGCACAGTGGACCAACACCAGCAGATGACATGGCTCCCCAAATCAACACAGACTGTGGAAACTTTACACTGGACTTCAAGCATCTTTCAGTGTGTGCCTCTCCATTCTTCCTCCATACTCTGGGTCCTTGGTTTCCAAATGAGATTCAAAAGTTGCTCTCATCAGAAAAGAGGACTTTGGACCACTGTTTTTCTTTAGCTCAGGTAAGACGCTTCTGACGGTTTGTTGTTCAGGAGCGGCTTGACAAGAAGAATACGACATTTAAAGCCCATGTCCAGGATCAGTCTGTGTGTTGTGGCTCTTGATGCACTGACTCCAGCCTCAGTCCACTCCTTGTGAAAGTCCCCAACACTTTTGAATGGCCTTTTCCTGACAATCCTCTCCAGGCTGCGGTCATCCCTGCTGCTTGTGCACCTTTTTCTTCCACACTTTTCCCTTCCACATAACTTTCTATTAATGTGCTTTGATACAGCACTTTGGGAACATCCAACTTCTTTTACAATGACCTTTTGAGGCTTTCCCTCCTTATGGAGGGTGTCAATGATGGTTTTCTGCACAACTGTCAGGTCAGCAGTCTTTCCCATGATTGTGATTCCAACTGAACCAGACTGAGACCATTTAAAGGCTCAGGAACCCTTTGCAGGTGTTATGGCTTAATTAGCTGATTAGAGTGGGACACTTTGAGCCGAGAATATTGCACCTTTTCACAATATTCTAATTTTCTGAGATTGTGGATTTGGGGTTTTCATGAGCTATAAGCTATAATCATCACAATTATGACAAATCACGGCTTGAACTATCTTGCTTTGCATGTAATGAGTCTATCTCATATATTAGTTTCACTTTTTAAGTTGCATTACTGAAATAAATTAACTTTTGCACGATATTTTAATTTTTCGAGTTTCACCTGTATTGTAGTGGGAGGGGGTTGGAGCTATGTACACCCAGATTGTCTTTCAGGGTTAAAGGTCCACCTTAAGTGGCTACGTCACTCACTCAACTGTATCTGAGGAGGAACCCATGGTTGTCACCCAGACTAAATAAGGACTACAAACATGTCCTCATGCCTTCATCTACATTACAGGGGGGCAGGGCAATGCTTTGAAAGAAAGGCTTGCTTGTACTTTCATTTCAACTTCAAAGTAAGGGCACAGCATTTCTGGCAAGATCAACAGGTATTTTCTGTATTTTCTAAAAAAGTACTTATAGGCCTGTAAAGGAATGCAGCCACCACCGCTAAGGACTGATAACGGCATGATATTACATTTTTGTTCTTGGGTTTAGATATCCTTTAAAGTTGACATTTTGTTTTAGAAAATCTGTAAAACTCAATGTGCCGTGTACATACACATCTATTAATACGATGTATTTCTGTGGTTGATTGCACGCTAGACTTCTAACTGCCCTCAGTGGTAAAAAAAATGAATGCTGAAATCTGTACAGCTCCTCTTGTTAATGATTTTGTAGATGTACATTTGCCCTTGAAAAGCATCCTTGGTTTTGTGTATTGACCAGTTCTTCTCTTGTTTTGATGGCTTCATCCAGCTCTGTGTCTGTTCTAATCCTGTAAATTGCTGTATAAGCTAAATTATATTAAAACTACTACAGAGCCAATAATATAATATGGTTGCAGCGTCCTTAGAATATATGGCATGTCAACAGTTTTTCTTGTAATCACGCCTAGTCATGGTGTGTATGTATAGCTTTCGGTGTGAGTATAGAATATTCTAAAATTTTATTAAACAAAAATTCCTGGTATGGTAACTTTTATGTAGTTTGGACCAATTAAACTATATACCATGCCTGTGGGTTTATCAAAAATGTGTTGTGCCGCTCACAAATATAAAGTGCATGTGCAAAAAGATAACTTGTATTTATACACAAAAAGGTTCAAAAATTTTCTGAATTCACAGTCCGTGACCAAGCAGAAGATCCAGCGCAGATCAAGCAGCCCAGATAATCCCACTGATGGACAAATTCTTTACCACTTGAGTATGCTGACAGTCACAAACTTCTTCTCCAATCCTCAGACCTCAAAGAGAAGGAGGTCCTAGCTACACATAGATGGAGAAAATGTCAATTTTGACGTAGTTTGGTCCTATGTAACTATACATATACCATACCCCCCAAGATACGTACATTCCTCACCCCAGACACTACTAAACAACTCGTACACTCCCTCATCATCTCACGCCTGGACTATTGCAACTCCCTTCTCACTGGCCTACCCAAACGAACGCTATCCCCACTCCAGTCGATCCTGAACTCCGCAGCGAGACTCATCCACCTCACCAACCGATCCACATCTGCCACCCCCCTCTGCCAATCCCTTCACTGGCTCCTGATTGCCCAGCATATCAAATTCAAGCTGCTAACCCTGACCTACAAAGCCATTCACAACGCTGCCCCAAACTACATAACCGACCTGATACCCAAATACTACCCTACCCGTGCCCTTCGCTCCTCACAGGACCTCCTACTCTCTAGCTCCCTGGTCTCCTCATCCCACGCCCGATTGCAGGATTTCTCCAGGACTTCCCCCATCCTCTGGAATTCCCTACCCCAATCCATCAGACTGTCACCTACCCTCATCACCTTCAGGCGCACCCTGAAGACCCACCTCTTCAGGGAAGCCTACCCCACCCTCACCTAACAGCTGACCTCCTCCACTCCTCCCACCACTCCATCCCCCACAGCCATTTCCTCCTGTACCACTTTCCCCTCCCTCCTAGATTGTAAGCTCGAAAGAGCAGGGCCCTCGAACCCCTTGTTTATTATATTGTTTCTGTCTTGTCTCATGTTCTGTCCCCCTTGCTATTGTACAGCGCTGAGCAAACCCTTTGGCGCTATATAAATACTGTATAATAATAATACCTGCGGGATCCCCGTGGAAGCTGGAAATTACTGTGGTAGGCACCTCTACTCTGGTTATCTCAGGTCCTGTGCTGAGCGGCTGCCCTGCTGCTTTCTAAACACAGTCCGTTTGGCACAGGCACCATTCAGAGAATGTTTTGCATATTCTCAATGAATGAAAAGTGTTCTCTGATTGGACGAGGTGGGTAGGTGACATCATGCTCTCCACTTCATCCAATCAAAGAATGTTTTGCTTTCATTGAGAAAATGCAAAGCATGCTCTGAATCTGTATTTGGATCATGTTGGGTAGGTATTCTAGCTTATATTTAGGTTGTGTTTAATAGCTGGGACTCGGCCCTGGACCAAGGTAGCTGGGACTCGGCCCTGGACCAAGGTAGCTGGGACTCGGCCCTGGACCAAGGTAGCTGGGACTCGGCCCTGGACCAAGGTAGCTGGGACTCGGCCCTGGACCAAGGTAGCTGGGACTCGGCCCTGGACCAAGGTAGCTGGGACTCGGCCCTGGACCAAGGTAGCTGGGACTCGGCCCTGGACCAAGGTAGCTGGGACTCGGCCCTGGACCAAGGTAGCTGGGACTCGGCCCTGGACCAAGCTAGCTGGGACTCGGCCATGCACCAAGCTAGCTGGGACTCGGCCATGCACCAAGCTAGCTGGGAATCAGTGATGCTACATATGGGGGACCACATGAGGGCTCAATCCCTAGCCAAGCTGTGTTCGTCCATAGACACACAGAATGGCTTGGCCTTGTCCCACCGTATGACATTTCAAAAAAACTAATTTTAAAAAGTACACATAGAAAAAATTAATAGCCCATTAAAAGATAAAACAGTGCACCGCGATTGGTGCATGGGCACTTCTGTCACCCTACCGCACTCCATGAGCTGCGTTCTAACACAGCTGTTGGTGTAAACCAGCCCTTACTTTCTTGTCAGAGGCTGGGATGGGTTCCAGACAGTCTGGACTCAGAGGTAGTGGGTTGAATGATGCTGGCCATCAGACTGAGGTCATCTTGTGGTGAAAAATAAGTACTGCAATGTTTTATCTTTTAATGGGCTATTAATTTTTTCTATGTATTTTTAGCTTCAATAAATACACTAAATATAAATATACAATATTTTTGTTGTTAATTAGAAATTATTACATTTTTTCAATTAAAAAAATATATATTTTATATATTTTGGTGGTTCTTTTTAGGTTTTTATGGGCCATGTTTCTGATCTTTACAGTGAATCTGAGTTTTTTTAGGAATTGATTTAAACTAAAACTGAATATTCTTGTGCATGCAATTAGACAAATTATTGAATTCTCAAACCTTCAGCTTAAAATGATTAAAATAAAAAAAATGCTATGGTGTGTAAGGGACATAAAGCACCTGGTAGTATCTGGCCCAGTGCAGACACACAGGAGTCCTCTTGGCTAGTTATAACTTGCAATCCTCTACTTGACATTTATTTATTTAATTTATTTCTACCCCTGATGGGTATGCAAAATACTAATCCCCTACAGTCACTGGCTTATAAACCGTCCTTTATTTCCGCCAGAGGAAGTAATACTTATACATCACCGCACTGCTCTTGCTGAAGTCTATTAGGTCCTCTTGTCATATCTCATTGGTATAAAAGCCACCAATAAGCTAAAATCATAAAACCATGAAGACACCTAATGATCACAGACCTTCGTTTTTCTCCCTGGGGCTAATACATGGGAGTCCTGTGATGGATATGCACCGTTTCATTAGTGGTCAGGCCATTTTCATTGGATTCCTTACGGCCCTGGAGGGACTCTGATGACTGACAATGAAATGTCCTGATGTACAGCGAGCCGACACGGCATCCAAGCATATATTACTGAATGGAAGATATCTGGTACCATGACAAATTTAAAAAGAAAAAAAAAAATCTAAGCTATAGAAGGCTAAGTATTAGGTGTGTTTCCTGCTCTTAGATTTCCCTGGGGATAATAAAGGTGGCTGAGAAGGATTCTAGACGTCCTAGACTTTTTAATGGGGCTTTTAAATGTAAACCTAATGGCCTATATATCTCTCCGTATTGATTGGTTGTATGAAGAAGAGCGCATTTGCCAAATGTATAATTGCCAACTCTTCATAAATGCAAATCAGTGAGAGGCTTTCCGCAAAGGGAATTCCTGTGTTGAAGCCCAAAAATAGTCCAGTATGGATGTGTTCAGTTCGAAGTCCTCCCATCTCTCTCCATCTTGCAAATGCATTTTGTAATATACATTAGCTGTTATGAGATCAGCTGCTAGAAATGGTTGTTTTATGACTTGATTATTATAAAGAATCAGCCTCTCAAATCACTACCGGCTTATGAAATTGCAATAGGCCTCATATCAAAAAAATGGAGAAGAGCAAATCATAGGAGCATGACCTGGAAGATGTTGGCTTTCAGTTTTAACCTGCCCTTGAAAAATGTCATCTGGAATCTCATTGGATATATAAGCCTCTGAAGTCTTGCACTGCTGCCATATGTGTTTTATGAGTATATGTATGGCTGATAGGTTCAGCCAACATCTAGTGAAGGGATAGACAACTCAAGGCCCGCCACTTTTTTTTTTTTTTACAGGTCTATATTACTTGCCCGCACCAAACCCTTCTTTCCCAGCACGGGCTTCGTACTGGCCACGGCAGAGTTGGCCCTCCAATATTTACCCAGTAAGCAGTTATACCTAGATCATGATCCGCTCCGTGAGGACGTCAATGACGAAACACGTAGGGCGGGGCTTGATTGATGTGACGTCATTACGTTCTCAGTGGTCGTTACGGCGCATGTGCAAGGCAGCTGGGTTCGTTTTATGAGATCTGATTATACTGTTGATGCTGGTGTCGGCTGGGACACCATTTTTTGTAAGTGTGATATGTTTTATTAAAAAGTGAGATTATAAGAGGTACTGCACCATGAGCTTCTGTTTTTCTTTCTGAGTGGCTGTTCCAACATTCTATGGATATGGTGGTGTCTATATGAAGTGGATCTTTTTAGTGGTACATCCTGTTGCAGAGTATTGCATATAGATTTCCAAGTCAAGCCTAGCCTCATCAGTCTGCAGATCATCACTCCCAGAGCAAAAAGCGTTTTATGCTGGTTTGTAACATTATCAGCATATAGCTCTGGTGAGTTTATTCATTTCATTTGGTGGTGGATTGACACTTTTGGTGGATTTCGTTTGAACATTTTTTTCACCAATTATATTATTGAAGAGTTATATAAATATTTTTTTGGGACTTTTTTTATGTTATTTATGGGGCAATTTCTTTCTTCCTTATGGTAATAACTGTGTGATATTTTTTAATTTTTCTTTTTTCACTAGCGTAATTTGTTTATTATTTGAATACCTAGATCATGGCTGCATTTTGGTATCCTTCTTTTTTTTACAGTCAGTAATCGGCTGTTTAGTAAAGGTGATCCAGGTGGCTCTACAGACACCTGATCACTTTTACAGTGTTGAGAAGGGTCACCAATCTCCTCTGTAACTAGTGAAGCTAGAAGCAATAATTTATCACCTTCGGTTTCAGAGTTGTCATTCCCTGGCTGTTACAACCAGGGAAGCAGCTAATCAAGCATTATCTGTGCCTGATTAGCTGCTCTGGAGGGCAAGGGGACATTGTGGGTCTAATAGATCCCTGATGTCTCCATAAAGGGGACCTGTCACCTGCCCATAGCATCACATGGGGGGCTTGTTGTCCCCCTTGTAATAGCAATAAAGAAAAAAAATTCAAAAATACATTTTATTAAAATAAAATTTAAAAAAAAAACGCACTCCCTGTCCCCCTGCACATACACACAAATGCACCACACAAGTGATGTATCGCCGCAAATGTCAGAGTGAGAGAAATAATTCTAGGGCCATCATTCGTGATTACCTGTACAATGATAACCTGTAAAGGCTTTTAGAACATCACCAATGAATACATTTAGGGACTGTAGTTTGTCACCTTTTCTGGGGTGCATGCAATTTTGAGTCTGGACATATTTGGCGTTAATTTACTGAACACAACATCATCTTTTATATCTTACCAAAACACCGGAGATTATATTGTTTGTGTGCACTAAAATTCATTTTTAGTGAGGTTTTTTTTTCCCAGAAAATTTTGTTTAATAAACAGCTGCACAAATATTTGATTGACATAAAAAATTTAAACTACCACCATTATATTCTACAGGGCCTCTGTTTTCACAAAATATATAATGTTTGGGCATTTTAAGTAGTTGTCTAGAAAAAAAGCTTGATGTTAATCTGTGTGAAAAATGGAAAAAAAAAACTGCCTTGGACAGCAAGCAGTTAAGAACTGAAGTTGCCAGCTTTTCCTACTGAGCTAGAAGCACTTAAAGTGCTTCTATACCCAAGAATAAAAATGTCAGATTCCAGCTTACCAGTCCTTATGTGTAGTGGCTGCATGATTTTTTTTTCCCCGTTTATTTTTACCTGGTGATCCTGACAGTAACATACTTCCTTTCCTAGGATGAAACCGAATAGATATAGCACTGGGATCAGGGGCGGACTGACAACTCATGGGGCCCCCAGGCAATAGGGGATCATGGGGCCCCTGTGTCCTTGCCCAAACTCAAAAAAGCCTATGAAAAAGGTACCAGGGGCATCGCATGGGGCCCCCTACTGACCCTGGGCCCTCGGGCAGTGCCCGAGTTTCCAAATGGTCAGTCCGCCCCTGACTGGGATTGACATACCTCCTGAGACCCAGTCTGTTCAGAAAATATGGTCACCTGCTGACTTGATACCATCCACAGGCAGTGTAACTCTTCAACAAGACATGGATTTTGAATCCAAAGCAATTTTACTCCACCTAATTGTGATTCAGAGGATGTTTTTCCTTTTAAAGAAGACAATGACTTTGCTAAAATCAGTCTCTGAAGTATTATAGTGAGACTGAAGTGGGAGGCAGGGCTAAGTGCTGCAGTGTGTGTCTATGGAGCGCGGCTCCAAAGACACATGGCTTGGGAGCACGCGGACACCATGTGCCCCCATAGAAGCAATCAGACTTTAGTAACACTTTGACTGAGGGAACAGGGAGGAAATGCTAGGACTGAACTTCCTACCATGTTTCCCCAAAAATAAGACACTGTCTTATATTTACTTTTCCTCAAGAAGACACACTATGGCTTATTTTCAGGGGATGTCTTATTTTTATTAAGTATGGTAAGTATGGGGAGCAGCAGCTTTACTGGTGTTTGTGGGGGGTGAGAGAGACCCACAGACTGTTGCTGGTTGGTGCTGGGGGAGAGAGACCCACAGTGCTGAGTAAAACAGCAGGCACAGCTTTACTTCTTCCCCCTGAGGACACACAATATGGTACCTAAAGCAGAGCGTCGTGCTCCTCACTTCACTGAGGAGACTTTTACTTTCACTTTCTACCTCTTTCTACCTCTTTCACTGTCTCCCTCTATAAATCAACTTGCAGCACGCACAGAATGACCGTGAGCCGACCTTGTTGATGGGGCTGCCCGTAACCTCTCTGTTCACCTCCGAGATAGCAGCTGTCTCAACGGGGGACATGAGAAGGGCTGCCCATCCATCGCTATGTTTTATATTCAGGGTATGGCTTATATTGCACAAATGCTTAGAATTCCTGCTACGGCTTATTTTATGGGTATGTCCTATTTTCGGGGAAACAAGGTAGTACAAAAACAGGAGGGGAGGACAGAGGAAGAAACCAAAACCACATAGTAAACAAATTGTAGCAGCTCAAAACTTCCACTAGATGTCAGTAAAATACTGAACAACAATAACCTTATGCAGATTAATACAACACGGCAAAAATTACATAACATTGGGGCAGAATATCAGTTTTGCACCCTAGGACAAGAAGTATTTTAGGACCACAGAACAACCTCCCCCACCTTCTCCTTTTCATTGAGAAGTGTTCCATAGTACACAGTGATACACAGAACACCCCCGACCCCCTCAATTTTTATTTGGGGTGTTCCATAGTACAAAATGATACACAGAACATCCATAGTACACAGTGATACACAGAACACCCCCGCCCCCCTCATTTTTTATTGGGGTTGTTCCATAGTACACAATGATACACAGACCATCCATAGTACACAATGATACACAGACCATCCATAGTACACAATGAAACACAGACCATCCATAGTACACAATGAAACACAGACCATCCATAGTACACAATGATACACAGACCATCCATAGTACACAATGATACACAGACCATCCATAGTACACAATGAAACACAACCATCCATAGTACACAATGATACACAGACCATCCATAGTACACAATGAAACACAGACCATCCATAGTACACAATGATACACAGACCATCCATAGTACACAATGATACACAGACCATCCATAGTACACAATGAAACACAACCATCCATAGTACACAATGATACACAGACCATCCATAGTACACAATGATACACAGACCATCCATAGTACACAATGATACACAGACCATCCATAGTACACAATGATACACAGACCATCCATAGTACACAATGATACACAGACCATCCATAGTACACAATGATACACAGACCATCCATAGTACACAATGATACACAGACCATCCATAGTACACAATGATACACAGACCATCCATAGTACACAAAGATACACAAACCATCCATAGTACACAATGAAACACAGACCATCCATAGTACACAATGAAACACAACCATCCATAGTACACAATGATACACAGACCATCCATAGTACACAATGAAACACAGACCATCCATAGTACACAATGATACACAACACTAGTACACAGTGATACACAGAACACCCCCGCCCCCCTCATTTTTTATTTGGGTTGTTCCATAGAACAAAATGATACACAGAACATCCATAGTACACAGTGATACACAGAACACCCCCGCCCCCCTCATTTTTTATTGGGGTTGTTCCATAGTACACAATGATACACAGACCATCCATAGTACACAATGATACACAGAGATACACAGAACACCCCCCCCTCATTATTTTATTGGGGGTGTTCCATAGTACAAAATGATACACAGAACCTCCATAGTACACAGTGAAACAAAACACTGCCTTCTCCTTTTGGTTGGGGGTGTTCCATAGTACACAGTGATATCTGGGAACAATGAAAAGTTCAAATGAACTGTCAATTTAAATCAACTATATACACTCTAGGTGTTTAAGGAAAAGTAAAATGCGCCTGGCGCATTTGCTCTCTGTGTGGAAGCAGTGGTCTCTCTGCAGAGGTCCTGCGATCCCCCTGCTGAGTCACAGCTAAAGCTGCTCTATAAGCAAAGCTCATGCTCCCAACTCATTGGAGAACTCTGGTTTTGACTTGGGGGCGTGTGTTGTGCCTTTAAACAGAGACCACTGCTTCCACAAAGAGAACAGGATTCCTTCTCTACAGCATGCTGGAAGGGAACTGTGTGGAAGCAGTGGCCTCTCTGCAGAGGTCTGGCATGCCCCCTGTTGAGTCATAGCTAAAGAACAGCAAAATGCATACCTGTGCATCAGTAAAGTAAGAGAGAAGCTAAGATACCTTCTTCATCTGGGTCCTGTTATATGGCCACACGGAGCCAGGAGGAAAATGGACGATCAAATGGTACTTGCGTCCAATCATATTTAGGTATTTTGAAAGCTGTCAAACTTCAATAGCTGCAGCGGGAGATTTGTCCATCTGCACTGTATAGACCAGCAATGGGCAAACTACGGCCCGCGGGCCGTATACGGCCCGGCGGACCTTTTAATCCGGCCCGCGGAGCTAGGCTCCCGCTAGGCTCCTCTCACAGTCCGCCCTGAAGACCGGTGTAGCATAAAAATCTGTCTCCTATGAGGATCTGTCCCCCTCGACGTATCTGCGCATGTGCCGGAGATCGCCGATCGGCTGCTAATGCCTGAAACTGGCACATGCGCAGATACGTCGAGGGGGACAGATCCTCATAGGAGACAGATTTTCATGCTACACCGGAACGGCGCAGGGCGAGAGGAACGCGCGGAGCGAAGGTAAGTGAATTGACACAGGGGGGACTTGGGGACTTAATATGGGGAATGAATTACTATAGGGGGGATGAATTACTATATGGGGGATGAATTACTATAAGGGGGATGAATTACTATATGGAGGATGAATTACTATATGGGTGATGAATTACTATGGGGGATGAATTACTATATGGGGGATGAATTACTATATGGGGGATGAATTACTATGGGGGATGAATTACTATATGGGGGATGAATTACTATGTGGGATGAATTACTATATGGGGGATGAATTACTATATGGGGGATGAATTACTATGTGGGATGAATTACTATGTGGGATGAATTACTATATGGGGGATGAATTACTATGGGGGATGAATTACTATATGGGGGATGAATTACTATGGGGGATGAATTACTATATGGGGGATGAATTACTATATGGGGGATGAATTACTATATGGGGGATGAATTACTATATGGGGGATGAATTACTATGGGGGATGAATTACTATGGGGGATGAATTACTATATGGGGGATGAATTACTATGGGGGTGAATACTATGGGGGATGAATTACTATAGGGGGGATGAATTACTATGGAGGATGAATTACTATATGGGGGATGAATTACTATGGGGGATGAATTACTATAGGGGGGATGAATTACTATAGGGGGGATGAATTACTATATGGGGGATGAATTACTATAGGGGGGATGAATTACTATAGGGGGGATGAATTACTATATGGGGGATGAATTACTATATGGGGGATGAATTACTATGGGGGATGAATTACTATGGGGGATGAATTACTATATGGGGGATGAATTACTATATGGGGGATTAATTACTATGCTTACTATGGGGGAATATTACTATACTTACTATGGATGACACATACACATCTACTCTTGGTCCGGCCCCCGGGTCCAATATATGAACCCATTGCGGCCCTCAAGTCAAAAAGTTTGCCCACCCCTGGTATAGACTGTATGGAGAAATCTACATGTGTGCAGCTAGCTTCAGTCTACAAAAATGCTGCATGTTGTCAGCCCGCAACAAGATTTAGTAGTCAAATATTATTAAGATGAACTTGTGAGCCACTGCAGTTAGAAATCAATATATTAGATCGCTGGAATTTTTCTCACTCTCATAAGATGTGAATTCTATAAAATCAATAAATAATTATCCGCGCTCTAATGTTATCTTACAAATGCTATATATTATATAATACCATAGCAAAACCATTAATTCATATATGCTGTGATACTATCATCTTATCAACTTTTTTTGCGGTTTTATTTCTATATGCGTGTTGTTTTCTAACACAATGTGAGTGCATTATGGGAGCACATTAAACAGTGTTTGTTATACCTTGGATAAGGCACCATATCTTTTTATCTTCTTTCTTCTATGGGTCATATGATGATATATTGAGCATTGAAGTAAGGAGAGGCTCTAGGAGGGAGAAAACCTCATATCTACATAGACTCAGAAGATAGTTCGTAGGTTTCCATCTACATCAACATAAGCAACTTGAAAAGGAGAGTATATCACCAATATCTACTTCCTGCTGAACCCTTTTCTTTTTTGCACATTTTTGCTGCTGAACTTTATGAATTGATATATTTTTTTAATTATCTTTATTATTTTTATTCATTTATATTTCACTAATATATATACAATTTATTGTTTGCTTTGCATCATTTGCACATTGGATCATATGAATTTATACAAATTTCATTATTTTTATTTATTTATATTTAGTTTTTCTAGATTTTCACATTGGCACAGTGAATTTGATTAATTTATTTATTTTTAATGAAATAATTACACTGTACAAATATCATAATTGGATTTAATCACACATATTTTTTATTTTTGTTTTTAAGCTTTATTAAGCACTAGGATAATATAATAAGATTAATTTAGGCAATCCAGGTAAAAAGTTGATAAGATGATAGTATCACAGCATATATGAATTAATGGTATTGCTATGGTATTATATAATATATAGCATTTGTAAGGTAACATTAGAATTATTTAAAGGTTTAGTAGTCAGCCCTACTGACAGGAATTTTTCAGCACTTTCAGGGTTTTAACCCTTTTGCTGCCACCAACAGTAAGGTGGTACAGTGGTTACATGTAAACAGACTCCCGTTTGATCCCCTCCCCCACATATTCATGGGTGCCAAAAGCAGCAAGCTTCTCATCACCTCCGGCTTCAGCGCTGTCATCGCTGTGGCCAGGGAAGAAGCAGATCAAGCACAATCTGTGCCTAATCAGCCTCATTAAAGAGAACCTGTCACTTCCACTCGATCACATCAGAGGATTTTTAGCCCCAAATGTGAAATCAATAAAAGTACATTTTAAAAGTTAAGTTAAAAAGAGAAGTTTGGGATTCATTTAAAAAAACAAAAAAACAAAAATACATACTCACCTATGTGGATGCAGCATCCGTCACCCGCTGGCTCTAAGACCAAGAGCTGAGCGATCAAACACCACTGATCGCTCAGCTCTCGGTCTTCAGGCTGTGAATAGCTGGTGACTCTTAATCACTTGCGGTCTGCTCTGCCCCTCCAGTGCTCACTGGAGCACTGGACTAGCACGGGACTGTGGATGGGGTGGGACAGGCTGGCTCAGTCTTCCAGCAGCTCACTGAGAGCCTGAGCCAACTGCCAGTCCAGGCATCTGGGTAGATCCCCATATGGTCATGATCTTTTCAGAGCCTGGACTGGCTCTGTGACATCAGCGGGCTAAAGCGGGTCAAAGGATTGCAGAACGAACTGCACTCCTGTGATCCATAGCTTTGGTTATACTTCTCCTTTAAATCCAACAAAACCACAACTTTTTTTGTACATGTGCATGCATACGTTTGAAAATGAGATTTCACTGCAGAGAGTGGGTATTGCCATGCAGGCTAGAGTGAGAGCAATAATTCCAGGGCCATCATTCACTCTTGATTCTAAACTTCACAGGGTTGTAAAATGTCATGTACAACCAACTTCTTGCATTCTTTCATGGACACACAGTTTTAAGGCTTGGCATGTTCGGTATCATTTTACTCGACCTCATCTTTATAGTTTGTGTGCACCAAGATTCATTTTGTTTACACAAAAAATATGGGTTTGATTAAAAATGTGCAAAGCACAGAAGCTGATCTGTTAACAGGCTTTTTATACCAAAGAAGCAAATGAGACTCTGAAACATGAAATGTGAGGCCTCGTTCACATGAGGCATATCAATGAATCCACTGTGCAAAGGCTGTGTTTACCCACATGGGCATGCACCCCCCGAGCAGGCAGTCCCATTGATGTCAGTTGGACACTGCGATGCTTCCAATCTGACATCTGTGCAGGTGCACGTCCCCAAACTCAGTGTGCATACAACACTTCTTGTACTGCATTGACAATGGCTGCTTTTGCTGCACTAAAATCCCCATTGTTATCAGCCCTGTTCAGGGGCGGATTGACCATTTGGAAACTCGGGCACTGCCCGAGGGCCCAGGGTCAGTAGGGGGCCCCATGAGATGCCCCTGGTACCTTTTTCATAGGTTTTTTGAGTTTGGGCAAGGACACAGGGGCCCCATGATCCCTTATTGCCCGGGGGCACCATGAGTTGTCAGTCCGCCCCTGGCCCTGTTCCACTCATTTTAGTGAACTACAGAACACCTGCCCTAATATTAGAGTGGGGGAGGTGTTCTGTAGTCTGATTAATCAGTAAGCAGTCTAAGTTGACAATACTACTTATCCATAAATACAATACAGTGCAGTGAGAACTCCACCACACAAGAACTGTTAAGTTGAAGTATATTAGATTTCTTTTGGGGGGGGGGGTTAGTTGAGCTTCACACTGAAATGGGAGCCTCACCGGCGTTTAACCTTTTCTCTAATTGGTCAGCCATCAGAGTCAAATCTGCACTGCAGTAAGCAATTTTGTTTCTAAGTAACACATTTGCGCAACGGCAAAAAAATGCTGTTGTCCTGCTGTTATTTCTCTTATGAGAAACAAAAATTATTTTGGGTTGCAGAAATTCCTGGTCTCGGAAATAAAGGGTATAAAACCGTCGCCTTCGATCTTTTTAATTTCTTCGGGGCTTTGGTTTATTTTCTGCATCCGACGACTTACACGAGCATCTATCCGTCTTACTTGTACAAATATGCTTTCCTAGCAAAGATACTTCTAGCAATACACGTCTTGGGATATCGTGAAGTGAGACGAACCTTTCCGCTAAAGTGTTATAGATTAACTCGCTGCTAGAGAACCGAGATGTGCTTCGGAATATTATGCTTTTTTTTTTTTTTTTTTTTGCACTTGTGTATAATATTTGAGAATGCTTTTGGGATTATTCCAATGTTTCATCAACCCTCCTTTTAAAACTGAAGGAGTTTAAGAATAGCGTAGGTTGAAAAGTCACAAGAAACATGGATAATTCATTTTTAAAGGATGTACTGCATAGTTTTTACTAGGATTTAGCAAGATTTAAGGGACATGGCTACAAAAAAATCCATATTCGTTCTGCTGGACTGTGCGAATTCCGGTAAAACCATATGCTACTAGGTTATTATTGTTCCAGATCGGATGTTCTTAATTGTTAACAATACTGTAAATCAGGAAAATACCGCTTTGTGGCTACTAGATGGAGCTGACAGGAATAGTAAATATGTATTTATTGCCCATGATCATTAGTTTCATGCCTAGAACTTTGGGTAGAAGTGAACAGCACTGGAGCCTGCCAGACCGAGAGATTGCTTGGAAGGCCCAAAGTGGTGGGATTGTCTCACAGGAGTTGGACCCACCCAACTTTGAGGAGTTTCCATGAATGAATAATGTACTTTTCTACGAATGCGGAAAATCAAATGTTACTTGGGCTGTTTTCCATCCAGGTCAGTTGTTCATCATTCATAAGAATAACGTGAATCGGGAAATAACTTTATTGTGGTCACTAAATGGAGCCGACGATCGTAGTAAATATGTATTTATTGCTGCTGATTATTGACTTCATACCTAGAGGTTTGGAGATAGTTTTAGAAACACAAAGTGGGGGGTGAGTCCCACAGGAGGGAGAACCACCCACCTTGAGCAGTTAATGGAAGGAACCAGCACTAGACCATCAATGAAAAGTCAATATATCCTTTATTCTTGGCATAATGTGGTCCTGGAACTTCTTGGATACTTCTATTCTACTGGTTGTGGCTTTGTTGTCAAGAATAAAGGATATACGGTATGGACCTAATTATGTGCATGGAAGGAATCAAGCACCAGATAATCCAATTAAAGGTCTATATATCCTTTTTTCTTGACAACAAAATCACAACTGGTAGAAAAGAAGTATCCAAGAAGTTCCGGACCCAAACCATCTCCCTTTTTTCATGGCTCAAGCTTGGTTGTTAAAAAGTTAATATCGAATGTGGTGTGACCCTCCAGATGGATGGCTCAATAGGACACAGGCAAGCACGCAGAATTTAATGACTATATAGTAGCGTTGCCAGTATTACAGGCTATTGACTTCTATGGGAACCGTTTCTAAACCGTATATGTGTGAACAGGATAAAATCCTGACTTAATCCTGTCCTGAACCTGATGTAAACCTGACATGAACTGCTGGACAACTACTGTCCATTAGCTGAGAAACCTGAGCTTCAATCTGCACCACACATGAGTGAATCATCCTAATCATCTGGTGCTTGGTTCCTTTCATTCATGCAAGCGATTAAGTTGATCATTTTATATCCTTTATTCTTGACGACAGGGATTCCTTTTATTCACGCAATTGCTTAAGTCGTTATTCTTGACGACAAAGTCACAGTAAGTAGAAAAGAAGTATGCAAGGTGTTTTGAGAGCCAAACAATTCCCTTTCATCAGGGCTCAAGCTTGGTAATTCAAAATCAAATGGACTGTGGTGTCGCCTCCCAGATGGATATCCGTACCAGCAACACTACTATTCTGTATGCCCGCTTGTGTCCCATTAAGATATCTATCTGAGAGGTTACTCCACCATCTATATTGGATTTTGAACAGCCAAGCTTGAACCCTAAAAAGGGGGAGGGGGGGTTTGGCCACTGAAACTTGTTGGATGCTTCCTTTCTACTGGTTGTGACTTGGTCTTCAAGAATAAAGGATATGTGGACTTTTAACTGATTGTCTGGCACTTGGTTCCTTCCGTTCATGCAAGCAATTAAGTTTATTATTTATATCCTTTATTTTTGACAACAGGACTGCTTTGTCTCCCGATACATGTTGGATACTGCATTTTTTGCTGGTTGTGATGTTGTCTTTAAGAATAAGATATTAACTTGATTGCCTGGTGCTTGGTTCCTTCTATTCACACAATTGCTTAAGTCCATATACTGTATCCTTTATTCTTGACAACAGTCACAGCCAGTAGAAAGGGAGTATCCAAAGTGTTTTGGGAGCCAAATTTACCCCTTCATCAGGGCTCAAGCCTAGTAATTAAAAATCCAATATCAACTTTGATGTCACCTCCCAGATGAATATTGGTACCGGCAATGCCCACCTGTGTCCATCTGGGAGGTTATGCCACAGTCCATATTGGATTTTGAACAACTAAGCTTGAGCCCTGAAGGAGGTGCTTTGGCCTCTGAGACGCATTGGATACTTCCTTTCTACTGGTTGTGACTTGATTGTCAAGAATAAAGGATATATAGACTTTAATTGTCTGTGGTGTGGTGTCTTCCATTCACTCAAACTTCTCAAGCTTTGTGGGACCATCCCCCCACTTTGTGTCTCCAGAGTGGCTGAGATCCATTCACAAAAACCACTATCCACTTGCCTTTGAAGAAAAGCTAAGCTCCAAATCCAGCCCCTCCACTTCATTTCTTGAACTAAGTGATAAGGTAGTAATAGACACTATTCCCGCACCCCAAGACCCAACAAGCATTTAACCCTTGCAATGATTGGTGGTGATGGGACCCACTGCAAGGGTAGATTTTGTCTGATTCCAGGAGTCTGGCTTCATATAATTCTCACAGATCTTCTCCCTCCCTCACATCTGTGACTGGACAGTGAAAGGAGAAGCAGCATACTGAAGAGCTCATCTCCCCTTATTCTCTCTCCACCTATCGTGATACCCCTTCATAGCACCTGGGCACTGCAGCACAACTGATTTGGCTCCTTGATCTGCTTTTCCCTCCCCCAGTCTGAGCTCTGTTGTATAGCGGACCGCAGAAGGCTGATACCAATAAACGTTCAGCTTTTAAAACCTCCGTTCAAATCTGAATTGTGGATAAAAAAATTTGGCTTGGGCTACCAGAGGTCACATCTTCAAATCTAGATGGCCACCTACATTAGCCTCCTACTTAAAAGTAAATCTGGTAGTAAATTAATAGACGACTTTTTTTTTTTTCTTTTTTGTTAACCATCTCTTTATTTATCACTCATTCTCCGTTACCAACTAACATGGGAAAAATAAGAGGATAAAAGGGATATTGCTATATTTAAAGCTTTTCCTACAAATGGCGTCCACTAGAAAGAGTTGAGCTGTGTTGTTATGGAAACTAAACTTTCTGAACTGATCGTGGAGAGGCAAGACATATACTTTCATGTCAAGTAAAGGGTTTTTAAAAGGAATCAAGTTTGGGTAAGCAGAGTACAGTATTGATGGGGGAGGGGAGAAAGAGAAAATATCTAGGAAACATCAAGGGAATGGAGAGTCTTCAAGGTACACCGCCATCAAACATGGAAATTTTTACATTTAAAGCTCAAATGGAGCCAAATGGCTAAATGCACAAATGGACCTGTTTCGCTTTGTATTTAAGGCAAGCCATAGATGACTCAATTTTCTTTCCTGTAACAACGGGATGCAGGAAAAAAAAATCACTCAATTCCCCCACACAAAGAGGCGTGAGGAGCCATCTTTGTACGGATAACAGTGGTTATTGCTAGCGGCTATAGCAATTTGTCTTTTTTAATTCGGTGTGGGGTTACCCTTACAATTCATACCAGACCCAAAAAGCCTGCTATGGATTGGGGGGGGGGGAGGGGGTGGTGACATGCTTTTTTTTTTATTTTTTTTTTTGCCGGCATTTGTTTACATTCTGCTCTCAGTGGAAAATCAGAAGATAAGTCTTGGTTGTTAAGGACGCAGCAACCGCCCACTCCTTAACCAGCTATTCACAATGAATCCAAATGAAACAAAAGCCTTCGGATACATCTAAATCTATGAAAATCTAATTTTCATCCGAAAAACTATTCCTAAAAAACCGCACATCTAGAGCACAGTTCTCATGTCCCTGCTTACCCCAGACCTTTACTATTCTATACAGTCTCAATTGCTGTCTTTGAATGAACCTTGACTATGGCTCTGCTGGGTCCCTGCTCTTCAGTGGAATGCTGGGGATTTGTGGTGACTCCGGGAACTATTCTTTTGATCAACCATAATATGGCATTCAACTCCAGGTTCTTCTCTGGGGAGCCTGGGACTGCAGTAAAGTGTTGTAAAGCTAACAGGAGTTGATCAGGGAATATCTTTTACCCGATTTCCCCGTGACTCAAGAACTCAAACGTGTATTACGTCACGTCTGAGTTCAGAGCTGTCATTGCCTTGCTACTGTACCAGGGAACCAGCTAATCAAGCATGCTCTGTGCTTGATTAGCTGCAGTGGGCACAGTGGAGACATTGGGAGTCTAATAGACCTCTGTCTCCATAAAGAGTCCTCTGTCTCCATAAAGAGAACCTGTCGCCTCACAGTGCTATCATATAAGGGGCTTGCTAGCCTCTTGCGATAGTAATAAAGCTGAATAAAGAAACAATTATAAAAGTGTTTAAAAAAATAAACTTTAATATGAAAATATTAAGAAATGTAAAATCACCTTCTTGTGCACCCAAATGTTAAAGTAGTTATAAACCCTTACATATATCCAGTGAAGTGACTGGCCTCAGGTGATAAACAGAGATCAAACAAAACCTCCTACATAAGTTGTACCTGTACCTGTAAATCTGAGACCTAATTGGAGGGAAAGGACACACCCCCTTCACACAGGAACAGAGCTGAGGCTGTCAATCACAGGCTGTATGCTGGAGGTCTCTCCCCGTCACCTTTTTTTTCTCTTGGTGTCTGGAAAACTTGTCAGAAATGATTCATGCTGACAGCAGAGGAACAAAGCAGCAAACAGAAATGACACTTGCCGCTCCTAATTGAGACAAATACACACTATAGAAGGATATGCTTTGTTTAAATTTCATGTCTGAGGTTTATGACCACTTTAATGCACAGCACATGCATGTAAGCACAGATGTGAGGTATCGATGCGACTTACTGGTGCGGTACGAAGGTGTCATTTCCTATCGTTTAAAGATTTCTAAAGAGGGACAGTCGTATAGGGAAAAAAGGGAGCCCAGAGTAGGCATCTGCATTCCCAAGGAAGGAAAGGAATTTGGAAGAATTGTGCTGGAACCTTATCATAATCCTAATGTTATGGGGGTACAGAGGCAATGGAATAGGATGTCTTAGGGCTGAGCTGCTTTTTCACATCAAAGGTCTTCCACTATCTATTCGGTTTGTAACTGAGAGACTCTCAGATTGAGGCACCACACAAAAACTGAATTGTCCAGATATAGATTTATTCCAAGGTAGGATCTAAACTTTATCAGAAAGCTAGTACATTTTGTAGGTCAAACGCCTTCTTCTTCAGGGCTTGAAATGAAAGGTAACCTATACTGCACTTCTTTTCACCAAGCTAGTAAAATGCTTTCTAACATCTTGGTAAAAAAAAAAAGCGTATTTTGCATTTTCATCAGTCCAGTCTATATTGGCTTTAATTTCAAGCTCTGATGAAGGGATGTTCTTTAATCCTTGAAACGCTTTGGCTTTGTGATAAAAATTTATCTTATGTGGAATAAATCTATAGCTGGACACCTCTAAAGAAGGGGTGTTTTTTGATCCTTTAAACTCTTTGGACTTGTAATAAAAGATTTCTTCTCGTGGAATAGATCTGAATGATTAAAGCCCTGATAAAGGGGATGATTTATATATAGCTGGTTAAAGTCCTGATGACAGGGTGTTCGTTGACACCTGAAATGTGTTGGCTTTGTGATACAGATTTATCTAATCTTGGAACAAATCTGTATCTGGATACTCCCTAAAGAGGGGCTGTTCTTTGACCCATGAAAGGCATTTGGCTTGTGATTAAAATGTTATATCTTATCTTGGAATAAATTTGGATGGTTAATGCCCTGGTGAAGGGGATGATTTATATGAACTAATAAAGCCCTGGCGGTGCGAGTGGTGTTTGACACCTGAAATGTGTTGGCTTCGTGATAAAGCTTCATCTTATCTTGGAATTGATCTTATCTGGACATCCCCTGATGAAGAGGTGTTCCCTCACCCCTGAAACGTGTTGTATTTGTGATGAAGATTTATCTTGGGAAAAAAATGTTTACAATTGAACATTGTTTCCTTCAAAGTATGCACCTTGTACACAATGATCTCAGCGATTTTTCCATTCTTCATAGCATCCCTGGAAGTCTTCAAGTGGGATGATGTTCAGAGCCTGCGTAGTGTCTCTTTGGATGTTATCCACACTATCAAAATGGTGTTCTATTAAACCCTTCTTCATCTTTGGGAATATGAATAAGTCAGCCAAGTCGAGGCTGAGGGGTAGACGGGAAGCACCATGATGTGTTTTTCAGCAAAAAAGTCTGACAGCCAAAGCAATGTGACTCGGTGCGTTGTCATGGTGAAGGATTCAAGTTGAGCTGATCTCAGGACGCACACAAAAAACTTTTGACTCAAGCGACCAAGAACTTCCATGTAAAATCTTTGATTCACAGTTTGACCAGTAGATACAAATTCATTATGGAGAATTCCATGTGAATCAAAGAAAACAATGACCGTTGATTTGACCTTTGATTTGCTCATTCAAGTTTTAATGGGATTACATGACACGGGTGTGTGCCATTTTGAACTTTTGTTTCTTCTACAGGATCATACTGAAACACCCAGGACTCCTCTCCCGTGATCATTCGACTCTAAAAATTAGGCTCTCTTTTCAAACGGGTTTTGGCAAATGAGTTGACAGTGTTCCTTCTGATCAGATGACAACTTCTTTGGAACATGTTTTGCCCACACTTTTCTCATGTTCAATCCTGAGTCACAATTTCATGAACAATTGACTTCCCACTGTTTCCCATTCCTATTTCCTCTGCAATTATTCTAATAGCCATCGGTCATGGTTGAAAACAGACCTCACTACATCCATGTTCTGTTCCATTTTTGACTAAGAGGGGAGTCCTGATCATTGTTCATCCTGAACACCATCTTGTCCATCCTTGAAGGCCTTGCGCATCGGTGCAGATGATAGAGCAGCTTCTTCATAAGCTTTCCTCACCATTTCCAAAGTTGCTGATGCACGTTTACCCAATTTTGCACAATGTTACTGTGTACCTCTGTTCTAAACTCTTTTGCTGTTTTCTTTATAGGAGGCACTTTAACAGGGAGTCATAAAAAAGAATGTCTTGACTCTGACATGACTGGAATACAAGTGATCAGTGTTTTAATGTTTACTTGGCACCCCACCCCAAGTGTCCTTGGACAGGATTTTCCTTCTCAAGTATAGGAACTTCATTCTCATTATGTTCTGGACACCTCTCACATGAACGTGTAGCACTATCCCCTAAGGATTGCTTAGTCATTTTTGGGTTCCTTGTCAATCTGGACCTCTTTTTCAAAGTCCAACCTCTGCTGACACCACCGCACTCTTGTGACCCAAATAATTTACCACTGTAAAATGGACTCACCCACAAGATAGTGTAAATCAATATGAAGTTTATATTGAGTATGCATGCAGCTTGGTAAAAAACCCCCCCACAAAATAGCATTGGCATATGCTGCAATATAATCACTCTGGTCAACTCTAAGTAAAAGCAACAGCATCCACAGAAAAGTACTAGTAACTGTTAGCAGGCCTGCTTTCAGAAGTAATCCACTGCCTCCGATCTGAGGTGATAGTTGTTCTCGCTCGCTGGGGATTCAATAATCAATAAACAGGTAAGCTCACTACGGGTCCTCAGAACCTGATGGCAAGGATTAGATTTGAAAATGGAGAGAGCTCTTGTCTATAATCAACCAATGTCCCTTTTAAGAACAATATGGAGTTTTCTGCACGCTAGTTGGGGCCCAATTGGTATAAAGATGATCTAAGGTGTTGATGTTGGTTAATAAGTACTTCTCTTAAGGCACTAAACAAAGACAGAATTGAAGTAGTAAAGTGTAATAGTTGGCATTAATGTCTGTAAGCAAGAACAACTCTCTCGCTGGGTGATAAGGGCCACAGGCAGCAGTAGTAGGAATCCCGTACATGTGGAAGGGTAAATTGCTGTTTCACTTGGCACTGCTATATTCTAGCCTGCAGCTGTGTGTCCTGTGGTCAGCTTGGATGATGGGACTGTAATACAAATGTGTTCCAACGGTGGTGGCTACGAGAACTGGGCTGCAAACTATGGTAACTGTGTAATGTCTGCAACTATGTGCAGGTAGATAGCTGATGTGGTGAAATTGTTAATGTTCTCCCAGGGGGTGTATGGGACACTCTCACCCTAGTAAAGGTGTCCAGCAGGTCTTAGAGGTCTGTCTTTCCCTGCAGCTGGGGGCCCCAGAGACTCTCCAGTCCTGATTCGGTGTCCCGACTGGTTTCCTGGTTGCAGATTTGCTCACTGGGCAGCATGGCAAGACTGACGATCAGCAGGCTCTTTCCGCTTCTCCTCCCTCTTTGACTTTGGCTCCGCGGCCTGGTCCAACACTTTGGCCGTCAGCACACTTCTTCCTCTCTCGATCTCTCTCCTCTCACCTCCTAGCTAGTCTCCCAGGTTTTTATGCCCCCACCCACACGCAAGCTCCTCTGGGAAATTGTTTCCCAGTGCACTATTCTTTAGTAAAGTCCTACAATTCAGCATACAAGTTCCACATGGCTATTCTTCAACATGTGGCTGCTACTGTTCTGCAGAGCACTGCCATCTCGTTTTGACTTCAACATCCTGCATTAGACATTTATAACAGGTTGTTACACACGAATAGAGTGCTGATGAAGGGATATTCTTTGACAATGAAACACATTGGCTTTGTGATAACGATTTATCTTGTCTTCTATTAAATCTGTATATGGACACCCCCTGAAGAAGAGGTGTTCTCTGTGTTGGACTTGTGATAAAGATTTATCTTGGAATAAATCTGTATTTGGACAATTTCAATTTTGGTGTGGAGCTCCAATCTCTGATTCCTAAACAAGGGACAGCTGGGTGCTGTCATATTCACCTAAATTTGTTCCAAAATAAATGTCGTGAGCGCAACAGAGCAGTGGAGATGTTTGGCTGCACAGTGATGTGTACGCTAAATCCCTTTTTGTAGCAAAGGCTTAACTTCTGCAAATGGAACAAACTTGTTGATAGTTGGCTTTTGGAGTACTGAGTGATGTATTAGCGGCAAGTTAAGTACATAGCGGGTACAGTGTTCATCTCCTCTTATCATGTTACCCAGCCCGGAAAAAAAAAATGAAGTAATTATGTGCTTGATACAGTTCAGTATCTAATTTTAGATACCTGCTGTGATATATTTATCCTACCAAATGAAGTTAGGCATTCATACAGTTTTATCTGCAAAATCCTGTGTCATTGTGCCGAGAGATAATACACTCATTTTCAGAGTGTCTAGCCAGCAAAGTAGAGTTTGTACTATGAAAACATACAGCTGAACAGGAAGATAAAAGGAGAAAAGTCATAATTAAAGTAATAATACGTATCACCAGAAGATATAACATTTTACTGATTATGTAATTTCTGAATTTTAGGTTATTTTTAGTCTCATGGAGGGATGTTGTAATGAAAATATTTTCTTTTCCTGTATAATGAAATTTAAAAAAAAGCTATACAGGTTAAAAAAGGGGGAAACAATTAAACGAGTAAGTGACTTAATTTGTAGCTTCTAGCTAATCTTCCCTTTTATTTATTTTGACAAATCATACATCTTCTGTTCATCTGAAGATGTAATAATGATTGAAAATAAATGACTATTTATTTCACGTACTTATATAGCGCCATCAATTTACACAGCGCTTTTACATATATATTGTACACTCACATCACTCCCTAACCCAAGGGGTGTACAATCTAAGGGCCCTAACTTACATTCATACATACACATACTAGGGCCAATTTAGACAGGAGCCAATTCACCTCCCAGCATGTCTTTGGAGTGTGGGAGGAAACCGGAGTACCCAGAGGAAACGAATCATGAAAAAACATAATTTATTACATGTATTATGATTATTATTACTAATACTACTACAACTACCACATCATTATTACTTCTATAATTAATAATGATATGATGATGATGATAATCAAGAAGAAAAAAATAAATACTAAACAATAATGAAAAAAGTATACAATAAATCAATAATAAATTGTTGTTGCTGTTCTTCTTCTAATTATCTATTTAATAATAATAAATTATTGCTAATAACTTTGAAATAAATGACTTATATCCACAGGAATCAAAACATCATACAATGTGTGTATATAGAACAATTATTTATAAATAATAAAAATGAATAATGAAGAAGGTATATAATAATTCAATATTATTATTATTGTTGACTTTAATAATAACCTTCAAATAAATGACTGTGAATATATTGACAGGAATCACAAGATCATACAATGTGTGTATATATAACAATTATTTACTATAAAGGTGCCTTTATGATTGTGATAATTGGTTTGTATTTATTATTGGTAATGGCTTGACCTGGTATCAGCTTCTTGCGGTCCCTGGACAGCAGGGGTGGAGTCTGAGAAGAAGAAGCAGTACAAGGATCCAATCAGTTCATGTAGTAACAAGAAGCAAGCTGATAGGAGGAGAGAGCAGAGTGACAGAGATGAGCTCATCACAGTGCTGCTTTTCCTTTCATTGTTCAGTCACAGGTGGGAGGTGGGTCTGGGGCAACTTGGGCCCAGAGAAAGTGGGTTGAATAATGCTAGTCATCAGAGTGAGGACATCTAGTTGCAGAAAAGAGTACTGCAGGGAAATCTCTGGATTGAAACAGAATATTACAACACAAGCAGGTTTGTTTTTCACGTAATTTTTAATAGGTTTTTAATTTTTATAATATTTTTGGCTAAATTTGTGCTTTAAAGTATATCCAATGCCAATTATTTTTTCTATGAATTTTGTTTTGTTTTGAATAGAGTAGGGAAAGGTAAACGCTGATCAGGTTTTTTCCATCTGTGCACCAGTGAGGCAATTTCCTTTGATTTCCTGTTCTGTATATATTTCAGGAAGTGAGAAAAATCCCCACTTAACTGTGCTCAGAACAAGTGTCCCCATTAGACGATTTCCCGAATATTTCTGTTCTGTTGACAACTCAGAATTCTGTATTTTTAGTCCTGGAAACGGTGTTCAACAGGACAAATCTACCGAGCAGGGACACACATCAGTAAAAACTTGACCAAGGCTCTAACCCTCCACCACTCCAAAGCTAAAAAATAGTCTTCCTTTCAGATACACCTTAAAGGGATATATAGTTTATTAGTGCAGATTTTGAGTTATTTTGCAGTGTTTTATCCTAAAGTAATTTTTTTATGACGTAAATTTTTTTTATTATTTTTTTTTCTTGTTCGGTGATTTTAGATTAATCTCTAGGGGGAGCTCTCACTAGTTCAGTGTCAATGTTGTATCTCTTTATTGCAAACTGTTGAGATGGCATATAAACCCTACAGGGAGTTTGGACTGAATTTACCATCAGGCACAGCAGGCATGTGCCTACGGTGTACTTTTATCGACCGTTAACTCAAAAAATTGAAAAGTACTACTGCGTGGAGTCCATACATACAGAATAGTAACAGATACCAAGATTTACACCTGGCATACAGGAAAAGAGAAGTGGTACTGTGCAGAGTCCATATATACAAAATAGGAGCAGATACCAAGAATTACACCCATCATCCAGGACAGGAGAAGTGGTACTGTGTGGAGTCCATACATACAGAATAGGAGCAGATACTAAGAATTGCACCCAGCATACTGAACAGGAGAAATGGTACTGTGTGGAGTCCATACATACAGAATAGGAGCAGATACTAAGAATTGCACCCAGCATACAGGACAGGAGAAATGGTACTGTGTGGAGTCCATACATACAGAATAGGAGCAGATACTAAGAATTACACCCAGGATACAGGACAGGAGAAGTGGTACTGTGCAGAATCCATACATACAGAATAGGAGCAGATACCAAGAATTGCACCCAGCATACAGGACAGGAGAAGTGGTACTGTGCGGAGTCCATACATACAGAATAGGAGCGGATACTAAGAATTGCACCCAGCATACAGGACAGGAGAAGTGGTACTATGTGGAGTCCATACATACAGAATAGGAGCAGATACTAAGAATTACACCCAGCATACAGGACAGGAGAAGTGGTACTGTGTGGAGTCCATACATACAGAATAGGAACAGATACTGAGAATTACACATAGCATACAGGACAGGAGAAGTGGTACTGTGCGGAGTCCATACATACAGAATAGGAGCAGATACCAAGAAATGCACCCAGCATACAGGACAGGAGAAGTGGTACTGTGTGGATTCCATACATACAGAATAGGAGCAGATACACATAGCATACAGGACAGGAGAAGTGGAACTGTGCGGAGTCCATACATACAGAATAGGAGCAGATACCAACAATTACACCCAGCATACAGGACAGGAGAAGTGGTACTGTGCGGAGTCCATACATACAGAATATGAGCAGATACTAAGAATTACACAGCATACTGGACAGGAGAAGTGGTACTGTGCGGAGTCCATACATACAGAATAGGAGCAGATACCAAGAATTACACCCAGCATACAGGACAGGAGAAGTGGTACTGTGCGGAGTCCATACATACAGAATAAAGAACAGATACCAAGAATTGCAGCAAGCAAAACGAAACAAGATTACATACACTTATGTGGGTGTGTGTTTGTCTGCCCCAAGTGCACCCATGCCTGCCCTGACTAGCCAACCCTTTGAGGACATCTGTCTGGAGGTGTGGGTGGTACTTGTGATAATAGCAATGTACAGTACAGGAGAACAATTTTGACGCACATTTTATATGCGCTGAGCAACAATAAACATAAGACTACTGTGGATTCTTTTGCTAGAATAGACATAACTACATTTATCAGCTTTCCTGCCTTCCATTTACTGAATTCTGGTGACTATTTCCCTGGCAAAATTCTTTGTTGGCAGCTATAGCAACAGGGACACCTGCAGGCTGTAAGCAGCAATTTATGCTGAAAAATGCGATGCAAAACTTAATAGCTGGTTTTACAAAGCCCACCTCTCTTTAATTCTTAGGTAGAGTTCCTTCTCCATTCTACCTAAAAGTGGATCCTTTTGGGTAGAGTGGAGAAGGAACAGAACTAATCTGGGTGCAGTGGTGAAGGAACAGAACTTTTTTGGGGAAGAGCATAGAAGGAACAGAACTTTTCTGGGTAGAGTGGAGAAGGAACAGAACAAATCGGGGTAGAGAGGAGAAAGAACAGAGCTTCTTTGAGGTATCTTGCAGAAAGAACCTCTCTGGGTTGAATAGAGAAGGAACAGAACTTCTCTGGTTTGAGTGGAGAAGGACATAACTAATCTCGGTGAAGTGGAAAAGGAACAGATCTTGTTTAGAGTGGAGCATAGAAGGAACAGAACTACTTTGGGGTAGAGTATAGAAGTAACAGAATTTTTCTGGGTAGAGTGAATAAGGAACAAAACATCGCTAAGTAGAATGGAGAAGGAACAGAACTTCATTTGGGTAAAGTAGGGAAGGAACAGTACTTCTTTGGATAGAGTGGAGAAAGAACAGAACTGGCTGTGTCTGAGATTTCCCTCATTAGACTTGTAATCAACTCTTCATTCATAAGCATTTTTAAGAACAATCATTTTATTTAAACATGAATATCTTTCTTTACTGAAAAAGTTGCTTGTTTCCAAAATACATGCATAGTGGTGGCAGATAACATACAATCAGAGGAAACACACATGTGATTGCTCAAATGTCCTCATAGATGCCATAAAACATGGCAGAAAATGGTCCATGAGTGGGGAAGGAACAAAACTACTTTGGGTAGAGTGAAGGAACAGAACTTTTTTTGGGTAGAGTGAAGAAACAGAACTTTTTTTGGGTAGAGCGGAGAAGGAGCAGAACTTTGGGTGAAGCAGAGAAGAAGCAGAACGTCTTTTGGATAGAGTGTAGAAGGAATAGAACATCTTTGGAGAGAGTGGGGAAGAAAAAGTACTTTGTGTATAAGGAGGAAGAAAGGACAGAACTTCATCTGGATAGAGTGAAGAAGGAACAGAACTACTTTAGGTAGAGTGGAGAAGGATCAAAACTACTTTTGGGTAGAGTGAAGAAGGAACAGAACTACTTTGGGGAGAGTGGCGAAGGAACAGAACTACTTTGGGGAGAGTGGCGAAGGAACAGAACTACTTTGGGGAGAGTGGAGAAGGAACAGAACTACTTTGGGGAGAGTGGGAAAGGAAAAGAACTTTCCTGGGTAGGGTGAAGAAGGATCAGGACTTCTTTTAGTAAAATGGAGAAGAAAGGTAACCTTTTGTTGAGTGGAGAAGGAACAGAACTTTGGGAGAAGCAGAGAAGAAGCAGAACTTCTTTTGGATAGAGTGTGGAAATAATAGAACATTCTGTATAATAATAATAACATCTTTGGAGAGAGTGGGAAAGAAAAAGTACTTTGTGTATAAGGAGGAAGAAAGGACAGAACTTCATCTGGATAGAGTGGAGAAGGAACAGAACTACTTTAGGTAGAGTGGAGAAGGATCAAAACTACTTTGGGTAGGATGGAGGAGGAGCAGAACTTCATTTGGGTAGAGTGGAGAAGGAACAGAACTACTTTGGGGAGAGTGGAGAAGGAACAGAACTACTTTGGGGAGAGTGGGGAAGAAAAAGAACTTTCCTGGGTATGGTGAAGAAGGATCAGGACTTCTTTTGGTAAAATGGAGAAGAAAGGTAACCCTTTGTTGAATTGAGAAGGAACAAAACTTGCTGTGTCTGAGATTTCCCTTAACAGACTTGCGACCGAATCTTCTCTACTTTTGTTCCCAAAATACACGCACAATGGTGCCAAATAACATACAATCAGAAAAACCGCAAGTGTGTACTGTGTGTGATCGCTCTATAGTTTTGAGATATGCTTCAAAATATGGCAGAAAAGGTTCCATAACGCTATGTAACTATCTGCTATAGCCCTGGAATCAAAATATTAATAATAGGTGCACAAAAGTGTTTTTCCTCTACCCATCATTCAGAACTGGTGCTCCACAGGTACCCTTAACCAGAGGGGTTCTAAATTCATATAGCAGCTTCAGTTCCCTTCTTGCACCTCACTGGTCAGTAAAGTTGTGAGTTTTCAGTCACAAGAGTTAATCAATTGTAAAGTAAAGGGGGTAGGAGGGGTACTAGGAAAGACTTTAAGGTTTCATGCACACGGGCGCTGGCCTATTTCTTTGCATCCAGGGCTATGTGCATGTAGCGGCGTAAACCCATTTACAGTGGCATAGAGCCATTCATTACTGTAGTTGGCTGTACACAGCAGTTGTGTATCTTGGGAGCAGAATGCACCCACAATTTATATTATATGGCTTCTGCACCTGTGTGTATGAGCCCTACAATGTAATTACAATTTTTTGCTTTAACCACTTACCTGCTGCCCCATAGCAAATGTACTGCAACAGGGCGGCTTCGCTGGGCAAAATCACGTAAATATGTGATTTCAGCCCTACCCGCACTGCTGTTGGCTCCTGAGACTGTCAATCACTGGGTCCCGCCCAGGAATCAGCGATGGTCTGCAAAGCTGAAAGGGGAGAGATCTGTGTGTGCACAGCAGAAATGGAAAGCAGCAGATCTGCTTAGTAAAACCGCACACAATAAAATCACTCACTAACACACAGCCCTTTGATCACCCCAAATGTTAACCCCTTCCTGCCCAGTATCATTAATACAGTGTCAGTGCTTTTTATTAGCACTGATCACTGTATTGGTGTCACTTGGGATGTCAGTGGCAGTTACCCCCAGTATCAGATTGCCCGCCACAATCCCACAGTCCCGCTATAAGTTGCTGATCGCCGCCATTACTAGTATAAAAAAAAGACGCTATAACTTTCACATAAGCCAATTATTATACACTTGGGATTTTTTTTTTTTAGCAAAGACATGTAGCAGAATACATTTTGGCCTAAATGTATGCCGCATTTTTTTTTTTTTTTTTATTGGATATGTTATATAGCAAAAAGTCAAAAATATATATATTTTTTTCAAAATTGGCAATCTTTTTTTGTTTATAGCGCAAAAAATAAACGCAGAGTTGATCAAATACCACCGAATGAAAGCTCTATTTGTGGGGGGAAAAATTACATAAATTTAATACATTTTGGCATAAATTTATGACTAAAGTTGATTTTTTTTTTTTTTTCTTTAAATTTTCTTACTGGCCATGTTTAATAGCAAAAAGTAAAAAAAAGTATTTTTTTTCCTCAAAATTGTCGGTCTTTTTTTTTTATGTTCGCAAAAAATTAAAAAAACACACAGGCAATCAAATTCCACCGAAAGAGAGCTCAATTTGTGGGAAAAAATGTATGTTTCATTTGGGTGCCATGTTACCTGACCGCGCAGTAGTCAGTTAAAGTAACGCAGCGCCGTAACACAAAAAATGGCCTGGTCAGGAAGGGGGGGAAATCCTCAGGAGGGCAAGGGGTTAAAAGTGTTCAGATTTTACCTCATACGGTTTTGGTAAATCTAAAGAAAAATTTTACAAGCAAATTGTTTAATTTATGGCTAGCCTAAAGCAGGCCATACATGGGTTGAATTCAGAACAATTTTTCGATTGAAAATCAAAAACATCATTCGTTCTGTATTTCAATGGTGCCACCAATAATCTCAAAAATCTGTCGTTTCTCACGAATTTTGCAGCATGCCCGATAAACGAAATGGGGAGGAACTGCGAAAATCGTCTGGTGCCATTGCCCCTTTAACAGAGGAAAAATCGGCCGATTATTCTTAGGTCCAATTTTCGAACGAAAAATTGGTTGAAAATTGACCCATGTATGGCCGGCTTTAGGATTAAATACCTCTGAAAGGATGCAGATCCTACAGCTGTTCTCATTAAAACCTGAAGAGTGTGCCATGTGATTATAACGAAGTAGTCACTCCTATTGAGAATCACTTTGTGAAAACAAACGGCTATTTCTTCAGAGCAGAAACAGGTAGGACTGCTACAAAATTTGTTACATAGTTAGTCTGGCTGAAAAAAGACATCCAGTTAAACCAAAAATAAATAAATAAAAAAGTTATAATCCTATACCCACAGTTGATCCAGAGGAAGGCAAAAAAAAACAGCAAAGCATGATCCAATTTGCTCCTGCAAGGGAAAAAAATCCTTCCTCATCCCCCGAGAGGAAATCGGATATTCCCTGGATGAACTTTACCTATAAATGTTAGTATCTAGTTGTTAAAATATTTTGCTGAAATGTTGATTGCCAATGAGCTTGTTTAACCATTTTGAAGTTCCTGCAGTTTACATACAGCATATGAGCAGCTGGTCTCCTTCTGAAAATGTTAGTTGCCTAGGTTTGTCTTGCTTCAATATGTTCCATAATTTATAAAGTATTTGTGACTCCTACATAGAACTGAGACATAGTACATGGGTGTCAAAAAAGGCTAAGAATTCCTCGTCTCTATATTTCTCCAAAATTAAGGACTAATGAAAGTATGGAAGACAAAGCCATCAGTATTACAACTAGCCTACATAGTTTTCTCATGATAGGCTTGCTTTAGGGCCCCTTCCACACCGATGTGCTATGCTCTGAAAAGTCCTGCATGCTGCATATTTGATGCAGTTTTTCAAAAAGGCACCTTCCATTGTAAAACATTGGCAATACCTGGAAAGCACATCAGTGTGAAAGGGACCCAACGGGCGGACTGACCATTTGGAAACTCGGGCAGTGCCCGAGGACCCGGGGTCAGTAGGGGTCCCATGAGATGCCCCTGGTACATTTTTCATAGGCTTTTTTGAGTTTGGACAAAGACACAGGGGCTCCATGATCCCCTATTGCCTGGGGGCCCCATGAGTTGTCAGTCCGCCCCTGGGCCCCAATAATATTGGACTGCTATGCGCTTGATCTCAGGGATCTCTACAGGCAGTGACGTAACAATAGCTATAGCAAGGGTGCATCCAAGGTGGGCATCTGAACCAGGAGCTCTGTTGTCAAAAACCTTATTTTTAACAATAGCCAGAGCAGCCCAGGGGCGGATTGACAATTCATGGGGCCCCCGGGCAATAGGGGATCATGGGGCCCCTGTGTCCTTGCCCAAACTCAAAAAAGCCTATGAAAAATGTACCAGGGGCATCTCATGGGGCCCCCTATTGACCCCGGGCCCTCGGGCAGTGCCCGAGTTTCCAAATGGTAAGTCTGCCCCTGCAGCAGCCCAGGCAGTTGCTAAAGGGCTTGGTGTAGGAGAGGGCCCATCAGGGATGCTTTTAACCCCCTTCACACCACCTTCCAGCAACCCTTTGAGTGGGCTTTAATGCAGGGAGGTGGCATCACTTACTGATCACTGCTACGATTGGCTAGGATGCAGGCGGCCACTGCTGCACAGTGCTGCCACCTGCATCCTAGCAACCAATAACGGGGGATGGTAGGACAGTCAAAATGGCCACCTAACATGGCATCTACCCACCTGTGCCGATCCTAATTTTGTAATATTATAAAATGTCATTGTGGATTTTATTAATATTGATGCTACAGCTATAACTTTTATCCAAAACACTACTCCCTTGTAGTGTACCGACAATGCTGACCGTTCTTCTGCTGCTGTTCCTTGATTTAGGTATATTATGTCAAGATAAACAACATTTCTTGTCACAGCTGACATTGCTGGCTGATACAGAGTTGGCCAGGGGGCTCCCTTTAAAATTTTGGAACTGGGCCTCTTGATTCTTAGTTACACCTACTGTCTGACCATGCACGAAGGGACCTCTAAGTGGCTTCTATGCAATGCCTATAGGGGAGTTATAAAGATATTTTAACTGAAATTTTACAGGTAATCAGCCTTTTTCAATCACCTGTACAGCAGAGCTCAGAATAGCAAGGAAGGGGCAAATATGCTGATAAGAAGCAAGCTGGCAGATGGAGAGAGTAGAGGGAGTGGACAGATGGCCTAATCAGTCTTCTGCTGATTCTTTTCAGTCCAAACAGCAGATGACACCACTGAATTCCTGACACCCCTAGTAAACCTTTTCTGCAAAAACACTGATGTGTTTTAGTTGGTATCCTAAAGTGACCTGTTGGTAAGGGAGCTAATTTAAAGTAAGCCCAGCCTGTAAAGAAGATGGTAGATTCTTACCTTTCCTGTTGCTTGTGTTTTAAAACGCCTCCATACTGCTGGTCTCTGGCTGATGCAGGTTACTGACACTTCCCGGGGTGATGAATACCTCCTGTGGTTCCTCCCTTGGGCCCCAGTCCCATATGTATGGGATATAAGATTTATTGGGAGTGAGAGAAGGTAGTCAGCACACCCCAAGTGTCATATACTTGCAGGAGGCGGACTTTAAATATCAGCAGTCAGAAAGGCAAGTATTTTCTTCTTTTTACATTCTAAAAGCTGCTTTTGAAGCCCCCAATATCCCAACCTATGGAGTATGTTAAAAGTAGGCACACAACAACCCCCCTTCCCCTACACACACTATATAGCTGGTTCCTTAGATTGTTTTTGGGACGTCTATTGTAATTACTTTACTTCTGTAACGTATTTCAGATGTCTTTTTGGTAGCGCTTACCAGATAGGAAGGATCCAAATAATTACATTATGCTTCACAGACATCTTTTATAGGACTACACTACAAATGGGTGGCGAATAGATGCTCACTGAAATAAGTTCATGGACAGCAGACTTTTCTAGCCATCCAATTCCATCTTTTTATAAGTTTACTATGAATATATATATTCCTGTTTACAAACCGCTTGCTTAATTAATCTTGACTCCAGAAAATGATAGACACATCTTTCTGGAAGGCCAATTATCTGTCTGCAGCTGGCACAGGATATTTTAGTGGAGATTCTTGGAAATAACTGCTTCCTGCCAATCCAGAAATATTGTGTTATGTCTACATGTGGCTTTGCTCATGCATCTTTTTTCATTAGGTGATTTGCAGTGATATTGAAAAGCTCCTGACCCTGTCCCATCATCCATTCCCTTCCTGTTCCCTCTCCCATGCTCCCCTATCCCTTTTCGTCCTTACTCTGTCCTGTGCTCTCCTCCCATCCACGCTCCTCTCTCCCTCCCTGTTCCTTCTCCCTGTTCCTTCTCCCTCTTCCTGTTCCTTCTCCCTCTTCCTTCTCCCTCTTCCTTCTCCCTCTTCCTTCTCCCTCTTCCTTCTCCCTCTTCCTTCTCCCTCTTCCTTCTCCCTCTTCCTTCTCCCTCTTCCTTCTCCCTCTTCCCTTTCCCATGCTCCCCTATCCCTCCTCTCCTCTCCTCTCCTCTCCTCTCCCTTATCCTCTCCTTTCCTTCTCCCTACCTTTTTCCTTTTCTTCTCCCTTCCTTCTCCCTTCCTTCCCCCTATCTTCTCCCTTCCTTCCCCCTATCTTCCCCCTTCTTTCTCCCTATCTTCTCCCTATCTTCTCCCTATCTTCTCCCTTCCTTCTCCCTTCCTTCTCCCTTCCTTCTCCCTTCCTTCTCCCTTCCTTCTCCCTTCCTTCTCCCTTCCTTCTCCCTTCCTTCTCCCTCCCATTATCCGCTCCTCTCCTCTCCCTTCCCTTATCCTCTCCTCTTAAGCCAGGGGTCCTCAAACTTTTTAAACAGGGGGCCAGTCCACTGTCCCTCAGACCGTTGGAGGGCCGGACTATAGTTTTAAAAAAAGAAAAAACTATGAACAAATGCGGACACAGTACAGGAGATGACCAGAGACTGTGGACATACAACGGTGGCGGGAATACTAGGCCGGCCGCTCCATAAGACGCACAGACATTTACCCCCAAGTGTGTCTTACGGAGAAAAATAGTGCCCCATCATTGGTGTCAGTGGGAGGAATAGTGCCCCATCATTGGGGTGAGTGGGAAGAAACGTGCCCCATCATTGGTGTCAGTGGGAAGAAACGTGCCCCATCATTGGTGTCAGTGGGAGGAATAGTGCCCCATCATTGGTGTCAGTGGGAAGAAACGTGCCCCATCATTGGTGTTAGTGGGAGGAATAATGTCCCATCATTGGTGTCAGTGGGAGGAATAGTGCCCCATCATTGGTGTCAGTGGGAAGAAACGTGCCCCATCATTGGTGTCAGTGGGAGGAATAGTGCCCCATCATTGGTGTCAGTGGGAAGAATCGTGCCCCATCATTGGAGTCAGTGGGAGGAATAGTGCCCCATCATTGGTGTCAGTGGGAGGAATAGTGCCCCATCATTGGTGTCAGTTCGAGGAATAGTGCCCCATTATTAGTGTCAGTGGGGGGAGGAATAATGCCCCATTATTGGTGTCAGTGGGGGGAGGAATAGTGCCCCATCATTGGTGTCAGTGTGGGGGGGGGGGAATAGTGCCCCATCATTGGTGTCATTGGGGGAAGGGGATAGTGTCCCAACATTGGTGTCAGTGGGAGGAATAGTGTCCCATCATTGGTGTCAGTGGGAGGAATAGTGTCCCATCATTGGTGTCAGTGGGAAGAATAGTGCCCCATCATTGGTGTCAGTGGGAAGAATAGTGCCCCATCTTTGGTGTCAGTGGGAGGAATAGTACGTCATTGGTGTCAGTGGGGGGGAATAGTGCCCCATCATTGGTGTCAGTGGGAGGAATAGTGTCCCATCTTTGGTGTCAGTGGGAGGAATAGTACGTCATTGTGTCCGTGGAGGGGAATAGTGCCCCGTCATTAGTGTCAGTGGGGGAAGGGGATAGTGTCCCAACATTAGTGTCAGTGGGAGGAATAGTGTTCCATTGTTGGTGTCAGTGGGGGGTGGAATAGTGCCCCATCGTTGGTGTCAGTGGGGGGTGGAATAGTGCCCCATCGTTGGTGTCAGTGGGGGGGAGGAATAGTGCCCCATCGTTGGTGTCAGTGGGGGGGAGGAATAGTGCCCCATCGTTGGTGTCAGTGGGGGGATGGAATAGTGCCCCATCATTAGTATCAGTGACACCAATGATGGGGCACTATTCCTCCCACTGACACCAATGACCCGTAACTTGCTGACCCCTGCTCCAGCCTAGGTGCTACTGCAGCCAGCATACCTGGTTGCAGCAGCACCATCAGCACGGCACACTTACCTGTCAGCTGTCCTTCTTCACTCTGGCCTCTCTGTCCTTCTTCACTCTGGCCCTAAGAAACCCTTGTTACATTTTCGCACGCATCTCCTAACTACCCTCAGAAGGCTATGGGTCCCCTTTTTTTGTTGGTTGGGCATTATCCTTTTATCGCAACAAGTACATTTTTACCAACCATGGAATTGCCAAGACAGTTACAATGATGGGAAGTTTTATAATTTTTGCATTTATTGCTGTGAAAAGATATGAGCATCTGGGTTATAATTAACATAACTTGCTAAAAGAAGGAGATGATGGGTGAAGTAGGATGAGATAAAACGCTGTTATTTTGTGCTCATACCGAGTTGCCCAAGGCTGAACACTGAAGGCTTTGAAATCTATTTTGTGACAGACAACAATCTGTTTTAGGCTTGCAGATGCCTGAAGCTATTTACTCTCTTACCGCAAGAAAAGGGCAAATACTACAGGAGAAAAATGTCAGAGAGCTAGCTCACTGGATATGACATGGCAAAGGGATTGATTCAATAAGACCTAAAGAAGTCTATTTAGTTAGAGGCTTATTGAGTCAGGACCATAAACATGTCAAGAGAGATTCTATACTTTTCTAAAAGAGAGAAACATTGTGTAGAGCTACCTGGCCCATATGGAACAGCTGTGATATCGGCTAGCCTTCACCACCGAGGAACCACCATCTGGCTATGTGCATGCTTTTGTTTCGTTCTCCTCCATATTGTTCTAATAAATTGTTAAACAGATGAATTAAACATAGAAGATGTAAAGCTGACCACTCCTGATATAATTGTACTAGGTTCAAGCTGAATGAGACACAAATGGTACCAAGCTGAAGATGGACACAGCTGGACTTGACACCTTCTATAAGTTTGGCATTAATTTAGGGGGGTGTAGGCAGGTGATGTTTATTTTCTACACTGTAGGTGGCGCTACTACAGAGCAGTACTGCAGCTGGTGGGAAATTTAAGGGAAACTTGGTTTCTCTATGGTTCCCTGGAGCACTGGTCCAGTTGGCTACGCTTCACCCAGGTGACCCTGGCAGCCATCTTGGGTCACGCATAGTATTTAAGACCTTGCCCCCAGGTTATGCCATGCATTTGGGAAGTGACTAGTGTAGGGAGAGCATACCCATCTGTCAGGGACAGCACTAGCGACAGGGAGATGTTCTGGAGGAGAAGGGAAAGCTCAGTGCCTACACCTGCACTTCAGCAAGCTCTCTTTTGGTTTGGACCAGCCAGGCCGCATTCCACCCTCCCTCGGTAAGCGCTTTAGTTTGGACCTACTTCCACTGACTCTCCGCTACATTGACTGTAAGTTCCCGGTCAGGTGAGCTCCCCTGCTGGGTTCTTGTGCTGTTTGCAAGTTCTTCAATACATTGGTTACTGCTCTCCGAACCGCTGTGTGCTTTCCTAGACAACAGGCTTGTGTGGATGTAGCCTTAGAATAGGGATATCTTAAGGCCCCTGCAAGTGGTGTACCAGACCTATGGAAGAACCACAAGCCCAGGGTGGTTTGGCACTTCTCTTTTATGATGACGAAATTAAACTCAACAATCAACCATAAAGCACAACAGTCAATTATGGTCTTGACACCAGAGAAGCTGCGTTTCCTTGGCTGCAGATTCGTGGTAAGGAGGTAGACTTTACTCTCAAATGATATAACTGTCACTTACAATTTCACTGTGATGGAAGAGTGCTCCATAGGAAGGGTGGTAGTAGGTGAACTGCTGCTAAGTTCTGCCAGGCAGCTTCGGCATAAGATGACCCACGGCATTCTGTTTTGGAAAGGGTAGTGAGGACTCCCTACAATGGAAACCTATGTCTGGAACCTCTCTCTAGTCTGTACCTGCACTTTCCCTATGCAGTGGAGTGTTTTCCTGCGTACTGTCTCATTGTAGGCATGTTGCCACCTTTAATTTGGAGGTTATAGTGCAGTTTGCACCTGCCCACACTCTCAAGTTGCAGTCTGTGTCCCACTAAGGAGTTTTTCTTTTGCACTCTTTCCTAAAGATACTACATAAAATGGGAGGAAATCTCTGCAATGTTATTGAAATTCCTGTTTAATGACTCCAACTTGGAAACTTTGGCTTCAGTGTCAGTGGTCACTGAGACAGAGGGGTGAATCTCTCCAATGGATGGCAGCTCTAAATACTTGAAACCAGTTTTAAAAGTCCCTGATGCCACCTCTGATGTTAACAGATGGGTTATATTAAGGAGAATTTCAAACTGCCTACTCACCATCCTTTCCTTTACCAGACTTCTGTTACAATGCTTTCACTCTGTCACATTCCTGTGTGGTTACACGACTCTATAGTACCGCATGGTATGACAAATAGGTGCCATGAAGGTGTATTTGGCAAACATCCTAACTCTCATGTACGAATCACAGAACTATTTCCGTGGCTGCTGGAGCCACTAATGTCAGAAACAAGATGGCTAAGATATGTGAGCTGCACTAACCTAAGCCTACAACCAAGATGGTTAATGTTTGAAATAACTAAACAGATGGCACTGTTAAGAAGTACAGTAAAGGGGTAGAAGTTTCAAGGTGTATATTTAAAGCTGAACTCCATGGAAATTTCAAAACTACTCTTGCAATGGGGAGTCCCCCATACTGCAAAGGGTAAGTGTTTGTTTTTGTCTAGGGTACCAATAAAAAGCCATTTTACTTGCCTTTTCCTTGCTCTCCAGCAATATTATTATTATTATTATTCTTATACAGGATTTATATAGCGCCAACAGTTTGCTCAGCGCTGTACATTATAATGGGAGACAGTACACGAGACAATACAGTAACAATACAGTACAATACACGAGGGGTTCGAGGGCCCTGCTCCTTGGAGCTTACAATCTAGGAGGGAGGGGATAGTGGTACAGTGGTAGGAAGAGTGGAGGAGATCGACAATTAGGTGAGGGCGGGGTAGGCATCCCTTAAGAGATGGGTTTTCAGGGTGCGCCTAAAGGTGAGGAGGGTAGGGGACAGTCTGATGGATTAGGGTAGTGAGTTCCAGAGGATGGGGGAAGCCCTGGAGAAGTCCTGGAGATGGGCATGGGAGGAGGAGACCAGGGAACTAGAGAGTAGGAGGTCTTATGAGGAGCAGAGAGTACGTTTTGGGTGGTATATGGATATCAGGTCGGTGATGTAGTTTGGGGCAGTGTTATGGACAGCTTTGTACGTCAATGTTAGTAATTTGAGTTTTATGTGTTGGGCAATCGGACGCCAGTGGAGGGATTGGCAGAGGGGGGTGGCGGATACGAAGCGGTTAGTAAGGTGGATTAGTCTGGCCGCAGAATTCAGGATAGACTGGAGCTGGGATAGCCTGTGGTGAGGTAAACCGGTGAGGAGGGAGTTACAGTAGTCAAGTTGTGATATAATAAGGGAGTGAATGAGTTGCTTAGTAATTTCTGGGGTTAGGAACGGACGTATTTTGGAGATGTTGCGGAGATGAAGTCTACATGAATTTGTCAGCGATTGGACCTGGGGCTGGAAGGACTGATTGGAGTCTAGAATGACACCAAGTACTCTGGCTTGCGGGGTGGGAGAGCAATAGGCACTCTATTCTATCCTCAGATGCTCTAGGTTGTAAATAGGCCCTCAACATCCTCAATGCTCATGCTGTATTGTATGTTATGATGTCATATAGCCTGCGATCAATGGAGGGGCATAGAGAAACAGCTTTAGGGGACTAGTCACACGAAGAGAAAGAAGCCTACAGGAGCAAAGGATAAGCTAAGTAAAACTGCTGTGCCTCTGAACTCTGGTAAAAACAAAAATTTTAAGTATATATTCATAACTTCCTTACAAATTTCCCAAATCCTTTTTTTTTTTTTTTTTTTTTTTTTTTTGCTGTTGTGATCTGACTTCATGTTTAGGGGGTGGCTTAGGCACAGTCAACCTCTCATGCTTGCTCACAAGATGGGCTAGGCCTATGGGGTTTAACCCTTGCAGTGCATGGGGAGGCCCCTTCAAGGGTAGTGTAAAAATCATGCCCAAGGCAACTTGCTAAATGGGGCGACAACCTTGTTTACTGGAGAAGGAATGAGAAAAGAGAGGTTGCTTTGGGAAGGTGACAAAATGTTGTGATATGGCTAGCACAGCCTGCAATACTGCTAGCTACCACTAGAGGAAGGCTCACCCAAAACTAGCTGGCTGGACACACACTCAGACGCAAATCTTGCATACAATCTGTAGCACTCTAAGGAAAGTGTAACAGCTAGGTGATTTCTATACACTTGGGAGATTCCCCAAACTATCTTGTGTGTTGGAATCCTTGTGCAACTTCACCTTTCTACCTGTCCATACAGACTAGACATTCAGAAGGGCTTGTTCACACTAACTTTGGTCTTTAAAGAGCAATCCACATTTGGATCACATTTCAGGGAGCATTTGACAGGCAGTGAGGAGGCGTTGTATCGCCTCCTTTCCGCGTGTGTTTAACCCCTTGATCCCTGCACTAGGGCATCGCAACTTCACGCATTGAATGAGGTTGCGGGTAAGTTGCGGAGAAGCCCAATTTACTTGAATAGGTCGTGTTCAGTGAGCGTAGCTCAGGGGGTATGATTTCTGTTGTGACTGCAAAGGAAAACAATGCGGGCATGGCTTGTGTACATTTAAAAGACACTTCCTCTGCAGCTAAAGGGAATAGCAGTTGAGGTGTGATAAAGGCAGGGGCGTATTTACCACAAGGCAAAAAAGGCATTTGCCTAGGGTGGCATTTTTTAGGGGGGGCAGCACTGCCCCCAGAAGAAGGAACATATGCAACATGGGGACCAGCTGGGATCTGAGAGGGGCTGCTTGATGGTGTATGCAGAGCTCGACTGCCTTTCCCAGGGCTCTCTCGGTTGGGGATGGGGCAGGGGTGTTGTTGGTCACTGTCAGGCTCTCTCAGTGGGGGGGTCTGGTGTTGGTCAGTGTCAGGCTCTCTCCATTGGGGGAGTCTGGTGTTGGTCTGTGTCAGGCTCTCTCCGCCAGGGAGGAGGGGCGTCCGATTTCTGTGTTGCCCAGGGCATCACAAAACCTAAATACGCCACTGGGTAAAGGTGCAGCTCAACCATGGGGTTTCACCGCCCCTCAACCACACATGTGAACAAGCCCTAAGAATAGCTCAGCACCACCTACAGTTGTCGGCTAAATAGTCTGCTAGGCAACCATACACGCTAAAACACACACCGAACATACAGGCACTAGTAATATAATGAAACGATCTCTCTAAAAACTATGTATTCTTAGCTTAGTACATAGAAGAGACCACTTCATAAAGCGGAACAAAACTGTATCTATGCACCACAAACTGAAAATGCTATTTAATTCTTTTTTAATATTCAAAACAAACCCATGTTTTAAAAAAACTCATCCATCCGTGTCCCAACGGTTTATTTTGTTGAGATATCACTTTGAAAAACACCCACCTAGCATTCCTATTTGTGAGTAAGGACAGATTAATGTAGCTTTTACTTCCTGGAATAAATCTGCCCCTAGCTCAGGCAGGCAGGCTTCTTTTTTAGATTTGTGTGGCTCATGCTTCCTCATACAGAGTGAATTCATTTTGGAATTTCTTGAATACGTATTATCACGCAACTACTTTTCTTTTGATGGTGATTTTTTTACCTCCAACGATGTGGGGCAGGTTTTCGTCCTCTCTCGCCAACCTCAATATGGGTTTCTGGGAGAGTGTGAAGATATTTGGACCTGACAACCCATTCCGTCCCTACATTTTTCAGGCGCTATATAGATGATTTGATCTTTATCTGTTCTGGTGAGTTTGGGGATTTGGAGGTTTTTTTGTCATATCTTGACCATGAACTTGACCTCGGTTTCCCTGGACAGATGAGTGATCATAGTATTAATTTCATGTTGTGAGCAGGGGCAGACTGACCATTTGGAAACTCGGGCACTGCCCGAGGGCCCAGGGTCAGTAGGGGGCCCCATGAGATGCCCCTGGTACCTTTTTCATAGGCTTTTTTGAGTTTGGGCAAGGACACAGGGGCCCCATGAGTTGTCAGTCCACCCCTGGTTGTGAGGGTGTAATTGTCACCAGTCTGTATAGGAAATGGCATTCCAAGAGCAGACTCAGGACATTCCAAACACACAGAAGATTCCTGTGGGGCAGGTTCTACGATTGCTCAGGATTTGTAACAAGGATGAAGATTTCAGTAGAGTGGGGACACACATGCGAGATCTCTTTTTACAGAGGGGTTATCTGGTGCCCATGATAGATCGTGCTGTGGGTATAGCCAACAATACTGACAGGAACAACTTATTAATAACAATGGAGAGGTGTAGCTCCAGGCAGGGACCTCCAGTTTTCTCTGCTGCTTTCAGCCTAGAGTTTGGGAGAAATAAAAGGATCATTGAGCGTTATCTTCCCATACTTCTGAGTGATGACATATTTGCACAAATATTGTCCCACGGTACTAAAATAGTTTCCCGACATGCACCAGCTTTGGGGAGTACTCTGTCCTCTAGCTATTTCTCCTCTAGAAAAACCCAGAGAACATGGCTGAGTTTTAAGGGTAACTATAGGTGTGGTATAGATGGCTATCCCTGTTGCTCTTGGATTAAGAAAAGGGAGGAAGTGAGATCCACGGTTAGTGGCAAGGTTTAGAAGATCAAGAATTTTATCAACTGTAATACTAAGCATCTAATATACTGTATTTGACCACCTGTAGAATCTGTCAAGTGCAGTATGTTGGTAGGACAACTAGGAGGCTACGAGAACGCCTCCATGATCATGTTTATGACATACAAAAGAATCATCCTACCAATGTTGCTAATCATTTAACAGTGCTCATGGAGGTGACCTTAGTGCTTTAAGCATACAGGGTATTGAGAGGATGGACAGGTTTCCTAGGGGTGGAGAAGGCTTTAGATTGCTGTGGAAACGTGAAGTCTTTTGGATTTTTTTTTTTTTTGCATACATGTATTCTTAATGGTTTGAATTTTGAATGGTATTTTAATCCGTTTTTATGAGTGACTTCTTTGCCCAGCCATGGCCTCGCCCCCCCTTCCCTCTCTGACGTGACAATGTTTTACCAGCTTTTTGAATACATGCATGGGCAGCACAGTGGCTAAATGGTTAGCATTTCCGCCTGGCAGTACTAGGGTCGCTGGTTCGAATTCCAACCATGGCACCACCTGCCTAGAGTTTGCATGTTCTCCCTGTGCCTGCGTGGGTTTCCTCCAGGTACTCCGGTTTCCTCCCACACTCCAAAGACATGCTGGTAGGTTAATTGGTTCCTGTCTAAATTGTTCCTAGTATGTGTATGTATGAATGTGAGTTAGGGACCTTAGATTGTATGCCCCTTGAGGGTTAGGGACTGATGTGAATGTACAATATATATGTAAAGCGCTGCGTAAATTGATGGCGCTGTATAAGTACCTGAAATAAATAAATTATTTATTTGGTGCTGATCTTTTATGGATTATTTTCTGCATCTCTGCCCATTCCATCGCCGTATTGGCCTTCTTGGTCTTTATTATATCTGGGATGGTGAGGATAAGACAGAGACTTTATTGATCTGAGGTATTTTTATTTTAAAAATTTGTATATCTTCTTACTTGGGATAGATCCAATATACATACATTTATACATGATGTGGTGTTCTCTTCATGGTATGTTGTTTTATCTTTCTTCTTCCCATGTATTCTTTACAGTTTCATTTTCATTTTTTTTTTTACTTCTGCCATCTCCATTGTGTGACGTGGGAATTCTTGCACATATCCTGTCTTTAGCGTGAAACATGTTTACCTGCCAAACCTCTACTGTGTTTCCACTGTCTGTATTGGTTTTATCTTGGTTCAATAAAGTGGATTGTTTGGAGTGCAGCCGATCGGACTTCCTTTGTTCTCATCTATGCAGCACACGAGCTGGGCTATCACCTACAGGAGGAGTTGTGCTTGGAGATTGGGTGCCTCTCTACCTTGCGCAGCGGTAAATATATAGGCATGCAGGCAGGAGGGTGTGCTTAGCTGAGAAAGCCTCTCCTCCCAAGAAGAGTCCTGGGATGTATGGCATCATTTTTAGTCTAGGCCAGAAACCAGAAGCAACTGAAGAAATGTAAAAAAAAAAAAGCCTAAACCAGGTAAATATAACTTCTTATCTATTTACTAATGCTAGCAACATAAGGGATAAAACTAGTGTTGATTGAGAGAGTTTAGTTCTAGCTAACTAATTTAATTAACACAATTGACACAATTAATGCAATAAAGACTGCTCCTTGTTCTGCAGCTCATCAGCCAATCCACTACACTACTTTTTAAAGGGACAGCTACACATGCACCACCTTACAGAAGAGCCCCAATGAAAGCTGGTCAACACTATTTAAGCGGTATGTACTTTGCAGTCACCTCCAGGGGTACTCCTTCATCAGGAACGCATACGCCCACTTTATGCAACATGTACACAGAAGAACCTTTGCTCTTTTGGGCCAGCTAACAAATATTTTTGATCCTGTTTGCATTGGCTAAAGTTGGTTTAGCATTGCTGTAGTATAGTGATTTCCATAGTATAGACCAGTGTTCACCATCCTTAAACTTGTTCAATTGCCTGCCTACTGGTTTATGTCTTGGGTTTGACTTGCTTTGTTACAAATTACTTACCTTATCTAGCACTCAGCAGTATGTGACCTGTTTCCTGATTGTAAATGTTGATTGAGAGAGTTTTAGTTCTAGTTTCAACTAGTTAGTAATATTCCTTTCACTGTCTTTGTAATTTGTAAAAAGAATAATGTAATTTTTTTATGGAAACAATGTACTGGCAGCAGCAACCAGATATTACCCTCAATTAAATTGCAGTAGAAATTGTTGAAATCTGATTGGTGGCTATAGGCAACACCCCCATTTTGCCTTTTTTAAATGAAGACCAATATGCATCCCATGTATCATTATAAAAGCACCACAGTCCTTTCCTAGACAACTGTACGATTATTCCACAGTGGTGCTATACGTGTGTGTTGGTGGAAGGAGGCTGGATTATGTCAATCTCATTACCAGACGAGCGAGCGAATACAATTTCAACCCCCCCCCCCACTTGCTCAATTTTCATGGAGGTTTTTTTTTTTTCCCGGAATGTCACATCATGGCTGGCACGAGCAGCTCACTGGTTTCCCAGGTTACGTAAGCATTGCTGCATCACCATGGCGATGTAACCCTGACACACTCAGACTGTGCACACAGCTACGCAGTGCACTCTCCTTCGTAACATTATTATGTCATCAGCCTGCCATTTGCTGTCAGGGAAACAATAAAGCTGTTGCCCACCTTGAGGGCTTTCAAAGGAAATTGAGCTTGAAGGGGGTAGCAGAACATCACGCGGTGATGTGTGGGGGCGGAGTGATGTGAAGTCTGTGTTCCCAGCCGATTAGCCCCCCAAGCTCTGTTAGTGATTGAATTTCTTTACATATGACTGTAGACTTTAAACTGCTCACTAACCTAAAAAAAAGTTATTTGCTTTAATGCAGAAGAGGAACAAAGGGAGTATAGTAGGAGCAGCTGGAATCAGTTGTGCTCCACACTTGACAATTAGTTTTTGGCAGATACAATAAACTGTCCTGATTCATTGGATGGATGGATGGATGGATGGACAGGCAGTTGGATGACTGGTTGGATGGATGGTCGGATGGTCTTCACTGCTAACGACATGACTTGGGTCTTGATACTTTAAGCACAAGAGGAGTATCCAGGTCAAGGGAAATGGATCTTACCATGTGTTGTGAATATATGCATCCCTGAAGCTCTTTTATTGATGTCTACTAGTGACATCAACAAACTGTTCGGATTCATTGAATGAATGGATGGATGGATGGATGGACAGACAGGCAGCTGGATGAATTTTTTTTTATTTTATTTTTATTTCAGGTACTTATACAGCGCCATCAATTTACGCAGCGCTTTACACATATATATTGTACATTCACATCAGTCCCTAACCCTCAAGGGGCGTACAATCTAAAGTCCCTAACTCACATTCATACATACACATACTAGGGCCAATTTAGACAGGATCCAATTAACTTACCAGCATGTCTTTGGAGTGTGGAAGTAAACCGGAGTACCCAGAGGAAACCCACGCAGGCACCGGGAGAACATGCAAACTCCAGGCAGGTGGTGCCGTGGTTGGGATTCGAACCAACGACCCTAGTACTGCCAGGCAGAAGTGCTAACCATTTAGCCACTGTGCTGCCCGGTATGTAATACCTAATCAAGGTGAGTGGTAAATGGATTGAGTGAGCTATTGTTTTTCTGATTGCACCAAGTGAGCCGGGAAATGCCCAGATGCTCTGTTTTGTTCCACCTTTTTATTGCAAACTCAAATAAAAAAAAAAAAGTGCAAAAACACCTGGGTGGATGGATGGTTGGATGGATGTGAATGTCTCCTGTTCTCATCTATTGTCATGTTGCACTTTTGTGGTGGTGTTTTTGTACTTTTTTTTTTTTTAATTTGAGTTTGCAATAAAAATGTGGAACAATGGTGACTGGGTGGATGGATGCTCTTCACTGGTAAAGGTGTATTTTGGTGCAAGACTTGGGTCTTGATACTTTCAGTACAAGGTAAGTATCCGGTCCAGGAGAGCAAAACTTCCCATGTGTCATTGAAGACATGCATGCCTGCAGTTCTTGGCTTCTGTAGGAGTCAATGACGTCATTCTATCTACCCATCACTACCTGTGTTGCCCTCCTTGCTATTGGCAAATCCAACAAGCTTAGACATAAGAATGTTCCCTCTAAAAAAAACTGAGGGGTCCTCATTCAGATATGGAACATTTTCGATTGAAGACAGTTTACAGTCTAGATACATTCCAGCATCCTCATTCTGGTTAAAAAGTTGGAGTCCCATATATTGGTTATCGAAAGAGAATATAGTAAGAGTGCCCAATTTTGTATTGTAATTTTCCTCATTTCTGGCTATAACTTCTGGTAATTGCTAGGTTATTGATAATTGAGCTTTTGTAATCGTTAACTCTCAGTCAGAGGCAGGGGCGGACTGACAACTCATGGGGCCCCCGGCAAATAGGGGATCATGTGGCCCCTGTATCCTTGCCCAAACTCAAAAAAGCCTATGAAAAAGGTACCATGGGGCATCTCATGGAGCCCCTTACTGACCACGGGCCCTCGGGCAGTGCCCGAGTTTCCAAATGGTCAGTCCGCCCCTGGTTAGAGGAGTCATTGTGGCTACCTGATTGACCAAGCCTACTCACATGTGAATGTCTCCTGTTCTCATCTATTGTCATGTTGCACTTTTGTGGTGTTGTTTTTGTACTTTTTTTTTTTTTTTTTTTTTAATTTGAGTTTGTAATAAAAAGGTGGAACAAAACAGCATCTGGGCATCTCCCGGCTCACTTGGTGCAATCAGAAAAACAATGGCTCACTCAATCCAGTTACCACTCACCTTGGTTAGGTATTACATACGGATAAATAAAGGTCTTGGCAGTTATAGAAGAATAAAAAGGATATATAGTGGGAAGGTATTCAAGTCCAGGCATTACTCCCTGGGGGTAGTCTGGAAACCCAGGAGATCATAGTTAAGATCAGGAAGATGGTAAACCATTAGAAGAGCAGCATTATAGAGGTCATCTCAGTTCATCCTGAATCGGACGTAACTGTAGAGAAGTTGCACATCCCAAAATGTATTAAAATTTTTGTAGGGCATCCCCTGAATATATATGTCAGCTTATATAATGGCACCACAGAATTGACCAGTGGTTTCCAATAATTTAAAGAAGGGGAGTGGGCCGCCTTCCACTTCAAAACATGTCTTTCTGGGATAGAAAAGTAATAGACTAAAGAGCATCCTAATAGCCCAGGTATGCTCCAGGGGATTGACTAGGCCTAAGAGACACACATCCACCGTCTGGTGAAAGGTTATAGTGGTCGAGGAGTGTTTAAACTCTAGGATCTCCATCCAGAAAGTGGAGATGTGGGGACAATACCAAAATATATGGAAGTCCGCTTAGACCGTACCACAGCTCCAGCAACTGGAAAAGAAAAAGTTAAAGTAAGGCCCAGTTACCCCAGCAGATTCTACCACCAGGAGCTATTCCCAGCCCAAGATTTAAAAGTGGTCCAGAACTACCTTAAAACTTGCCATCTGAAAAAGATCTCAGCTTCTACTGAACATGACAAGGCAACTTGCTCTGCCAAGATGTAGTGTCTCTAATAAATGATAGATAATGACTTGGCTCTTTGAGAACCCATAGGTGTAAACCATGTAGTCCAGGTACTTTGCTCATCCTTATTTTGTCTAATTGTTTTTGGACCATATCAGTTTTTGCCCTTGAATGTAAAGAGGTTTAACCTTCACCTACAGAAAGGCTATGAGCTATGGAAATGTGGAATAAACTTGCAAAGAAGCTACTTCCAGCCAAATCTGTAGATTGCTTTACAAAAATCTAGATGAATGCACAAAATACAGTACAACCTGATGTTAATAGTCATGAGTAATAACACCCTAGACCAGCCTGCCTTGGCATTTTTAACACAGAGGAACCCTTAAAATAACTTTTGGTCGCAGCTACAACTCACTATGCATTTAGTTTTATGGTCATTGGGAGGAATGCTTCTCACATTGGCATTGGTGGTCAATGGGAAGATTGATCCTGACATTAGTGGTCAGTGGGAAGATTGATTTTTGTGCTGTTATATTCAGTGAGATAAAGGAAGCCTCTATTGGTGGTCAGTGGGATGAATGCTGCTTATATTTGTCGTCAGTGGGAAGATTGCTGCTTACATTAGTAGTCAGTAGTGGGAAGATTGCTCCTTTCATTGGTGGTCAGTGGGAATAATAATCTTTCTATTGGTGATCAGTGGGAAGAATGCCCCTTACATTGGTGGTCAGTGGGAAGAATCTTCCTTACATTGGTGCTCAGTAAGAACAATTCCCCCCTCTTACAGATGAAAACTAATTTGAGAAGAAAAATTGCTACTTGCATAAGGAACCCCTAGAGGAACTCTAGTTGAAAAATTCAGCCATAGATTACTGAATCAGAATCTCCACAGGGGATCAGGAAGGAATTTATTCCCTGTTAAAGCAAGTTGGTCTGTGTTTTTATAAAGTTTTTTTCCATCTTCTGGATCAGCTACGGGTGTAGGGTTCTGGAGATGCAGATTTAATTTTTTTTTTTTTTTGGTCTGGGGGTTGAACGTGATGAACATGTGTGGGTTTTCAGCCTGATTGTGTAACCATTTACTTTACTATTTTCTTTTGATTTAATTTTTGGGGGCTTTTCCAGGGGGGGGGGGCTTTACATTTCCTTTAGCAGAGTTATATATGTAGACTAGTCATTGATCTGTTGTGCAAATTTATGATTTGTAATGAGATTGTCCATGCACACATCCAACTGCCCCAAATACTGGAGCTGGTCACTTGGCTAAAAAAATGACCCTAGCCATTAAAAGACCAAAATCATGTTTTTTTTAAACGGTCTTTTCTTTCTTACTAGGTCGTTTTTAATTATATCCGATCCATCCAGAAATATAAAGCGCTTGCCTTTCTCATGATCTTGTTGACAAACAGTAATGAATGGCATGGAGTCGATGAGCAATGAAGCCTAGGCTGGCTTGTTTAATTTGGATTGTGAATTTTATCAGAATGCCTTTGCTTCCTCATTTATCCTGCCTGAATAACTATGGTAAAGATCATAATATATTGAGTGACTGAGGTGCTGTATAGTGAATTTCCTCTTCTGTGATATCTAACATCTAAATACAAGTTTTTCTCCTTCGACCCTGCAGTTCTGAGTAGGCTAAAGCTAGCATTTGCCCAAAAGGCAGTGCAATTACAGCATCACTGTGCCATTGTAAATGCTTGCCTTCTGCTAGAGATCCTCTTCTATGAGATGGCACTATAGTCCATATAGAACATATGGCATAAAAGCTCTGGCCCTGATGAAAGGTATGTCCCCAAAATGTGTTGGATACTGCTTGTCTACTTATTGTCACTTCAAAGTCAAGAATAAAGCTATAGGTCCACTTGCGATAATCGTCTGGTACTTAGTCTTTCTTTTTTGGATTTCTGAAGTCGGGTGGCACCCACTTAGTGGAACTGACCTCCCACTTTCTGTCTTTTCCAATGGCCAAAGTTAACGAAATCCACTAGCATTCAGCTTTTCACGAAAGCTAAATCTGAGCCCAGATTACTTAAGTTTATTTTGTTCTTAAATATCTTCAAAAGAACTAATCACAGATGGGACTGCATGAGGATCTGAATAATGAACCAGCAAACACAAATGCTCCTGCGCTTGGGGATGGACTCGATGCAGGTTGCAACCACATTAAGAATGTTCTGGAACATGCACACCTTGCTGCCCTCAACAGACCGGGGGAATCCAAATATACTGAATAAGGAAAGAACAAAGAGAGGGTGCACAGGCCTAGTGCATTACCATAGAAAATGTTTAATAAGAAATAAAATAGGTGTTGTACTCAAAAACTACAATAAAGTCAAGGCACATCATAAAAGAACAGCTGGGTCACCACCGCGGTGAGTAACAGTTCGTAATGGGGAATGTAGACATCCAATAGGCTGACGCGTTTCGAGGACTTGCCTCTTCCCCAGCTGTTCTTTTATGATGTGCCTTGACTTTATTGTCGTTTGTGAGTACAACACCTATTTTATTTCTTATTAAACATTTTTTATGGTAATGCACTAGGCCTGTGCGCCCTCTCTTTGTTCTTTCCTCATGAGGATCTGAATATTAGGTCTTAAAGTCTAAACCCAAGAATAAAAACCAAATATATTACAGCTTACTGTCAATGAGCTCACAAACATGTCTACCCCTTTCTGTACATGTATATGCAGGGCAGATTGTTGGACCAGGAATAACCACTAGCTTTGGGGTTCAGACCTAAATTCCATTCCAAACAAACACAACCTCATTCTTAGCCACAGGAAGATTGAACTCACACTGGAAAAGGGACCTCACAGGGAAACAAAGGGCTTGCAACTAGAATGGAAACCTATTGCTCAGGCAGGGAGTCCAGCTGAGCCCGGTATAATAGAGGTAGATGGCCAAGCTGGGCAGGAACTGGGCATATAAGTTATTTAAATTGATCAGCAAGTGAGACCTGGCAATGCCTAGAGCTATGTCCTGTGCATGCAAAAAATTGCCCAGACTTGGGAATTAAGCATTGTTCAGTTTCATACATCGTGATCTGCCTAGGCGATCGGAAGTGGAAGGTGTCCTCCCTCCCTGTAGTCTTTAGGGACACGTGACAGGTCCCAGAAGACTACAGGACCATTCATGAAGCGCAGCGCTGCTCACGCATGCGCAGTGGGTACGCGGCTGTGAAGCCGCAAGCTATCACAGCCGGGTGCCCACACTGAAGATGCCGGCCTCCTAGAATCCAGGACGGCCGGCAAAACTGGCTGCGGGGGACACACTACGGGACCGAGGGACAGGTAAGTGGCTGTTTTTTAAAAGTCAGCAGCTACAGTTTTTGTAGCTGCTGACTTTTATTTTTTGACTGGTGAGTGGAACTCCACTTTAAGTCCATGGCATTGTTCTTTCCCAAGCATCCCAGCTTGATTCCCACTTTGTAGCATTCCTTCCACACATACCTATTGTTGTGTCAATGCCATATGATCTCTCTTCTTTTATATAAGAAGCCATAAAAGCTGAAATCTTCCAGTTTGTCACCACGGCAAAACGTATTAACACAAGCAATAACAAGCCGGTTGTCAGGTGGAGGAAAGCTTCAAATTGGCGTATTTTGACAAGGTGTTAGAACGTGGAGGGGAAGGTAATACCAGAAACTAATTAGTGGTAGACATCTTGACATCTGTTCCACCATCCAAATTGAGAGTGAAGGAGCAGATGTCAGAAAGGTCTACTGGGATGTCAGGCTGCCCCCAGAGCCTACGATCTTTGAATAGAAAGCTTCCTCTGGAAGAGCCCAGAGCATTGTAAAGTTTGCTCAGAGGAAATACTTCATACTCCAGTGAAGTTCAAGTGCCTGAGATGCAAAGGAAAGTGAAAAAGCAAAGAAATGGAAGAAAAACCATCTGTGCCGACACTTTTTTTTTTTGCTCCATTTCTGTGTTTTAGATGAATGTTCGTTCTCAGGTCAATCCAAAACAAAAGTAAGAAACCGTTTCAGTTTAAAGAGCTGTCTGTACTGCAATGAAGTTATTACAAAGGTTATTTCAACAATGGAACTTTCACTGTTATAATACAGATTTTGAAATAAGTATGTAATAACAGATGGGTGAATAATAAGCGAGTTAAAGGATAACTAAACCCAAGAACATCAGCAGGGGAGGAGGCCCAGGTCTGCATGTTTGAGGGACCTTGGCCTATCCTCTGGTAGGAGGCTGGGCATAGTGACCAGGGCAACCCTCAAACATGGCAGAGCCTGGGGGGAGGTGGGCAGAGTCGGGTGGAAGATGGATTGAGGAAGGCTGGAGTGTGGAGCCTGGGAGGGAAGACTACTTACAGGCAGGTCTCTGGCGAAGAGGCTCTCCACTGCCTCAACATCTCTTGGAGAGGACAGCCTGTATAGAAGGAAAGGAGCCAGCCCAGCATAAGGCCTGAAGGCAGCCACCAACACACTAAACTGAAAGGACAGTGGGAGTACTCGCACATCCCCTGGGCCAGATAAGGGGAGAGGGTGGTCAGGTGTAACACCTAACTAGCTTCTCATTGAGGACTGTTTACTGACTCCAGTGTGCAAAGTGTGAGAAATTCATGTTGCCTGGCTGTGCTGAGCATAGGGGAACCCATTCAAATCCAGCAATCCCTAAGGGCGCTTGGTATTAAGAGATCCCCGAACTTTCCACTTCTTAAGTGATTGAATAGTATTGATTGGTATAGTCAAGGCTTTGTATATCTTTTTTATATCCTTTTCCATCTTTATAAAGTTCCATCACCTTGTTACACAGGTCTTTTGACAGTTCTTTTCTGCTTCTCATAGCTCAGTATCTAGCCTACTCAATGCATCCATGTGAGAGCTAACAAACTCACTGACCAGGGGTGCACTGACAACTCATGGGGCCCCCAGGCAATATGATAATGGGGCCCCCTGTGTCTCCGCCTACACTCAAGCCAAAGCCACACACACACAACACCCCACCTACATATTGCAGCTCAGCTGCATAGAAAGGGCATTAAAAATAATAAAAAATAAATAAAACGTTGTGGGGTCCCCCCTCCACCCATACCAAGCCCTTTTGGGGCTGGAATGGGTTTTGAGGGGAACCCCCACACCAAAATGGATTCATACCAGACCCTTATACGAGCATGCAGCCTGGCAGGTCAGGAAAGGGGGGGATGAGCGAGCGCCCCCCTTGAACCATACCAGGCCACATGCCCTCAACATGGGGGGGTGCTTTGGGGGGGTCTCCCCCCAAAGCACCTTGTCCCCATGTTGATGGGGACAAGGACCTCTTCCCCGGTACCCTTGCCTGTGGTTGTGGGGGTCTGTGGGCAGGGGGCTTATCAGAATCTGGACACCCCCTTTAGCAAGGGGGCCCCCAGATCCTGCCCCCCCCAATGTGAATAAGTATGGGGTACATGGTACCGCTACCCATTCACAAACAAAAAAAAGTGTAGCGTGAAAAAAGACAGGAGACAGTCTTTGACGAGTCATTTATTAAAAGAAGAAAAAGAGTGTCCCCCGAAGTAGATCCAACGTCAATCACGATGCCCTCCACTCCCGACGATGGCTCCTGGCTACCTGAGTGCTCCGCTGGCTTGACAGTTCTTAGATATGTAAAGGACGGGTCACCCAGTAACATCACACATGTGGCTCCACTTCCTTGTACCATCATTGACCCAGCATGCCCCAATTGTTGATGCTGCATGCTCGGATAAGGGTCTGGTATGAATTTTGGGGAGACCCCCAAGCCATTTTTTAAAAAATATTGGCATGGGGGTTCCCCTCAAAATCCATACCAGACCCGAAGGGCCTGGTATGGATGGAGAGGGGACCCCCATGCCGTTTTTTAAATTGTTTAATTGCCGGCAATTCTTTCTTTTACATTCAGCTGTCAGTGGGGAATCCCATTGACAGCTGAAACATTACCGCATGGTTTTCACTACTAAAATACCGCATGCGCATGACTTGATAATATAACTATTCTAGTAGCGTTTTTTGGTGAATTCAAATTTTTTTTTTTAAATGCTATACGGTATCCTCCCGTATACTCGGATGCAGTAAGATGTACTGTATGTATATATGTGTGTGTATGTATATATACACACACTATATTGCCAAAAGTATTGCGCCAGCCCTCCAAATCATGTGATTCAGGTGTTCCATTCACCTCCATGGCCACAGGTGTATACAATCAAGCACCTAGGCATGCAGACTGCTTCTACAAGCATTTGTGAAAAAATGGGTCGCTCTCAGGAGCTCAGTGACTCCACGCGTGGTCCCATGATAGGTTGCCACCTGTGTAATAAGTCCATCCGTGACATTTCCTGGCTACTAAATATTCCACGCTCAACTGTTAGTGGTATTATAACAAAGTGGAAGCAACTGGGAACAACAGCAACTCAGCCACCAAGTGGTAGGCCACGTCACATGACAGAGCAGGGTCAGCGCATGCTGAAGTGCACAGAAGTCAATAGCTAAAGACCTCCAAACTTGGTGTGACTAAACCTTGTGGACGGCCCTCCCAGAAGAGTTGAAGCTATTATAGCAGCAATGGTTGGGCCAACTCCATATTGAACCCTACGGACTAAGACTGGGATGCCATTAAAGTTCATGTGGGTATAAAGGCAGGCATCCCAATACTTTTGGCAATATAGTGTGTGTGTGTGTGTGTGTGTGTGTGTGTGTGTGTGTGTGTGTGTGTGTGTGTATGTATGTGTGTGTGTGTGTATATATATATATATATATATATATATATATATATTGTGTGCTGGTGTGTATAATTTTTTTTTTTTTTTTTAGATAGAGCTTTCTTTTTTTTTGGTGGTGTTTAATTTAATAACTACTGTTTTTTTTTTTCGTAAAATAAAATGTTTCCTTTACTTAATCTTATAAAAAAATAGCAAATGAAAATGCCAGGGCTATGTGAAACCCCCCCCCCCAAAAAAAGAAAATAATCCGCATTTGCAAAGTAGACACCCCAATCTGATTTGTTTGTTTTTTTTTATTTTCTTTGGAAATTAGCAAATGTGTCAGTAATGGGGAGATTAAAACACGGAGCTTGGTAATGGTGCACTAAACACATTAAATTTACAAGTCATACACAAGGTGGGGATTAGGAGGTGAAGGGGTTAATGTGCAGGTCACATACAATGAGTGGATGATAAGGGGGTGTTGGGTTAATATATAAGTCGTCATGGACAGGATGGGGTTGACATATACTGCAAAGGAGTATATGTCTGTGTTTCTGGTAGTGGTCACACTTTTTATTTTTCACTGTGTACTGGCTGCGACCAGTTACATCCTCTTGAGGTTACATAGCAATTGCATAAAAAAAGTGTGATCGCATGGTACAGAGCCACTTTCACCAACTCTGCACAGTAGGGCGCACATGAGCACATAAAAGGAAAGGCTGTTTTAAAGGATAAGTTCACCTTTGAAACAGGTTACATGTGCCACCCGTTTTTAGGGTGGAACATGTAATATTTTCCCATAGCCGCAGCACTCCACAGCGCCGTTTTAGATCATTGAAGCTTCCTGTCCGTATATCTGCTTGACCGTAAATCCCATGCGGCAAACAGATATTCTGACAGGTCTGAAGGAGACCTATTTTCTGCAGATAATACAAGTCAGGTCTTCTTCCTTCCCTAGCCTGTGACTGTATATGGTGTGGCAGCACTTAACTCTGTAGTAGGCTGCAATTTAGTGGTGTACAGTGTAGGGTGTCCTCTAACGCAGGAAGCTGAGTTTGCGCAGCTGATGTTGCGCAGCTGATGTGTCCCAACTGAAGACTGCCTACACAGGGAACACCTGTGCATACTATTATGGGAAAATACGTCCCTTACATGGACATACGCTTAAGTACACCTGTGTGAATGAGGCCTTAAAAAGATGAATTTGACATTGTATCACCCTCTTGAAATCTACAGCTGAGCTTAGACCAGGGGCGGACTGACCATTTGGAAACTCGGGCACTGCCTGAGGGCCCAGGGTCAGTAGGGGGCCCCATGAGATGCCCCTGGTACCTTTTTCATAGGCTTTTTTGAGTTTGGGCAAGGACACAGGGGCCCCATGATTCGATATTGCCCGGGGGCCCCATGAGTTGTCAGTCCGCCCCTGGCTTAGACTGAGAGCATGAAGAAGCACAAAGAGCCAATCGAGTACGAAGTGATAAAAGTGCTGCTTCTCTTTTCACTGTCCAGTCATAGGATAGGGCATTAAAAATTTGGGAGCACCACACTAGTTTGTACAGTCCATAAAAGTTTTATTTCACATAAGCTGACCCGTTTCAGGGGCTCAAATCTCCTCCTTCCTCAGGGCTAAAATTAAAGCAACAACATGAAATACCCTCAGATACCAAAATTGGGATACATTTTTAGGGTATTTTGTGTTATGCTTTACTCATAAATAACTGTAAATAGACAAGCGCTACATATATAATGTGCACATATATATAAGAGGCTTGTTTCACAACTTGCAACTTTTATGCAAATTTTATGTATTGCACCTATAGTGGGTGCTATATTTTCCACTAACTTTACAAAAAATATAAGAAAAACATAAAATCAATAAAAGTCCAAAGGTGAATTTAGGTTTTATAAAAAGGTGACAGTCCTTTCTATTCCTCTACGCTGTGACCCAAAAAAGAGAGTTTATATCTTCACCACATGCTGGCAAGGTATATATACATTGCTCACTCATCAGAACTTTTGACCCCAATTAAGTTGGTTAGATGCGCTTTTTGGTCATATAGGGGACCATCCTCTCAGGTTCTCCTAGAATGTTATTCCCCTCCAGCGCCTCTCTGTTAGTATGGCCATAAGATAAAGCATTGGGATTCCCAGCATAATCTGATTCATCTATGGTGTTCAATGCGGGCTAATCCTTAACCACAAGCCTACAGGGCACTTATACCTCCTTCCTGCCCAGGCCAATTTCCAGCTTTTAGCGCTGTTGCACTTTGAATGACAATTGCGTGGTCATGCAACACTGCACCCTTATGAAATTTTTATAATTTTTTTGTGACAGATAGAGCTTTATTTTGGTGGTATTTAATCACCTCTGGGATTTTTATTTTTTCTTAAACAAACCAAAAACAACTGAAAATTTTGAAAACAAAAGTTTTTTTTTTCCTAGTTTTTGTTATAAAATTTTGTATAGAAGTGATTTTTCTCCTTCACTGAAGTGCGATAATGAGGCTGTAGTGATGGGCACTGATAGGCTGCACTGATGGACACCGATAGGTGGCACTGATGAGAAGGCACTGGTAGGTGGCACTGATGGGCATTGACAGGCATCACTGATGGGCACTGACTGGCACTGATAGTCGGCACTGATAGGCAGCACTGACAGGCACTGATAGGTGGCACTGATGCACACTGATAGACGGCACTGACTGGTACTGATAGGTGGCACTGATGGGTGACACTGAAAGGCAGCTCAGATGGGCACTGATATGTGGCATTGATGTGCACTGGTAGGCACTGAAATGTGGCACTGATGGGCACTGGCAGGTGGCATGGATGAGCACTGAGAGATGGCACTGATGAACACTGACAGGTGGCGCTGCTGGGGCTACACAGATCATCAGGGCACAGTGATCATCAGTGCTCTGATGATCAGTGTACATGTCCCCTTCGAGGAAGGCCGACTACCGGCTCTCCTCTCCTCTGTCAGCGTGACAGCTTGTGAGGAGAGAAATGCCGATAACCGGCATTTCCCTGTTTACATGTGATCAGCTGTGATTGGACACAGCTGATCACATGACCGAGCCGACATCTTCGGCTCTTTCCGTGGATCGGTGATCCGCTGTGTCCGAGGGACACAGTGCACCGCTGATCGCTGGGCTCCGGGAGCCGCGCATGTGCAGTTTAATGGGAGGAAGTCATATGACGTCCTCCCAGAACGAGAGAACCGCCTTGCGTCCGTCATATTCCAAGCATTGATAGTGGTCTGACACCAAATCTCCTTAACCGCCTCCCGCCCACCATATAGTAATAAGTGGCTTTTGAACATAGAGCTGACCTTGTCGATGGCCAGGCGTAGCTGCCTCTCACTTGGCTTTTGGAGCTTGCTGCAGTAATCCTCTAGTAGTGACAATGCTCGCTCAGTATAGTTGGTGTCCGTGGGAGGAATAGTGCCCCATTCTTGTCAGTGGAAAGGGTTCTGACATCATTAGTGTCAGTGGGAGGAGTAGGGCCCCATCGTTTCATTTCTTCACTTGGTGCCTTAATAATAATCTTTTATTTACTCCTTATAGTCTTTCTTTGATTTTAGCCCTGATGAAGGGAGGAGATTTGAACCCCTAGAAATGCATTGGCTTTTTAGGAGTATTTATTATTTATTTATTTCAGGTACTTATATAGCGCCGTCAATTTACACAGAGCTTTACATATATATTGTACATTCACATCAGTCCCTAACCCTCAAGGGGTGGACAATCTAAGGTCCCTAACTCACATTCATACATACTTATACTAGGGACAATTTAGACAGGAGCCAATTCACCTACCAGCATGTCTTTGATGTAAAGCATATATGGACTGTACAAATTAGTGTGGTGCTCTCATCTTTTAATACTCCAGCCAGTGACTGGACAGTGAAAGGAGAAGCAGCAAATCTCTCGCCTAGCTTTGTGCTGCTACTCACTCTTCCAATCTAAGCTCTGCTGTACAGTTAAGAGTTTGATACTAAGTCTTATTCAGGAACTTGCATTGCTTGCATTAAAATGGATGTAACAATGTATTAATAAATAAGAAGCTGATTTAATTAATAAAATATTTTAAAAAAATTATAAAAAAAATAAAATGTAAAGAACTGACAAAAATGTTTTTGTTTTTTTTTACATATTGTCACTTGACCACCGATCACTGCCACACCAGTCATATGATGATGCTGTACTGCTCTGGTGACAGCATTTTAATTTTCATATATATCCTATAGTTTGTGGACTCTATAACTTTCCTACAAACTAAATAATATACACTGATTTGGGTTTTTTAACCAAAGAAATGTAACAAATTGGGTACCGTATTGCATGGCTGAGTAATTGTCATGCAAAGTGCTGAAAGCTGAAAATTGGCTTGCTCTGGACGGGGTTGAAAATATCTGAGCTTGAAGTGGTTAAAATGCTCAGTAATTCCTCTCCTGGAGAAAACAGCTCTGGTCCCGTAGCCATGTGCCTAGGTTCCTTAGCTGAAACAGAGCACCAGAGTTCAGGCCAGGCCACTGCTTAGCTGGTTATTCATCAACATTTGTATTTTAGGGTCCTTAGATCGTTAGAGCCTCAGCATTTTGTCATGTGACCAGCTATCATGAGAACATTTTGTGCAGGGCGATTTTTTTTTTCCGTTCAGATGGTTAATATGTTAAGGAGCAGGATGGTCACAATGGTGGTAGGAGGATTCTATGGGAAGGCAATATTTATTTATATATATATATATATATATATATATATATATATATATATATATATATATATATATATATAATTGATTTAAGCTATTAAAATTAAAATGTTCTCATTGGCTACTTTTTGTATTATTTATATATATATATATATATATATATTTATATATTACAAAAAGTAGCCAATGAGAACATTTTAATTTTAATAGCTTAAATCCTGTTAGAGGAAAAAAATCTGCATATTCTTAAAGAACGCCAAACTTCATAATATGCTTTGTACATAAAATAAATGTCCACTCTTCTATCTCTTTGGTATACATTCATGCATGCATCCACATTGTATCATTTTAATAAAAAGAAAGCACATTTCTTATAACTGGTGAATAACAAATATCCCAAACAAATAATTTTAAGTGGTTTTAATTTATTCCCAGTTTCCAGATTTGTGAGCACCCTGTTTTAGGGCAGTGCTATATTTTATCCTCTAGGTGGCAGTGTACAACCAACAATTTATAATGGGAGTGATGTACCAAGCCATTCTTAGCAGATGATGTATAATAGTAAAAATGTATAGATTGCCATGTGTGATGGGGAAATGTTCATGCTCAAAGGCTGGGAGAACATACAAATCCAGAGAGAGCATGTTCAAATGATAAATGACAGTTATGTGTGTGTATGTGTTTGTGTATATATGTGTGTATATATATTTCAGGTTCTTGTATAGCGCCGTCAATTTATACAGCTCTTTACATGTATATTGTACATTCAAATCAGACCCTAACCTTCAAGGGGCGCACAATCAGAGGTCCCTAACACACATTCATACTAGCGCCAATATAGACAGGAGCCAATTCACCCACCAGCATGTCTTTGGAGTGTGGGAGAAAACTGAAGTACCTGGAGGAAACCCACGCAGGCACAGGGAGAACATGCAAACTCCAGGTAGGTTGTGCCGTGGTTGGGATTCAAACCAACATAGTGCTGCCAGGCAGAAGTGCTAACCATTTAGCCACTGTGCTACCACCAGGGGCGGACTGACCATTTGGAAACTCGGGCACTGCCCAAGGTCAGTAGGGGGCCCCATGATATGTCCCTGGTACCTTTTTTATAGGCTTTTTTGCATTTGGGCAAGGACACAGGGGCCCCATGATCACTTATTGCCCGGGGGCCCCATGAGTTGTCAGTCTGCCCCTGGCTGCCACATTTATTTATTTATGTGCTGCGTGTAAAATATATATATATAATTTGATTTTTTATGCAATCCAAAAATATATATTTTCTTCAAAAAAAAAGTTACGACAGATACAAAAACTACAATTCGTATTCAATCATTTGCGCCCTTTTAAAATGAAGCTAAAATTTTATGATTTTGATACCTAGCAAGTTATTTACAAATACATTTCTATTTCAAATTTCACTTTTTTTTTTTTTATGCAACACTAAACAAAAAAATTGTTTTAAAAAAAGTATTAATTAAAAAATCAGCAGAAAAATAGGCTCTGTTAACAGCCATGCTAGTGCAACAGCTTGTCTGCATTTTTGTGCATTTAGATGCATCTCATTTAGGGCAGCCCATCTATTTTTATGTGTGACAAGTGCACAAAATTGCGGGCACTTTTTTAAAAAAAATCGCATTACATCACAATGTGTTGGGCATTCAACAAGAATGGCAAACCTGCCAGGACATTGCGCTGCTGCATTTGCATAACTCCTCCCAAGAGCCAACACACTGATTGGCTGAGGGCTCTTGAGAGGCAGGGTGCTCAAGGATGTTTTTCAGGAAGCTATGTACAGGCCCCTCCCACCAGCCATGATCTGCATGTGTTGCATAGAGAATCGGAGAGCCAGTGATGAGGCCACAGAGTCTAAAATGAGGTATGTAATGAAAATTAAAAGGTTTTATTTAAAATAAATTGTTAACAGCCTGTCAATGAGGGGATAAAGAAGAAGCTGAAAAAAGTCAAAATATAAGTAGATTCGGAGAAAGGGGGCAGCTCATCCATATACCTGGTTCTTACACCTGGGTGGTGGGGGTGTTTTTTGTTTTTTTGTGTGTGGTTTTTTTTTGTTTTATTTTTGTTTTTTTGTAGAAATGTATTCCTTTTTATGCTGACGTATCTATTTTCGATCTTTGTATAGAGAAATGCCGCTTTTCTTGGCTGTCATTGCAGAGCCTTTTACCCCCGTAGGTTAATCTTGTTCTTAACTTCCCATCATCCCCCGTGACACAGCGCTCCACTCACACATCTGACCTTTGCTAATTGCAAGGCCTGGTGTTAAGGCCGGAGCTGTCATAGCCGGTGTCTCCAATCTGCCTCTTCATGGGAAATCGATACGTGGCAAACTTCGAGGGAGAATTCCTTCTTATTTCAGAGTGTCAGATTTACCGTATGAACACAAATCCCTGATGTTCACACATCAGATTTAAGACCTGTAGCTGTATTCTCATCTTCATCACATTGCACACCCAGCAGGGTATAGTTGCACCTAAGAGCAGGCAATATCAATGCTTAACCTCCCTAGCGGTCTGATTATGTCCATATTTCTGTGCTGAAATCGGTAAATTTTTTTGCATGGAAATGTCGTTTTTTTATTGTAGGTCTGTAATTTTTAGGAATAACTCACTGAAATCTGTCCGAACAAGAGTCTAGTAAACATCCCAGGTATGCTAAAATTTGAAACACGAAATAAAAAACTATAATATAATAAATAATCATAAAAAATTATAATAATACATTTAATTTAGTAATATAATCAAACCAAAAACACTGAAATTTAGCACCAAGTTTGCACATCACTGAGCAAAGTCGCAAAATCGTTTTCAGTGTTTGATGACGAATTTCCCTGCGAATCATCAATCAATTCTGTAAGTGGATCTGATTTACTATCGCTGTTCTCTAGCCGGTCTAAAACCGCTTTTGACCTAAAGGGACGCTTTTTGGACGCCATGGACGTTTCTCAGCTTCCAGGCAGAAAGAACAGTAAAAATGCAAGCAGGGCACAGGACAAAGCACTCGGGACAAAATGTATGTGAAATGGTTTGATACAGTAATGTTTTACTATGTGATTTTAGTGTATTTAGTGAATGTCACTTTTTAAAATTTTTAAATTTCCCGCCGGTTCCGGCCCACGTATATCCCAACACTCGCAGAGACCGGAAGCTGGATGCCGCATCGGCCGGGGACGCTGCAGGGAGAACATCGCGGGAGCGAAGGACAAGGTAAGTGATCGAGGGAATCCCAGAGCAATGCTGCAGTGTAATCCCAAGTGTAGCTCGGGGTTACCGCTTTTGACACTGATAATTAACCCCGAGCTACACTCAGGAATACCGCAAGGGAGGTTAAAGTGACACTAAAAAAAAAATCTGTTCATGTATGTATTCCTAACTCAATATAAGTCCCTTCTATTTTTTTTTTTTCTTTTTTGCTGCTGTAATCCGACATTCTTTTAGAGGGTGACTACATTAGTTCTCCATGGTCCCACTGTATGTAGGAATAAAAAAATAATATATATAGCATAAATTAGTACACCCCAACAGATTTGTCAGAAAACCTTTACTTTCCTTTCAGAATCCACATTTTTTATGGGATGCTATACTATAAAATACTCCCACAAATGCCGGCCATTGATTGCAAACAAGATTTGTTCATTTGCGCACGCAAGAGAGTATTTTTCCTAACAAATTAATTCAAGACCATGCTGCAAAAATGAACACACCCCAATGAAAGTCTTAGGAGCAAAATTCTAGACAACAAAATCCTAATTAACAAGAATTAAACTACAGATGAGTCTAATTATTCATTGAACAGGTGTCCAGCAGGCAGTTGATTATAAAAGAGCGTTACTTCACAAAGAAAACCCCTCCTATTTCATGCTGTCAGTACCACATGGAAGAGAAATGTCACAAGGCGTGAGAAAGAAAATCATTTCTTTACACAAGAAAGGTGAAGGCTACAAAAAGATGAGCAAAGCTTTACTTGTCAGTCAGAATAATGCAGCAAAAGTGATACAAAAATTTAAGAAAGATGGAACTACAACCATCTCACAGAGACATCCAGGCTGTTCACGGAAGTTAACACCTCGACAGGAGGTCATTAAAGGGTCTGGAGAAGCTGTGGAGAAGGTTATGCTGCCTGTAACATTGTTCAGCATGACTGTTTTGGTGGTGGGTCAGTGATGGTCTGGGAAGGCATATCCATGGAGGGACACAGACCTCTACAGGCTAGACAATGGCACCCTGACTGCCATTAGGTATCAGGATGAAATCCTTGGACCCATTGTCAGACCCTATGATGGTGCAGTGGGTCCTGGGTTCCCCCTGGTGCATGACAATGCCCGGCCTCATGTGGTGAGAGTATGCAGGCAGTTCCTGGAGGATGAAGAAATTGATACCATTGAATGGCCCCCACGCTCGCCTGACCAAAATCCAATAGAACACCTCTGGGATATAATTTTTCAGTCCAAACAGGCAACGCTGCCGCCTGAACGCTTACACCTGACAGGAAGGAGCCTGCCTGTCTGTTTTACACAAAAGCCACTGGATTGTGTATAAGACACCCCGCTATCAGGTCCATATGATGTATGGACCTGGCAGCTTCAGGGTTAAAGCTTCAGGTTTTTTTTTTTTTAACTAACAAACTCTTACTTACCCGCTCTGTGCAGTGGTTTTGCACAGAGCAGTCCTGATCCCCATCTTCCTTCTTAATGCTCCTGGCTCTTCCCCCTTGACCAGTGCCCCCAATAGCAAGCCGCCCATAAGATATAGATCCACGGCTTGGCTCCGCCCCCTCTCATTGGCTCACTGGCTGTGATTGACATCAGTGGGAGACAATTCTGTTCTGTAGCCTCATAGCTGTATTTATCGACAATGTGAGATCTAAAGCACTGCTAGTCGCAGGAGATTTCCTCCTTGATGGAGAGGAAGCTGTATGGAAGCATTGCAAGGATCTCCCTGCTTCAGTTTAATTCATTCTGTGAATCTGTGCTCCCTCCACCTCTCCTGCTGCTTTTGAATCATTCCTCCATTAGACATCAGGTCATCAGTCTTCTGGAGGGGAGGGGTGAGGGGGGGGCAGGCCAGCTCCAACTTAAAGCAAAGCCCTGAGTTGGAGGAGCCTCCCAAGTATCTCTCCATTGAAATCCAACCCACTGTCCCTCTTTCTTCCTCACTTGTCCCTCATTTTGGTCTCATGCATAGGCCTACTGTAAGTTAACAATGTATTACAGAAAAAAAATTGGTTGTAGATTTAACCAAGTGTTTGTTGATTAATATCTGTGGACCTGATAATTTTACATTTCACAGTTAAAGCATCTACTTTTGAAACATGGTTACTAAGGGGATAAGTGTAAATACTGCGGAGACGGGAAGCTATAGGGTAAAGGTCAACTAAGCGCACAATGGCTTAATGGTTAGCATTTCCACCTGGCAGTCCTAGGGTCATTGGTTTGAATCCTAACCACAGCACCACCTGCCTGGAGTTTGCCTGTGCCTGCGTGGGTTTCCTCTGGGGACTCTGCGTAAATTGATGGCACTATATAAGTACCTATAATACTGTAAATAAACAGCTGATGGAACTGTGGCTAGCACTGACATTGGAGAGCGAGGGAATTGAGGAGAAGAGGATACAGAAGATCAAGACTGCAGTGTATAGTTTAGGATGGAGGAGAGGATGAACGCCATAAGAACATAGTGTATGTAAACCCTGACAATTAATTTTTCTTATATGTTACTTTATTTCTTCTGTTAAATATACAATGAAACATCTTGTCCTAAAAACCAGGGCTTTTTTCCAATGGGAACTTGGCAGTAAGCGGTTCCGGCACTGAATGTGTGTGCTGGCAAGGGGTACCGGATGGGCTATCAATGCTGGCTTCTGGGGAATCTATTGTTACTGGTGTTATGGTGCTGCTGGGAGGTCTAATGTTGCAGGTGAAGGAGATCTGTTGCACTGGAGGGAGCTATTATTGCTGTTGAGGGATCTATTGCTGTTGGGATCGTTTGTTGCTAAAATGGATCTACTGTTGAAGGGGTGGGTCTATTGTTGCTGACTGCTGGTCAGCCTATTGATGCTGGATACTGGGGGATCTATTGTGGCTGATGAGGATGCACTGCCCCCTGGGTTGATCTATTGTTGCTGGTGGGGGAAACTATTGTTGGGGGAGTGGGTCTTATGTTGCTGATGGGGAGGGTCTATTGTTGTTGGGTAGTCTATTAACGCTGGCTACTGGGGGATCTATTGTTGCTGATGTGGGTCTGTTGATGTAGGCTGGATATGTTGTTGCTGGGGGGTTTTATTCCTCAGGGGTCTTTTGTTTCTGTGCGCAAATATTGTTTCTGTGGGAGTCTATAGTTGCTTGGGGGGATCTATTGTTGGTTTATTGTTGCTGGCTGCATTTTACTGTCTGCCTTGTTCTCATGAACATATTCTATACAAATTACATGGCACCATAAAACGATACTTGGTTCTGTATTCTTTAAAAGGGGAGGGGGCACAGACAAGAAACCGTGTTCAGAGGTTGGTAGGGGGCGAAGACTCAAGGGAGTGGGGGAGTACCTGTACCTATTCTCTGAGGGAAAAAAAAGAGCTGGAAAAAAAAAAGAAATTAATGCAGCCACCACATTTAAGGACTGATCAGTTGTAATATTTTACATTTTAGTTCTTGGGCTTAGTACACTATAGAACTAAGAAGAAAAGTTAGCGTAAAGCTGACAGCACAGTGTTAATCAAAGGGTGAAGGAGGAGTTCAGCAATGGCAAGATGAAAGCCAATTTCCGGAGATGTGGAGGATGATTTCGGGAAGTTCTGACTGAAGTACAGCAGCGTGGAAAGAATAAAAGAAAGAGCAGAGCAGACTGCTTAGATGTTAGAGGAGCATATAAAGTCCTATAGAATTGCGGACAGTACAGGAAGGTAGCTGATGATTATAAAGGTAATGTGGAGCTGAAGAGTAGAATAAAGTGACAAGGTCACAGAATACTGAAGAAGAGTTGAGGACTTGTGTGTTCTAGTACTTGCAGACAGAGGGCATGGATATGAGGTTCTGGGCTGATGGGAAGAGAAGCAGTTGCTGCAGTAGAATTCACATATAGGACATACAGGAGGATAAAGGGCTATGGAAGGTAACATTCTGAGCTGTGGAGGTTAGAATAGTGAAGTTGGGAGGACCACATAGTCAAATATATGGTGGACACCTTAGAGTAGCCATTCTCAACTAGGGTTGCTTCGGAATTAGGGGTTCCATGAGCTGCTAATGATTGACCTCCCATTTGATGGTGCCTGCATAGTTCTAGAGCCAATGCTACTTGGCAATGGCACACAAATGGTCTTTTTAGCTGTCTGTAAGGGGCCATTCTTCCCCCGATCACCAATGTAAGGAGCATTCTTCACTGGCCCCCAATGTAAGGAGCATTCTTTACTGGCCCCCAAAGTAAGGAGCATTCTTCCTACTGATGACCAATGTAAGGAGCATTCTTCCCACTGACCACCAATGTAAGGAGCATTTTTCGCACTAACCACCAATGTAAGTAGCGTTCTTCCCACTGATCACCAATGTAAGGAGCGTTCTTCCCACTGACCACCAATGTAAGTAGCGTTCTTCCCACTGATCACCAATGTAAGGGAATTCTTCCCACTGGCCTTCAATGTAAGGTGTATTCTTCCCACTCGCCATCAATGTAAGGAGCATTCTTCTCACTGGCCACCAATGTAAGGAGGAGTTTTCCCACTGTCTGCATCAGGTTCTCCCCTTACATCAAGTTCTCCATCAGAGTCACCCTTACATCATGGTCCTCATCAGATTACCCCCTTACATCATGGTCCCCATCAAATTACCCCCCCCCCCCTTACATCATGGTCCCCATCAGATTCCCCCTTTCCCTTACATCAGGGTCCTTATTAGAGCATTCTTCTCACTAACGAATGTATTGAGCATTCTTCCCACTGTTCCCCAATGTAAGGGGCATTCTTCCCACTGCCACCCAATGTAAGCAGTAATCTTCCCACTGACCACCAATGAAAATTACAACTTCATAAAACTATCCATGCCTCTTACGAAGTACCTTTGACTGTCTACTTTCCAAAAAGGGTCATTTGGGGGATATATGTACTGCCATGGTGTTTTCGGGCCTCAAGAAATGAGACTCTATAACTTTCCTACAGACTAAATAATAAATGCTGATTTGTGTTATTTTCACCAAAGAAATGTAGCACAGTACATTTATGCCTAAATTTACGAAGAAAGATTTGTTTGCAAAATTTTGTAACGGAATCGAAGGAAACATTTTTTTTTTTTCAAAATTTACAATTTTTTTTTTTTAATTTGGCAAAAAATAAAAAACCCATTAGTGATTAAATACCACCAAAAGAAAGCTCTATTTGCTTGAAAAGAGAATGGTTTCATTTTCAGTACATTGTTGCATGACCACGCAAGTGTCATTCAAAGTGTGACAGCACTGAAAGCTGAAAATTGGCCTGGGCAGGAAGGGGATGAAAGTACCCGGTAATGATGTGGTTAAAGATGATGTACAAAAAAGGTGGGGGAGGGCAGTGATGGCATGGTTTTGCTTTAAATGCAGTATATCAGTTATGTATCCTTCCTTTCACTATGCTTGGTCCACCTCACATAAGTACATAAGAAGTAATTGTATTTCTCAACATGTTTCGCTTTGCACTTCTTCAGAAGATTGAGGCGCAATAAACAATGAAGCCAATAGCTAAGGGTGTACCCAAAAAGACATGGGTGTTACCTCTGGATAGTCTCACACCTCCCCCTGTGGAGAGTTGTTGGGAGAGGGACTGCCCAAGTTTGCATCAAGTCCACATCATTGTCAATTTGTCCCTAGTATGGGGGTATTCTACTTCAAATTCCCATTTTACAGATCGATGCCATTTATGATGGCTATTATATCGATCCCAGGTTTCACTAAGAGCCCAAAGATCTATAATACAATGGTTTTGCACCAACAGTAGTCATCTCTAATGAATGTCCCCTTCTCCTAATCTAAAGTGAGGAAAAGATGGAAAGCTTGGAATAGTCCCTAATATGATACTATGGGTTATACCCCCCATGGTCTCCCCCAAACTGCATGTCCAAAGGTCCAACACTCCTGGACAGGTTGAATGTGAAGAATCTTCCAGAGGCCATCGCTAAGATTGGAGGAATAGGCACAGACAGGTGAGTATAAAGCCTTGTCTTTTGAAAGTCCTGAGTTTTTATATGTTTTAACCAAGTAAGTAGCTATCATGGCTCAGCATCTGTTTTTACAATTCACCCAGGTGATACTCGGTGGTATATTTTAGGTTTTGTGCTGCCCAAAACAAAACAAATGCCCACTTAGCAGTCTTTTAATGAATGAAAAATGTTCTCTGATTGGATGAGGTGGCAATTGTGGCATCATTGCCTTTCTGCAGATGATAGGCAAGCACTTTTCATTTATAATCTGTGAAACGGGAAAAGACTTGCCATTGGTGACTATGCTTGGCCCCAGTAAAATTGGCCTTTAAATTTTCAATTGTAATTATTTTTACAGTGTTAACATTGAAAGGGAGATTATGGGATGCTACTAAGAAAGCTAAGGGATGGACTGGAGTGGTGATAGTTTACCTTCCATCAATGAAAACAATCAAGCTAAAGAACAGCTTCTATGAGTAGTACTACCCCCTCAGGGGGTGACTGATTTTCACTGGTTCTCCCCCAACCATCCACCCAAGCAACAGCCTATTCACTCCAGCTCCAATAAACTGTCTAGAGGTTGTCTTTTCTGTGATTTATTGCTAATAAGACAGGAGAGGGGTTACGGCATGGGATACTCCAAAAAGGTCAGTAATTGGCTGTGAGAGGACAATTTTCTTCTCCTTTAGCAGCTATGAATATTGGACAGTCTAAGGCCTCACAGCTGGGGACCACAAGACAAGTCACTTTGGGATCTGGTTACCCTGCACAGCTATTGGTACCCAATGCAATCTCGGTAACATTGCACAGTAATAGGAGGACACTCTACTCTCGGCTCTCATTCGAGGATTCTGCTGAGGACAGGAAATGGCCAGTACGCTGAGACCCTTTGTGAGCTGTCTCAGTCCAAGCAACCTCTGGCACTTACAGGTATATCCTAAGAGCACACAGGCCCCAGGAATCAATTCAGGATCATTACTCACAAGATCCCTGGACAGCTGCACACATTCCAGGCTCCTACGGACACAGTCCAATGAGGGAGACAGTCCTTCTCCAGACCTGATCCCTTTGGTGAAGTCCTGCAGTCAATTTTAGTTCAGTTCCAGATCTCAACTCTGCCACTGCTGAGACTTCACGGAACATCAACACAGTCCACAGGTTGCCTCAGGAGCAATAGCTCCCTGAGGCTTGGAACTCTCCTTGCTGGGGAAAGACTATCTCTTTAGGGCTCCAGACTGTTTATCAGCTTCCCAGCCACCATCTGGGCATACCTCCCCAGAGATTGGCTAGGCCCTGATCAATATTCAGGTTGTTTATTTGAATTCTGCCTCCCTAAGCTCTAGAAACCTCTTTTAGAGGCAAGGGGAAGCAGTCAAACTCCTAGCCTGTGAGACCCGGAACAGTCCAAACTAAGCAATTACTACAATCCCCTGATTGCAGAAGGAGCCAAAAATGAAATCTGCCTAGCATCCCACACTAGGAGGGTGCTACATATGATTGGAGGAGGGCAGCGGAAAGGGCGTACATAATTGGCACTCTTGACGAGTCTACCTAGCTTCTTCCATTCAGCTCCTTCTCCTCCAGTCTTTCAGCAGAGAAGCTGCTCTGAAACATGTGATTTGCAAAATGTTTTCTCTCACTGACCTGATATATTTGTACAGCACCCACCGCAGGACTTGAGAAGACCAGTTCAGTTTGGGAAGACTTTGTACCTTAATGCTTTAATTTGTTCAGTAAGGGCTCGTTCACTTGGACTGCCAGGGACTTACCATGTGTGATCTTTGCTTTTTGTTTGCAGCCTTCCATTTGATTATATTCTGCCTTAGAGATTTCTCTCTTCTCCAGTTCCTTTTGAGGTGGCTGCCTTTACAGTCCTGTGGAGCCCCCCTAGCAGTAGCCTGTGATGGGGGGCAAAAGCGCCATTAGCTCTGTGGATGGGGTAGTCATGTTATCATGGTGCAAAGGGACTGCGGTGTGCACGTTTCAATCCAGGCCAAGGTGCACATGTGCTGTTTTTTCAAAGGGCAAGAGGGACAGCATGTACAGAGAAGGAGACGTATGCATGGTGCTGTCAATAGTATGAAGAATCAAGCACTGCTATTGAGTGGTCACCTGACCTCTATAGTGCATGCTCCCCAACTGCAAATTCAGAGAGAACTGATGCATAGTTACAATAAAAAGTAAGAAATTGGGCATATATTCTCAAAAAAAATAGGTGATGCTGTAGGTTGCACAATGGAAGGTTTTAATGCTGCTTTAATGGTTGAAAAGCTCAGTGATATCTATCCTGCAGAAAATAATGCTCCAGCTTCCCTTATCAGCCTAGACATTGGTCACATGATCTTGGCTAAAAAGAAGCATCACAGTTTTGGCAGAGGCACTGAATAGCTGTCCCTGCCTGAATATTTGTTTTTTATTCTCCCTTCAGCTGAAATAAAACCATTTATGAGAGCCCGCAGCAACATTTTCTCTCATGCAGGTATAGCTGGGTTTTGTGTTCAGACATTTAACTGTTATGACAGCTGTCAGAAAAACTTCAGTCCCCTTAATGTTGGTCTCAACCCCCCGTTACTGGTGCCGCCCCTTGTGAAGATGAAGATGGTGCGATTAGGAAGTTATGGGAAATCATGTTTAGTCTGCATACGCAATGATTCTTCGGCACATGTGCAGATCACACACAAAGTCCTGTACATCCCTAACCACATCATGTTTGCGTTCAGGTGGACCCACACAGACGTGACAAAGGTTTCTTCTAGGAGCTGAAGGCCAGGCAGAACCCTTTTCGTACATCTGTGCACTCTTGAATCAGGCGCAACGTACTTCTCACAAAGTAAAAATAAGGAAAAAACTACTATTGTGGGAGAGGGAAAGGGCTGGAGCCGGATACAATTATCAGGTCCTGCTGTATTCTATTTAGGGCTTTCAGCAGAATGACATATATGGTCAAATTGTAGGTAAGGATAACATTAAAAGTAAAGCTCCTGCCAAAGTAAAAGAAGATCAAAAGAAATAGTCCTTAGCCTAATGGCCAGCTTCATTAACCCAATTCTTCTGAGCTGAGGTCATCCCGGACCAGCCCCCAACTTGAGACTGGACAGTGAAAGGAGAAGCAGCACAGTGATGAGCTCATATAAATCACTCTTTTACCTCCTATCATCATGCTTCTTGCCAACACCTGAACTGATTGGCTTCTTGTACTGCTTCTTCCTCTCACACTCCAGCCCTTCTTTATAGGTATTTCAAGCTGCTGATACTCAGATGTGTACACTCCTTGCATTTAAAAATAAATTTAAGGATGCATTTCTGAGCTGAATTAATTTGTATCTTTATATCCACCTGGAGTTCAGATTTGGGCTAACTTCACACTTGTGCGGGACATGCGTGCACGGTTGCACAGGTGCAGCAGCTCATTCATTTGAATAGGCTGCTGTACCTGCAAGAAACATGGGGGGAAAAGTCCCCAACCCTTTTTTAAAAAATGCAGCCACGTGGAACCGCATGAGATAATGCACCACATTTGCCGATGCGTAGGAATGCCATTATACTCCATTAGGTGTGTTTTGCCTGCAAGTGTGAACCTAGCCTTAGAGATTTCAACTCTGATAGAGACCGATATCTGTGCATTCTTTTAGATGATTAAACTCTAAAATAAAATTCCAACTTTGTACAAATATGTCCACCGCTGATTTATTGCTTTGGTATATCTACAAAAAAACATTTATTTAATGCATCAACATTGTGTTATTTTATGCAAAAACAAACTTTGGAAAGCTGGTGGTTACAAAAACAGGTATATAATGTTTTTTAAAGCGGTTTACATTTATTCCCTTGAATCCTGATTTGCAAGAACCCTGCTTCAGAGCAATGCCATCATTTGTCTACTAGGTGGCAGTGTTATCCCAACGATTCATCATGGAAATAATGTAGGCACACTAAAAAAATGCTCACTAATTTTGTTTTTTTTTGGGGGGGGGGTTTTTTGCAAGCTGGAGATAAAAACATATGCATGGTCCTGCATGATAGGTAAAGTGCTGTGCCTACGTTTGCAGCCCTCTTTATCCCTTTTATGGCCCCCAACTGAAAGACTGGCTATTCAGGGGTGAACTTATGAGCAAATATACCATGAAATGGGCTTTTTTGTTAACCCTTTCACAGGCAAGAGGGTCTGCAGTGCCTTGCACTGCAAAGCAATATGGAGTGTTCTTGACGTTGACGAAAAATAGAATAATTATATTTTTTTGAAAAATGCTTAGAGAAGCAAGAGGTGTCTGTGGGTTGGCAAACTGTAAAAGAGCTGTATTTATATTTTAAAAAACGAATAGCTGTTTACTCATCAAAACTGCATTTAAATTAATTCCAAAAGGGGTGAAATATAATGTTCTCAGGCTATTCTCTACAGATCGAATGTTATACATTGAAAAAAAAAAAAAAAAAAAAAAAAAAAAAAAAAGTGTAAATGGTGAAAGTATATTATGGCCACTAGATGAAGATGAGAAGCATACTTAGTTCATATGATACTCTGCACCATATAGTGGCCATAATGCAGTATTTTCCATATTCATCCTTTTGTTATTCATCAAAAAAAATTCAGTCTGCAGAGAATATAGTTTTAGAACATTTGCACAGAACAATTTTGCATGCGGTTTTGCCAAAAGCAGCTATGCACATTTTTGTATAAATACACTCCTAAGTGTCAAGTAGTTTACCCACACCCACACTGGTCCCATTTGTTACAAAGGAAATGTGTGTGCTGATTACAGAATTATTCTTGTGCTATTCAATAAAAGAGGTCCAGGATGCTCAGTGACTACAGAAACTGTGCAGCTGCTAAGCTGTGTTGTATCACTTTTTGGCTGCTTTGTTGTATACAAGGCTTTGGGAACAAAAAAGGCTTTGAGATCGAAAGGCTTGGGGAACTTACAAGTTATATCTGATAAAATTTACTAAAAGATTTAAAGGAAGCTTGTTTTTAAGGTTGCCGAATTTAGTTTGGGTTTGGTCATGCATCAGTGAATGGCCACTGTGCGAATTTGGGTATTTCTCAGGCTGTTGATTTTAGCTAATGAGGAAAAACCTACTGACTACTCGGTGACCACTGAGCATGTGCAGCTGCTAACCTGTGCTGACATCGACTGGCTGTATTACTGTGTTAGGCTTTGAGAGCTCCCAAGGCTGGTGACATCCAGGTCTTTTTTTGTGTTTGCTGAGTGCTGACCATCAAAGGTTGTAAATTTGTTTTTTGGGTAAGCATATGTCTTGCTTGGTGTTTTGATATGTATTAAAACCAGAACTCACTCTCAGTACTTTTAAACCCTACAAGCCTCCCACCCTCTGCCAAGCACTCTACTCCCATCTGCACATTACATCTCAAAGGGCATTTGCTCCAACACAGCGGCCAGAGGAGGGCAAACCTGGCAGGCATCATCAGGGGCCAGCTGCCAAAGCTTGTTCCCAAGGAACCCAGGCAAAAATGATATCTCATGTGTTCCTGAAGCCTCCTGAGATATGCATGCCACGTGTCCTGGGGACTTCAGCTTCAGCACAGTGGCTGGAAGAGGATGGACCTGGTGGCACGTCATCAGGGGACTGGTTGTCTGAACCAGGAAAATACAGCCAGCTCCTAATGAACACAGGCGAGAATGAAGTCTCCTCTACTCCTGAAGCTCTCTGGGATATGCACACCATAATGGTATGAACTTCAACACACCAAGCAGAGGAGGGTGGACCTGGAAAGTGTCATCAGGGGGCTGACTGCCTGAACCAGAAGGTGACAGCCAGCTCCTTATGAACACAAGTGAAAGTGAAGTATCCTCTTCTTCTGAAGCCTCCTGAGATATATAAACCACATATCCCAGGGGGCATCAGCTTCAACACAGTGGCCATAGAAGGAGAGTCCTAGTGGCAGATCATTAAGAAGCTGCTACCTGAACCAAGAAAAGAAAGCTAGCTCCTGATGAACACAGATGAGAATGAAGTCTCCTCTGCTTCTGAGGCCTTCTGAGATATAAACACCACAGATACGAAGAAGCATCAGCTTCAACACAGTGGTCGGAGGAGGACAGGCCTGGCGGACATCATCAGGGAGCTGGCTGCCTGAACCAGAAAGAGACGGCCAGCTCCCAATGAATATGGCCAAAAATGACATCTCTTCTGCTCCTGAAGCCCACTGGGATATGCAACCCCTTATCCCAGTGAGCATCCATTTCAACACTGTGTCCGGGGGACAACGAACCAGGTGCATGTCATCAGGTGGCTGGTTGTCTTTGCCAAAAAGAGACAGCCAGCTCCCGATGGTGTCATAAAGAAAGATGAAGGCACAGGATCTGGCATGCAGCCGTGTTGGTGGATCACAGCAAGACAATGATGGATTCACTGGGAGTGTGAGGGTGCTGGGTGGACAAGGTTAGAGAGGGGGAAAAAAAGTACGGGTGTCCCAAAACAACCAATAAAAAAGCTTCAGCTTTCATAACCCAAATTGCCTAAAAATGAAAGCTGGAAGGTTACTGGTTACTAGGGGATAACACCTCCTTCCAGCCCCATTCTGGCTCAGCCAGTCATCAAGCTTGCTGTGGGAGGTCTGCTTCATCAACAGCTGGAGACCTACTGTACATATTGGCTAATAAGCTTATCGATAACTGGGATATAGAACTGTGACTATACAAGTTTAGTGCAGCTACTGACTACCTGCATCCCTTCCTGGCTCGTTAGACATCTGTGCCACAGGATAGGCAGAACAGGAAAAATACCTAAAGCATTGAGTTTAGTGACTGTTTTACACACCCTCTCACAGAGCATCATTGGACTAATTTTATTAATATTATTTTTTTTACGTGTTTTAGTCTGATTTGAACAGTTCTCTTCATTTCATTCTCTTTATGTTCTGTCTTTGGTTACATTTGTTGTCTCCACACAGTTCTACTTTCTGTAATTGCCAAACTGGATGGCCAAGCGGTCGGTGACACAGCGGAAAGTGGCAGGTTGCACCTCCCAGTAGGGCACTGGGTTATTGAAGAGACTGATTCCGTTGTAGTAAGCGCGTTTCACCCCGAATCCTGTTGGGCAAAAGTCATTGACGCTCACCTGGGTGATGTTGTTGGAGTGGAGGTATACAACCTAGCAAAGAGAGATTTAAAAAAAACTTTTACTTGGAGGATTTCAAAAACATTAGACAATTTTTAGGAAAGATGCTTTGGTGTCAACTGCGTAAAAATTAAGGCTCAACTCAAAATCAGAATTGGCCTTATTAACATGCATGTAGAGCCATACAAGAATTGTGTCATCGGCTTAAAGCTGAGCTGGACATTGGTCCAGCTTGGCACATTTACTCATTACATACTCATAACTCATATTCATAAAACATATTTTTTTTGGTGTACATACTTTTTCAGTGTTGTAGTTGGATCCTCTTCAACTGCTTCTGTCTCTTTGCATTGGATGGGTCCTTAATGCTGCCAAGAGTGGAGCTACATGACATGGTAATGCTCTTTGCAGCCTTCTCCTGTAAGTCCAGGGTAACCTAATGACATTCCCTGAAAGGATGGGTCAATGATGCTCTGAGCTCAACGAAAGTGGCCTGAATGAATGTCATTCAAGATAGAAAAGGGCCACCATTGTGTATTGAGTCTGCATGGGGCACCACCAATGAGGAGATCGGTATTGCAGCCAGAGTTCCTTTTTGGGGGATCCCGGGGACTGAGATTTTATTTATTTTTTGTCCTAAGCCAGACTTGGGCTTAAATTTATGGTAGAGCCATACAAGAATTGTGTCATCGGCTTAAAGCTGAGCTGGACATTGGTCCAGCTTGGCACATTTACTCATTACATACTCATAACTGATGGACCACTGGAGAAGCTGAAAATCACTGCAGTAGTTGGCACTACTGGAATGGCCATGATCTTCTGGGTCCTGTGCCAAATGGCTTACCCACACACACTAATTACAGGTGGCTACCTGCTCTGCACTGCCATCATTCATAAAAATCTATTTATTTCTAACAAGGCATTTGCTGATTGGACAAGATGGATTTTGTGACACCACCGTTGGCCTCTCCATCTTGTCCAGTCAGAAAATACCTTGTATTCATTGGAAAACAAAATATAAGGGATTCTATGAATGGCACTGGAGGTGACTTTTTTTTTGATGAACAATGGCACACCCCAAATTCACAGTCTCATAGTCCATTAGGAATAGTGGGTAATGTGCAGGGGTGGACTGACCATTTGGAAAATCGGGCGCTGCCCGAGGGCCCGGGGTCAGTAGGGGACCCCATGAGATGCCCCTGGTACCTTTTTCATAGGCTTTTTTGAGTTTGGGCAAGGACACAGGGGCCCCATGATCCCCTATTGCCCGGGGGCCCCATGAGTTGTCAGTCCGCCCCTGGTAACGTGATTATGGTTGAGTGTTTTGTCCCCCTTTTTTCGTGCTGCTCCATGTCTGTAAGATTTAAAGGGTTTGTTTACCTTAACCAAAAAAACTGCCTATGCAGGTAAGAGGCACCTGTAGATAAGAGCAAATTGTGCAGCTTTGAATAAGGTTTAATAATGCCCTTGCTTTAGGTGTAGACAACCTACCTATTTCCTGTAGCCTGGCTGAACATTTCACAGGGGTGACATCCCCCCATTTCTGCCTTGTTGCTAGGATGCTGCAAAGACACTGCTCACCTGCACCATCACAGCAGCAAGCGCTGAAACCCGCACACATGCACTATTTATTATGGCACACAGCATCCTAGGACACTGGCTGGAACACCGCATCATTGGTTGTTGTGCCAGGGGATTGGGTGGCAAAAATGTGGTGGCATGGGGGTCACACTAGGGTAAAGAGGGGGGAAAATGGCTCACCTCAGGTGGCAGCTGATCTAGACAGTAGACACTGTACTTGGATGTTTTAAGGTCCAGCTCTGGGCTTGGTGATGCCTACACCACCTCCAAACCCATCTTTCCTCAATAGAGGATCCTCTCACTTATTTTTTTTGGTGTACATACTTTTTCAGTGTTGTACTTGGATCCTATTCAACTGCTTCTGTCTATTTGCATTGGATGGGTTCTTAATGCTGCCAAGAGTGGAGCTACATGACATGGTAATGCTCTTTGCAGCCTTCTCCTGTAAGTCCAGGGTAACCTAATGACATTCCCTGAAAGGATAGGTCGATGATGCTCTGGGCTCAACGAAAGTGGCCTGAATGAATGTCATTCAAGATAGAAAAGGGCCACCATTGTATATTGAGTCTGCATGGGGCACCACCAATGAGGAGATTGGTATTGCAGCCAGAGCTCCTTTTTGGGGGATGCTGGGGATTGAGATTTTATTTTTTTTTGTCCTAAGCCAGACTTGGGCTTAAATTTATGGTAGATCTGTTGGCTTCAAAGGGGATGAATAATGCTGCATAGGGTTTATAATGACTCTTTATTTTCAATCGGGTAGATATTTAATGTATTGGACTCATTCTCACCTGTAGGAACTTCAGGTCTGGCAGTCCTGGAGGCACTTTGGCGAGCTTGTTATTGTCGAGGTGAAGTTCCCTTAGAATGGGCAGAGAGGACAAACTTCCATTTTCTACCTGTCTGATGGTATTGTATCCCAGTCCTAACCTAGAAAAAAAACAAAAAAACAAAACTGTTACTTACACAGTCAACACCCTATTGTTATCCCAGGTAAATCTAAAAAAGAATTCCAGGCATGGTAAAGTTTGACATAGTGTATGCTACCCCCTTAACCGCTTGCCCTCCAGAGGGTTTCTCACCCCCCCCCCCCTGTCCAGACTATGCCATTTTTTGCGTTATGGCGCGATTACTTTAACTGACGATTGTGTGGTCATGCAATGCTGCACCCAAATTAAATTTACGTCTTTTTTCCCATTAATTGAGCTTTCTTTCAGTGGTATTTGATCGCCTGATTTGCGCTAAACAAAAAAAAAACAACAATTTTGAAAAAAACCTTTATTTTTGACTTTTAGCTATTAAACATGTCCAGTAAAAAAATTTAAAAAAATCAGAATTCATCATTAATTTAGGCCAAAATGTATTCTGCTACATGTCTTTGCTAAAAAAAATCCCAATACCTGTAATTTTTTTTTCTACTAGTAATGGCGGGATCAGCGACTTATAGCGGGACTGTGGCGGACATTCTGACACTGGGGGGAACTGACTTTGTGTCACTGACATCCCCAGTGACACCAATACAGTTATTAGTGCTAAAAAAAAAGCCCTGACACTGTACTAATGGCACTGGGCAGGAAGGTGTTAACATGAGGGGCGATCAAAGGGTTAACTGTGTGCAGGGAGTGTTTTACTATGGGGGGCAGTGTCTGTGTGCTTCACTGTAATCACACTGCTGTTAGTAAACAAAACAGTCCTCTTCCCCATCAGAGGGACCCGGTGATTGACAGCCAAGAATGGTGGCGCGGATAGGGCGCACACTATGTAGAGCCATACAAAGCAGTGTGCAGGAGCTGACAGGGGAGAGATCTGTATTGTTTATATACAGACCTCTCCCCAGTCAGTGATTCTCGGCGATCACCAGGTGCCGGCGAGGAATCACCGGCCAGGACCCAGTGATCGACAGTGGAAGCCGCCAATGGTGGTGCGGGTAGGGCGGCACACGCACCCCCTACCCTGAAATGCGAAATCACGTATATATATGTTATTTTGCGTGCCCCTGTCGCCCTGTAGCAGTATATCTGCTATAGGGCGGCGGGAAAGCGGTTAAGGGTTGCTTAGTAATTTTTGGGTTCCCCATCAATCTGGACTTCTTTCTGAAAGCCCAACTTCTGCTGACACCACCGCACTCTTGTGACCCGAATAAGTCACCACTGTGAAATGGACTCTCACACAAGTTAGTGTAAATCAATATGACATTTATATTGAGTTTGAGCAAAAAGAAAACACGAAATCGCATTGGCATAAGCAGCAATATAATCACTCTGGTCAACTCTAGGCGAAGGTAACAGCATCCACAGAAAAGTAGCAGTAACTGTTAGCAGACCTGCTGTCAGAAATAATCAAATGTCTCCAATCTGAGGAGACTGTTGGATCCCCAGTGAGCAAAAACAACTATCGAATAGATAGACATCACACTCTCCACCTAGGGAGAACAGACCCTACCACCGCCAAGCAAGCAGACCCTCCTCCACTAGGCCACAACTTGTTCCTGACTAGAACTGATGTCAATGTTTAAACTCCCCTAGGTATTGGCTGTACTGTGATCATCTCAGAAAGAATAGGGAACCAGTCCAGCACTTATAGAAGCACCATGTAGATTCTCACAACTGAATTTCATCACAGAGACTTAGTTTGTCTTAAAATATTTACTTTCTATGTGCCTTTTCATACATTAAGCAAAAAGTTATTTGAATGTATGGATTTCTTCCAAAAATTTGGTCAAGAGATCAATTTAAATTACAGCTTGGACATGGCTCGCCCCAGTGTTGGGCATTACAGGACAGTTGCTGAGGTACTCACAAAACTGAATTGGTTTTTTTTTGTTTGTTTTAGTAACTGCAAACTAGTGTCTTTATCCCAACTTCTTCCCTAACTGTTCCAGTTCAGTGGTTTAGATGGTATTGGAGATAAAGGATCAGCGGGACCTTTCAGAAGGATGCCATCAACAGTGGCCTTCGAACTGGTCTCCTTTAATATGGATTTTTATGTGGAGAAAGTGCCTGTAAAGCACTTCTAACCCCAAACACAAAAATGTAATATAGTGCAGCTTACTAATTCTTAAATGTGGTGGCTGCATTTATTTTTTTTAGTGTGTTTTCTGTCCCTGGGTGGCTACATTCCTTCCTGTACTGTATCTTTGGAGGGATCCATAATTGCCCCCAGGCTCAACTGCAGACATGTAATACCTAGTGTTTAAAGAGTGCTGGCAATTTTTTCTTTAGATTGATGCTGTGCCACGATTGGCCACCCATCATGGGCAACAATATGTTGAAGGTTATTTACTTAGAGTGCAGGGGTCAGGAGGGCATAGAACAGGGGTAGGCAACCTTAAAGAGGTGGAGATCTACCTGAACAACATGGGAGAAGGCAAAGATCTGTGGGCACAGTGTTACCTCCTCACACCTGATTTTAACCTCTAATTGCTACTGTGTTACAGTCGTGCGCATTGCACGGCAACCATGGGTTTAAATCAGGTGATGAGGAGGCAATAAATCGCCTCTTCACCACCTGTCAAACACACTTGGATCGGTTTGCAGAGGAGCAGCAGTGTCTGCTGCACTTGTGAATGAGCCCTTAGTTGCATCTGGCAGTGACACTCCTAGGGCTTGTTCACATGTAAAGTTGGGTGGTGGTAAAACCCTGCAGTTGAGTCATGGTTTTAGTAGTAAGTACCATACAGAGTGCAGGGGGCAGGAGTAAGTACCATACAGAGTGCAGGGGCCGGAGTAAGTACCATACAGAGTGCAGGGGCCGGAGTAAGTACCATACAGAGTCCAGGGGGCAGGAGTAAGTACCATACAGAGTGCAGGGGCCGGAGTAAGTACCATACAGAGTGCAGGGGGCCGGAGTAAGTACCATACAGAGTCCAGGGGGCCGGAGTAAGTACCATACAGAGTGCAGGGGGCCGGAGTAAGTACCATACAGAGTGCAGGGGGCCGGAGTAAGTACCATACAGAGTCCAGGGGACCGGAGTAAGTACCATACAGAGTCCAGGGGGCCGGAGTAAGTACCATACAGAGTGCAGGGGCCGGAGTAAGTACCATACAGAGTGTAGGGGGCCGGAGTAAGTACCATACAGAGTCCAGGGGGCCGGAGTAAGTACCATACAGAGACCAGGGGGCCGGAGTAAGTACCATAAAGAGTCCAGGGGGCAGGAGTAAGTACCATACAGAGTCCAGGGGGCCAGAGTAAGTAAGGCACAGTTAATTCTGTATGTTACTTACTCCTGACCCCTGTACTCTGTGCATTGCATACTCTTCACCCCTGCAATCTGTATGGTACTTAGTCCTGTCCCTGCATTCTATGCTTTGTACTCCTCACCCCTGCAATCTGCATGATACTTACTACTGTCCCTTACATTCTGCAAGTTACTTACTCTTGGCCCCTTTATTCTGTATGGTACTTACTCCTGACCATTTTAAAGGGGCCACGAGTAAGTAACTCGCAGAATGCAAGGGACAGTAGTAAGTATCATGCAGATTGCAGGGGTGAGGAGTTCATAGCATAAAGAGTGCAGGGACAGGACTAAGTACTATACAGATTGCAGGGGTGAGGAGTATGCAATGCACAGAGTACAGGGGTCAGGAGTAAGTAATGTGCAGAAGTGCCTCACTAGCAAAAAGTCTGAGAAAAATCCCTACTCTATGCAGAGCAAGAGAATTTTTTTCCAGGGGGTAAATCACAAACAAAAACCATGCCTTGTTTGTAAATTACAGAGCACATACCCAAAGTTAGTTATGCCATGAGTGAGATCAACAGGTATTTTCTGTACTTGCTGATCGAATATTAACCTGTAAAAGAGAAAACTAATGCAGCAACCGCATCTAATGCTCTAGCTACAATATGTTTTTTCTTGGATTTAATTATTTAAACAAACATCAGAGATGGAGAGTTAGCTAGAGGGGGAGCTATGATATCTGGATTTGGAGATACCATAGGAGACTGCACTGTGGTCCAAAAATTAAATTCATACTTGTAGCACAGTCATTAATTGAGAACAGAGACTGTGGGAAGAAAACAAGGATGTGATTATTTGCTTATTGCTCATTTGTATATTGCTTTAGGAGTAATTTATCCAACACTCTGTACTTCAAGATGAATTATTTTCCTGTTTAAGGCAATCTGGACTCATTTAATGTAAAAATTAGCATTTTTTGGCCAAAAGAAGAGGTAAAAATAATTCATTCATGACCTTTGTTTGTTGATCTGAAGGTGGACATAGCCAATATTTTCCCAAGAGCAATTTCTCAGAATTGTACTCATTGTATGAGAGCAGAAAGTAAACGTCTCCTACAAAGAAGTTGTGTTAAAGCGAAACTATAATAGGTTACATTTTTTTTTTTTTTTTGACTGTGCTATGTGTTTACTCGTGGTGTTACCAAACAAGCACACGCATACATTATACAATGTTTGTCTCAGAAATAAACATTCACTATAGGGTTCAGCCTTGACATAGGATTCCCAGAGCACTATGGTTTTTAAAAAAAATCCCAATACAAGTTGTTTTTTTTGTGGCACTTTTTGTCTCTGATTAAAACCTGTAGGGGAATGAGGGGGAGCAGCCATGATCGATTCATTTTTTCTAAAATATTAGTGCAGTGCTAAAAAATGCATGTCATAAATTCCATAAACGCATGCGACTTAAATGCATATGTGAGTAAAGTGCTGAAAGAGCAATATTAATATGACTAGTTCAAGATGACATAAAATGCAATAAAATGTCTTCAGCTGATATCTTTGCACAAGAGAGGTTTTAAATTCACGAATGCTCTGATGAACTACTTGCATTTTATGTCATCTTGAACTAGTTATATTAATATTGCACTTTCAGCACTTTACTCACATATGCGTTTGTCACATGCGTTTATGGAATTTATGATATGCATTTTTTAGCACTGCACTAATATTTTAGAAATTGTGATTCTGGGACTGTTACCTATACCCTGAGTGCTAGCTGCTTTTAATTAATTTGAATATACCGGTACATAATTTTAATATCCTATACTGCATTTAGCACTTGCTCTGTTATCTTTTCTACATACTATGATGCGATTCATTGTTGGTGACACACAGGTTATTTTTGCAGCCATTTTTAGGGGCGTCAGGCTTTTTTTTTTTTTTTTTTTTTTTTACTGCTTCCAAACTACCCTCTGTTATCCTATGTGTCCATGCACACATAGGCTTTCAAAAGCTTTTAGTAGCAGTAGCATTTACCAGCAGAAAAAAAAACCCAGGGCCACTGCATCCAGGAACAGCAGCATTTTGTCTGAAAAACGCTTGACCAGTCTAAATGCTAGGCGCATTTAGTGCTTGAGCATTAGTTCATTTCAATGGCCAGAATAATTTATCATTCTGGCCAGTTAAATTAATTAATGCCCAAGCACTTGACGCTTGTAAACGTGCTTAAACGCTTGTAAAATATTTTTACAAGCGTCAGGCGTTTTTTTTCTGCAAAAACGCAGCTGCCAGGGGGATGGCTTCTAGAAGAGTTTTTTTCTTAACATTCTGTGTGCATGAGGCCTAAATTGGAGCTTGCGCTACTGACCTCCGTAATATAAATTCACAAGTGAAGAAGCAACATCTAGAGATGGTAAGTGTGCCTAAGCAGAACTTTCTTTGCCTGGACACGTATGTTCCCATACTAGGTTTGACTACTGTTCTGGAAAAAAAAAAAATCTGGCCTTACAATCCTTATTTTTTATTAATAACATTGGTAACAACTCCCATTATTACTTGCCAGGTGGCTACCCTTGCCTACAGCCTCATAGCTGCGTATTTGCATTATGAGAACATGTAAGGCTGCATCTGATGACTGGTCTTAACAGATTTGTAGTGGCAATTGGTGATGTCACTACTGTTCTCCTTGCTGGAGAGGAAGCTGCACCTGAGAATCCACAGTGCAAACATCTCCCTGCTTATGCTTTAATTTCGTGGATATGTGCTACTTCCACAATTTTGTATTCCTCATGGACCATTACCCCACCAGACATCAGAAGGGCAACACAAAAATGAAGCTCCTGTACCAAGATGGCTGCTTTGACACTGTTACACAGTGCAGAGCAAGCATAAGTCATATAATAGGGAAACGCTCAACTGCGCGCAAACCACAGGTTCACAGTTTAGGTTCTGTTAAACATTTACTTCATGGCAAAGGATTCCCTGAGCACAGTGGGATATCTAATACACAACATCAGAGTAGTTATCTCCTCTAAAGCCAGCCCTGACTTGTACAAACCAAAGAAATGGAGATGAACGTGTGGGGTTGGAACCATTACAGTGAAAGCACTAGTCATAAGACTTGACTCAATCTGTCCCACTGTGTGTTGGATTGGATTGAAATCATTGCACAATTTCATTTAGAGTGAAATAATGCTATCTGATGATACGTTCTCTGAATCACAATAGGCCTTATGAGGCATGGAGGATTTCCAGACCTGTCATGTGAAAATTGTATTTTCCTAGAAGTAATTTTACCTTTTCTGGAGAAATAATATTGCATTATGTACACAGTTATGATTTTCTAGAAGTAGTCAAGCTTCCATCCTTCCTCTTATTCTAAACTTCTCACCCTGTTTGTGTTCTTACCTGTATAAATTAGGTAATGAACTAAGATCTCCCATTTCAACAGCCTGAATCTTGTTGTGGTCCAGGTGGAGCTCGTTTAGAGAAGCTGGAAGACCTGCCAATAGAAACACAGGAAATTGCTTTGGTTCACAATATAAGTCTGAAAAACAAGGATCACTGTAAACGTTTTCAGCACTGAAGTAGAAAAGTATCAACATGAGGATGCTTTTCTTTGCCTCTTCTCAATGTGCTTCAAGTTCTGCAGGATACAAACCTACTGCATGCATCTTATCACAGTGCTGAGGTGTGAATGATGCCACCAAGTGAGGGTTGTGAACTAGCGGCAGATCTGTATTTAAAATAAACCGGGGGCCACCCTATGTATACCAAAGTATTTACATATCCTGCACTTTCGGTGAAAACACTTTTAAACAAGTCCTCCTTTATCTCTGTAGGTATAGGCATTGTGGAGAAATTCCTCTTCAAAATTCACAGCCCAGGCATTGAAATCTTATTTTTTTTTCTTATTACTTTATATTGCACCATAATATGTCCAGCCTCTGATGTAAATGCACAGCTGGTGTGTTTTAAAGTTGATTTCTTCCAGCCTAGAGTCTTTCTTGTGATCTTTAAAGATACATTACTTCACTGTACAAGCAGCTAGAGAGGCCAGGAACTGCTTGTTTTAAAGTTCCTTTACTGTCTTTAAGTATGTTTTAAATATTTTATTTAGTCTGGGCACAGGTGCACTTTTAAATAGAAAGAACAATATATATTTAGTAAGTGTGTATTTTTAGTGAGTTGCAGCAATGTTCGCCGTTAAAACTGAATCCCAGGCAGATATTAGACAGAAATTAAAGCGGAGCTCCACCAAAAAGGGGAAGCTTTGTCCCCTGCTCCCCATTAAGGATTGATACCTTTTGGGAAACAGGTTGGAACAGGTACCCGAATTTGACAGGTACCCGCTCCCACTTTTGCTGAGATCACCTATGCGATCGGAAGTGGAAGTTGTCCCTCCCTCCCCGTACTCTTCTGGGACACATGATAGGTCCCAGAAGACTACGGGGCCATTCACAAAGCGCAGCCCTTTTCATGCATGTGCAGTGGGCACCCGACTGTGAAGCTGCAAGCTGTCATAGCTGGGTGCCCACACTAAAGATGCCGGCACCAGGGAGAGAAGAAACCAGTGGTGGTGAGGACACTGCTGGACCGAGGGACAGGTGAATGGCTGTACTTTAAAAGTCAGCAGCTACAGTTTTTGTACAGTTTTTTTCAGCTGGAACTCTGCTTTAATGCAGCTCTGTAATCATTAACTACTTCCCGACCGCCCTATAGCAGAACTGCTGCTACAGGGCAGCAGGGCTGTGCAAATTCACATGTGTGTGTATATATACGTGATTTTCCATTTCTGGGTAGGGGGCGCATGCCGTTCTACCTGCACCACCATTGGCGGCTACAGATGTTGATCGCCGGGTCCCGGCCAGAGATTAAAAAGCCAGTTATAGACCTGGGCGGGTGATCAGTTTTTTCTTTTTTTCCCGGGCCAGAGATTCCCTGGTGGCACCCGGCGATCATGGAGTATCACTGACAGAGGAGAGACCTGTGTGTAAACAACACAGGTCTATCTCCTGCCAGCAGTATGTTTCCCTAGTAACACAGAGCACACAGTTAACCCTTTGATCACCCCAGATCAGGGGTGGACTGACAACTCATGGGGCATCCGGGCAATAGGGGATCATGGGGCCCCTGTGTCCTTACCCAAACTCAAAAAAGCCTATGCAAAAAAGGTACCAGGGGCATCTGATGGGGCCCCCTACTGACCCCGGGCCCTCTGGCAGTGCCTAAATTTCCAAATGGTCAGTCCACCCCTGCCCCAGATGTTAACCACTTCCTGCCCAGTGTCATTAGCACAGTGTCAGAGCTTTTGTATTAGCACTGATAACTGTATTAGTGTCATTGGGATGTCTGTGGCAGTTCCCCCCCCCAGTGTCAGAATGCTTGCCGCAGTCCTGCTGTAAGTCGCTGATCGCCACCATTACTAATATAAAAAAAAAAAATCCAGTATCTATACCAAGGGTCCTCAAACTTTTTAAACAGGGGGCCAGTTCACTGTCCCTCAGACCGTTGGAGGGCCAGACTATAGTTTAAAAAAAAAAAAAAACTATGAACAAATGCAGACACAGTACAGGACATGACCAGAGACTGCGGACATACAACGGTGGCGGGAATACTGGGCCGGCTGCTCCATAAGGCACACAGACATTTCCCCCAAGTTTGTCTTATGGAGCGAAATAGTGCCCCATCATTGGTGTCAGTGGGGGGAATAGTGCCCCATCATTGGTGTCAGTGGGAAGAATTGTGCCCCATCATTGGTGTCAGTGGGAGGAATAGTGCCCCATCATTGGTGTCAGTGGGAAGAATTGTGCCCCATCATTGGTATCGGTGGAAGGAATAGTGCCCCATCATTGGTGTCAGTGTGAGGAATAGTGCCCCATCATTGGTGTCAGTGGGGGGGGGGGGATAGTGCCCTATCATTGGTGTCAGTTGGGGAAGGGTATAGTGTCCCAACATTGGTGTCAGTGGGAGGAATAGTGTCCCATCATTGGTGTCAGTGGGAGGAATAGTGTCCCATCATTGGTGTCAGTGGGAAGGATAGTGCCCCATCTTTGATGTCAGTGGGAGGAATAGTACCTCATTGGTGTCAGTTGGGGGGAATAGTGCCCCATCATTGGTGTCAGTGGGGGGGGATAGTGCCCCGTTATTGGTGTCAGTGGAGGGGGATAGTGCCCCGTCATTGGTGTCAGTGAGGGGGGATAGTGTCCCATCATTGGTGTCAGTGGGAGGAATAGTGTCCCATCATTGGTGTCAGTGGGAGGAATAGTGCCCCATCATTGGTATCAGTGGAAGGAATAGTGCCCCATCATTGGTGTCAGTGGGAGGAATAGTGCCCCATCATTAGTGTCAGTGGGGGGAGGAAAGTGCCCCATCGTTGGTGTCAGTGTGGGGGGGGGGGAATAGTGCCCAATCATTGGTGTCAGTGGGATGAAACGGGGAAGAAACGTGCCCCATCATTGGTGTCAGTAGGAGAAATAGTGCCCCATCATTGGTCTCAGTGGGAAGAATCATGCCCCATCATTGGTGTCAGTGGGAGAAATAGTGCCCCATCATTGGTGTCAGTGGGAGGAATAGTGCCCCATCATTAGTGTCAGTGGGGGGGGGGGAAATAGTGCCCTATCATTGGTATCAGTTGGGGAAGGGGATAGTGTCCCAACATTGGTGTCAGTGGGAGGAATAGTGCCCCATCATTGGTGTCAGTGGGAGGAATAGTGCCCCATCTTTGGTGTCAGTGGGAGGAATAGTACCTCATTGGTGTCAGTGGGGGGGAATAGTGCCCCATCATTGGTGTCAGTGGGGGGGGAATAGTGCCCCGTCATTGGTGTCCGTGAGGGGGGATAGTGTCCCAACATTGGTGTCAGAGGGAGGAATAGTACCCCATCGTTGGTGTCAGTGGGGGGGGAGGAATAGTGCCCCATCGTTTGTGTCAGTGGGGGGGAAGGAATAGTGCCCCATCGTTGGTGTCAGTGGGGGGGAGGAATAGTGCCCCATCATTGGTGTCAGTGGGGAGAGGAATAGTGCCCCATTATTGGTGTCATTGAGAGGAATAATGCCCCATCATTAGTATCGGTGACACCAATGATGGGGCACTCTTCCTCCCACTGACACCAATGACACTTAACCTGCTGACCCCTGTTCCAGCATGGTGCTGCTGCAGCCAGCATACCTGGTTGCAGCAGTACCATCAGCACGGCACACTTACCTGTCAGCTGTCCTCCTTCACTCTGGCCTCTCCCTCACTCTATGTCCGCTTCCTCGCAGGTGATTGGCCGCCTGTGTGCCTTTCCTGAGCTACAGTTCTGGAGCCCAGTCACCGGTGAGGAGGCGGAGCCGAGCGGCGGGAGTGGCCGGAGTGAATGAAGGAGCAGCGCTTCCTGGACTGGAGCGTCGTGGGACTGGGACTGGAGCCAGGTAAGGTACAGCAGCCCCCTGCCCACCCCTGTACTTAGTGTCCCTTCCTCGCGGAAAATACGCCCCTGCCGGCGGGCCGGATAAATGGCCTCGGCGGGCCGTAGTTTGAGGACCCCTGATCTATACCATCATTTGTAGACGCTATAACTTTAACATAAACCAATTACTTTACATGTATTGGGATTTTTTCAGCAAAGACATGTAGGAAAATATACTTTGGCCTAAATTTATGAAGAAATTAGATTTTTTTAGAAATTATTTTACTGGACATGTTTAATAGCAAAGTCAAACATATTGTTTTTTTTTTCAAAATATTTTTATGTTTATAGCACAAAAAAATAAAAATTGCACAGGTGATCAAATACCACCGAAAGAAAGCTCTATTTGTGGGGGAAAAAAAGGACACACATTTTATTTATGTACAGCATTGCATGACCAGGGGCGGACTGACTATTTGAGCACTCGGGCACTGCCCGAGGGCCCAGGGTCAGTAGGGGGCCCCATGAAATGCCCCTGGTACCTTTTTTATAGGCTTTTTTGGGTGTGCTTTGAGCATGGGCAAGGACACGGGCCCCATGAAATGCCCCTGGTACCTTTTTAATAGGCTTTTTTGGGTGTGCTTTGAGTGTGGGAAAGGACACAGGGGCCCCATGATCCCTTATTGCCCGGGGGCCCCATGAGTTGTCAGTCCGCCCCTGTGCATGACCTCGCAATTGTCAAATAATGTAGTGCTGTATCACAAAAATGGCCTGGTCAGGAAGGGAGTAAATCCTCTGGAGGACAAGTGGTTGATACATCATTAAATTTATTTTTTACATGCAAGCAGTTAAAGTACCATATATGACCTGGCATCAGCCTCCTGCAGTCCCTGTACAGCAGGTTTGGAACAAGAAAAGAAAAAAAAACACAAGCAGCCAATCCATTTATGTGCTGATAAGAGAATAAAGACCGTGTCGCGCTCACCACTGTGCTGCTTCACCTTTCACTATCCAGTGACAGGCTGGGGGTGGCTCCAGAACAACCTGGGCTCAGTGGCATTGGTTTGAATGATGCTGGCCATCAGACTGAGGGCATCTCTGGATTGAAGGTGAATATTGCAGCAAAAGCTCTTTTTATTACCTTATTTTTAATAGGCTATTTATTTTTACCTTGTCATTTTTGGCTGAAGTTCTGCTCTATGATTTTTTTTTTTTTTTTCATGATATACTCTTCCGTGTTTTCCTTATCGTTTTCGCTGGGGGATTATTAGATTGCCCCCAGATACAGTGCAAACTCAATTTGTATATACCAGTGAATAAAGGAGATGGTCAGTCTTTAACACAAATGCTGAACTAAAGCTTGGCTGAACTATTTGGGATCTTTAAATGACATGGTAACATGTGGACAGCTGATGTTTCATTCCCTTGGTAAAGAACAGAGCTTCTTCACTGTCGAGCTTCACAAATTATCTTCCAGCTTGTATCAATATTGAGGAACTTTCTAAAAGCCTACTCATTTCCAGTGTGGCTGAACAAATAGATACAATAGAAGGTAAAGCGATACGTTATTGGTACAAGCTGTTGACATTTCTCTACTCCAAGCATTTCCTATAGTTGTAACAGCACAATATGAATCTCATTGGCTTTGGCTGTAAATATTTGGAAAAAAAACACACTCCTAATAGAGCTGCTTTTGGAGAATGTGAAGCCGAGGACACAGTTCATAAAAAGGGGACACTCAGCAGTGGATTTATTGTACGTTGGAACCCAGGCTGCCTTCAACATGCCATTCTGACTATGTACAGCTCGCTTTGTGCACAATTCCATTAAAATGGCATTGCCTAATGCATCCTTTTGCAACTAGGTGTAACACTACCCCCTTAGGACCCGCTAGAGATTTGGGTACCCTTATAGTCCTGCACAGACAGGCAACATGCATTTTCTTCCAGCCGTGCACTCCAGAGACAGTAAACAGTCCTTGAACTTGTTTTTTTTTTGGGGTGGGGGGGGATTTTCTTAGGGGATTTAAACTTGGATGGGAATGAAGGATACAAGGGATGCCCAAGGAAATGTTAAACTGAGGACAACTTCCTGGAACGATGTACAAATGCTCAGAAGTGTTTTCTCCTTTTGGAGAGCGATCCAGTCTCAACTGGTGTACTACCTCAGACCCCAGATGAAATCTCCTCTTCACCCAGCTGCCTAAGAGAATCCCTGAGAAAGAGGACCGATAATATGCCTCTTAGGATTAGCAGTCCCAGATGAAGGCTAGTCAGGTTTCCCACCCAAAAGCCCTCTCCCCTTATCCGGCCCAGGGGGTGTGGAACTACTCACTCAGTCTCCTCCTGTAAGCTTGTGGGTTGGTGGATGCCTTCAGGGCTTATGCTGAGAGACTGCTCCCTTCCAGCTCCTCCACCTGTAGGTAGGACCCTCTCCTGGACCCCCTCCCAGGTGCCACACTCCATCCTGCTAACTCCATCTTCCACCCAAACTCCCCTTCATCTGAGCAGGCTTGGTCACTCTTGAGGGCTGTTCTGACCCCATGCTAAGCCTGGGAATTGGCCAGGATCCCTTGAGAGTGCAGACCAGCTCCTTCTCACCCCACCCACTGAATTCTAGAGACTTCTCCAAGTCTCTAGATCAGGGGTAGGTTTCAGGGAACTGATCTGCAGAGCCTCTCTGCCCTGACCCAAATTTGACCCAATTACACCAGGCTGCTATTCAGCCTCTAACTTAAAAACAATTAACTAGCGCCCCTAGCTTTTTTTAGGAGGGTGCTACACAGGGTGTGTGTGGAACCCTAGGGTTCCTCCAGAGGTTTCTAGGGGATCCTTGAGCAATGAGAAATCTCCATTCCCCAGATAACTGACCCCCTGAGACCAATGACTTTTTGGCTGTAAAGAGGACTTTCCACTGACCACAAATGTTAGAATTTTTCCAGTTACCACCACTGAAATGAGGACCTTTACCTAATGACCATCAACTCAAGAGGGTCCTTCTGCCACTGGCCACCAATCTAATGGGCATCTTCACTAAGCATCAATTTAAGGGGACATTCTTCCCACTGACCACAAATGTAAGCATTCCTCCCAGTGACCATCAGTGTAATGGGGCTCTTCACTTAAAGACCACTGATCTAAAAGGGTCCTTCTCCCACTGACCACCAATCTAAGAAGGAATTTCACTGACAATCAATGTAATGGCACATCCTCTATACTGACCACAAATGTAAGGAGAATTCCTCCCAGTGACCACCAGGGTAATGAGGCCCTTTACCTAATCACCTTCAACTTAAAACAGTCCTTCTCCTACTGGCCACCAATCTAATGGACCTCTATACTATCATAAATTCATCCCACTGACCACAGATGTAAGCATTTTTCCCAGAATCCACCAATGTAATTGGGTTCTTCACCCAATGACCACCATATTAAGATGGCCCTTCTCCCCCTGACCACCAACCTAATGGGATCCTTCACTAAGCATAAATTTATGGGGACATTCTTCTCACTTGCCACATATGTAAGTATTCTTCCCAGTGACCACCAGTGTGATGGAACCCTTCACTCAAAGATTACTGATCTAAGAGGGTCCTTCCCCCACCTGACCACCAATTTAAGGAGACTTTTCACAGATTACCAATGTAACATCCCTTCCACTGAGCACAAATGTAAGGAGAATTTCTCCCGCTGACCACAAGTCTAATGGGATACTTTACCTAAGGACCATCAGCTTAAAAGGGTCCTTCTCCCATTGACCACCAGTCTGAGGTTCTTCACTGACTATCAATGTAATGGAACATGCTTTCCACTGACCACAATGTAAGAAGCATTCTTCCCACTGACAAGTGTAATGGGGCCCTTCTCCCAATGACCACTAATTTAGGAGGGTCCTTCTCCCACTGACCACCAATCTAATGGGCCTACTCACTAACATTAATTTAACAGGACTTTCTTCTCACAGACCACACATGTAAGCATTTTTCCAAGTGACCACCAATGCAATGATGCCCTTCACCTAAAGACCACCAATTTAAGAAGGTCCTTCTCTTACTGATGACCAGTCTAAGGGGGCTCTTCTTTGCTGACCACTGCAAGAGAACATTTCAATGACCACCAATGTAAGCGGGGGCACTACAATGACCACTAATGGGAGGGGAACTTTTCCCACTGACCATCAATATAATAGGGCATTTATCCACTGATCATCCACATTATGAAACTGCAATTTCACTGCCTTCTGGCAATTGTTAATCATTCATTTAATTTATTTGTTCATGAAAATGTTGTATAGGACAACCTAGGGTGTCAAACATGCTAAGTACTTCACTTTTATTTTTATATCTCATGCTTCATGCACATGTACCATGACCTGATATATAGTATTTAGCGGGTTTCCCTGAAACCTGAAAGTTATTTTTAAGGGTTCCTCCATGTTAAACAGTTGAGAAAAGTGCCCTAGTTTCTGATGTAAAAGCAAATACTGTATTGAAACAATGCTACCAGGTACCAGGAAGGTGTTTGTACTGTAACATTTCTTATTTGTTAGCCTTCGGTTGTTAAATATACACTTGAAACCATGTTGTTATCTGTTTGGTAAGTGCAAGAAATAGCTGTTGATCATGTGAAAAATTCAGTTGCTGTCCTGTGCATACTTCCTGTGTTCTCTCAAGGAGAGTAATTGGCCCTCTCTGTTTTTTGTCTTGATAATTCAGAATGATTAGCCTTTAGGTTGTGGAGATGGGAGAGTGGGAGGGTATTTTAGCAAAGGAAACTGGGCAGGGCTGACACCATTTAGTCTACAAAAATGCTGTGTTGATAGCCCACAACAGGACATTGGAACACTTTTTTGTATTTGCAGGGTATTTTGAAGGGGTAAAACTTTTTTTTGCCCTAACATGCACACAGGAAACCTGAGCCTTGCAAAACGGAAATTCACCTACTGGGGCTGATGTACAGAACCTTTTTTAGAATCCCATGGGCCTCCTCTTCCCCCAAAGTCTGAACTTTGGACAGCTCTTCATTTTCCCTTATATTCTCCTGCTGGGAGTTTGGGTGGAAGCCAATTGTTTTTTATATCGGGGAAGAAAAAAAAAAAAGAGAACCTCAAGGAAAGCCACACAAAAAGCTCATTAACTACTTTTAGAAAGTGTCCTAGGTGGGAAATAAAACCTGTCGAATAGGTGCAGTGTGGTGTGGCAGGCAGTACGCACTCAGAGTCCCATTTTACAAACAATGTTGTATTAGAACAGCAATTTAACAGGCCCGTCCGGTGCCACGTAAAACTCTGCAGTAGATAGACAGCGGACAGAGGACTCAGAGGTGCCGACAGTGTCTGCTGAAGTGTGGTCTGGCAAGTCTAATCCAAAAGGGAGGCTGTGCTCTCTTCCTACTTCACTGGAACCTTTCTCTATCGCTTCCACTGTCCTGGACAGATAGGGAACCTGTCCCTAACCTGTGCACTCACATAAAGTGCACCAAGTCTGGGAGCCAGGGTATTAAATAGACTATGCCTAACCCAATATGGCTGCTAAAGCCATATGGGACACCAGCATCCAATTGAATAGCTACTCCTCTGTGACAAAGGAAACCATAGAGGAATCAAGTTCCTCTTGGTTTCCTCCCCTATCTGCATTGCTGCTGTGGTCGCTTTTCTTTCCCAACCCAGTAGTAACCCAGTGATAGTGATGGAACTTACAGCTCTGCACATTGTCAAGCAGAGTTCCTAAAAATTCCTATGGTTGAGAGGGAAGCTGTTGGTGACCAGTTCACAGGAGCTGTCTTATTCACCCTCTGATTTTGTTATGGCCTGTGTCCACAGCATTTGACTTGTCAGTTGCATCACTTTGAGGTCAGTCAAAACTCATTGACAGGCGCATCTGACGTGCAGTTGACCACCTTCAGCATTAGAAGTCAAGAAAGTTTTGCATTTCTATAGACGTGTATGGGAACGCAAACCTCTCTTGAAGTGAACAAAAGCCCATGGACGCAGGCCCTCAATTTAATCTGTCAATTGTGTTGGACTCAAGACCTACATACTTGGAGGCACCACGATCATTTAGATTTGCATGTGTAGTAAGATAAAGAAAAAATTCAAGCTCAATTGCTCTGACGAGGTAGCTCCAACATAGCAAAGCTTCCCTCAATGGACACCCAACAGTAGCTCAAATCATAGAAATACAGAAACAAGTGCCAGACCAAAAACCGAAGAATAGAGTCCAAGCTAATTTTAATTGCTAATTTTAAAAAAAGTCATAGAAAAACAGCCATTGCATTTTTGGGGTCAACACCAGTCTATCTTCATCAATATTCAACACAGGATAAAACTTGGATTGGCACAGAAAAATCAGTGACTTCAAAGACCTATATTAGAACCAATAGCAAATTTTGCAAATGGAGCAACAACTTAACAGTTGCAGAGCAGCAATGGATGTACAGGGAGTGTTGGTCATCAGGACCTTGTCCGCTATGGGAGGTCTTTTGCTAGCACCTCCACCATACGTGTTCTCCAGGCTTCTAGGGTTAACCAAGGTAGCTAATTTACTAGTGTTAGTGCAGTAAAGTGCACGACCATGCAAAACAAGAGCCGCTTCCTCTATAGTGGGGGGCTGCATCTATTGCGTTCCTATAACCACTTAACCTAACTGCATCAGTGATGATTTTAAATGTGCTATAAGCAAGAACACGTAGTCAGTGTGGGAGTATGGGCTTCAACATCTCTTACAATGTAAATCTAAAATATTGTTTTTGGCTGGAGAGCATTAAAGTCAACAGAGCGGTCTCTGCTTCCTTTCTGCTGCTGTTTACACTTCCAATTATGGCTGCAGCTAAGTTCATGGGCCTCAATGACCTTACAACCATAGCTCAGCAATGTAACTATGGTTGGAGGATGAGGTAGTGCCATGGATGCCTACCTTAAATGTCAGCTCAGTGAAGACTAAATGATCACTTAATTTTTGATGAAAAATTACTTCAGTTACATAAACTCCAGAGCCACTCTTTAAAAAAAAATCTGCTTCCATGATCTGAGTTGACACAATGAATTCTCATGGGTACAGTCAGGGACGGACTGACAACTCATGGGGCCCCCGGGCAATTGGGGATCATGGGGCCCCTGTGTCCTTGCCCAAACTCAAAAAAGCCTATGAAAAAGGTACCAGGGGCATCTCATGGGGCCCCCTACTGACCCCGGGCCCTCGGCAGTGCCCGAGTTTCCAAATGGTCAGTCCGCCCCTGGGTACAGCTGCCCACTGAGAAGACCTCAGATAGAAGCTTCATGGTAGCAGGCCCTTACAACTTGGCTCTTTAGCCACTCTGCATACAGGACAATTTTTTTTACATTTTTCACACATTTTAAAATCTATATTTTTTTTTTCTAGAAAATTACTTAAAACTGCCTAACCATTCTATATTTTCTGGAAGCAGAGGCCCCATAAAATAAAATGGTGGCAGTTGCAATTTTTATGCTGTGTAACATTTGCACCAATGTTTATTAGATCTATGCTTCAGGAAAATAATAAATGAAAATGAATTTTAGTGCACACAAACACAATACCCAATTTTTGTAAAATATAAAAGATGGGGTTGCATCAAATAGATACCAAACATGTCAAGCCTTAAAGCAGAAGTAGGGCCAAAGCTCTTTTGGCCCCCCTTCTCCTGTGGGTCACAGGGGTACACTTAGTTCTGCACTCCCTTGACACGTATTCAGCCAACAGCAGGCTAAAGTATGCTTTCGGCTGACGTCACTAAGCCAGTCCAGGCTCTGAAAAAATCCACCCTGAAGCCTGGACTGGCAGCTGGCTCAGCCTTTCAGCATGCTGCTGAGAGCTATAGCCAGCTGCTCCTGCCCCCGCCCCCTCCCTAGCTCAGTGAGCGATAGAGAGGCAAAGCAGAGAGCCCATGACTGACAGTCACACTGTCTGCTCAGTAAAGACCAAGGACTGAGTGATCAGTGGTCTTTCATCATTTGGTTCTTGGTCTTAGATGCGGCGGAGGACAGATGCAGCATTGGGCCTTAGGGGAGGGAGTAGGATTATTTACTTTTTAAATTCCCGTACTTCTTTTAAAATTGTTACCCTTTACAGGCTCTACAGCTTCCTGGATCACTTTAACTGTAATGCCAGTCTCCAGCTGAAAGAAAGTTGGCAAGCTCACAGCTATAACTGCTGCCATGAGTGCCTGAATTGCAGGCCATTTATAAATGGCCTATGGATGGCAACTGGTTAAAAAAAATTAGCAGCCAAAACGTTTTTTTAGTTTTGGATAAAGTTAGGAAGGGAACTCCTGCCAGGTTGTTTTTTGTGTACCATTTCCCATTTCCACCCCATTTTCATTGGAAATTTCCCTTCACTTGCTGTCTCAAAGATGCCATGGAGAAAATCTCCCAAAGTGAGGAGAAGTCCCCTTTTAGCCAGTTATTCCCGAAACAGGTGTCCCCATAGGACGATTTCCCCTTACCTTTGTGTTTTGGGGACCGCTAACTTCTTGTCTCGGTGGCAATGGTCACCAGCACAAATGGGGGAAGCCCCAATGGGCACACAGACAGCAATAAAACTTGACAAAGGGTCTTCACCTCCCCCATTCTATCCAAAATAAGATAATGGTTTTGCCCAGAGATACACTGTAGGTAGAACATTTTCACCAATTATCCTCCACCTATATCCAGCATAAATATATTTAAATATTTTCTCGTTCCAGGTAATCATAATGTATATTTCAGGTTACCTTTAGGAATGCCACTCAGTTTGGCTTCGGAGATGCGTAGGTAGTTGAGTTTTAGACCGTTGAATGCTCCAGCTTCAATGCCTCCGTTTTCAAGAGGGTTCCCTCCCATTTCTAAAAGGAAATGAACACAGCAAAAGTTGTTTGATCATTATGGCCGATCATCATTTTTCAAAATTTTGTTTCCTGTTCCCTTCAGTAAATTCGTCTCATGTGTTTGATGGTATTAGAATTACAGCACCTTGATGAACCACCAACTTCTGACATTGTTAGCCAGGGCAGAGGGATAATATACTTCTATAATAGTCAACAAGCTCAAAACCATGAAAATAGTACTGCTTAGACATGTGTGGTTCGTTTCAAATTGAAATTCAAGCATAATGTTTGTTGTTCGGATGTATCAAATTTCCAAATCACAATAGTGACGAATTTCGATGAATCCAAAATCAATTCTAATGAAACAAATTATCCTAATTCAAAAATGAATTTGAATTTGAAAATTAATTTGAAATGGAAAAATATTGAAATAAATACAGTAAGGTATAAAAGTGAAATAAGATGATGATTCCTACTTAGGCTGCTTTATAGAATAGAAAATAATAGAATAGAATAAAACAGAATAGAAAAGGATAGAATAAAACAGAATAGAAAATAAAATAGAAAATAAAGGAGTAGAATAGAATTGAATAGAATAGAAAAGAATGCAAAAATAGAACAGAGTGGAAAAGAATTTCCAAATCACAATGGTAATGAATTTCAACAAATCCAAAATCAGTTATAACTAAACAAATTATCTGAACTTGAATTTTGGAAGACTGTTATATTCGTTCTCTTTTAGTCTATTCTAAGCTATTTTATTTTTTTCTATTCTTTCCTACTGTATTCTATTATTTTCTCTTCTTTTATTTTCTATTCAATTCTGTTTTATACTATTCTACTATATTTTATTACTTTGTTTTTTATTCTATTATTTTCTATTTTATTCCTCTTTTCTATTCTGTTTTATTCTATTCTCTCCTATCCTTTTCTTTTCTGTTTTGTTTTATTCTATTCTATTATTTATTTGATTATTTATTTCAGGTACTTGTATAGCGCCGTCCATTTTACGCAGCGCTTTACACACATATATATATTGTACATTCACATCAGTCCCTAACCCACAAGGGGTGTACAATCTAAGGTCCCTAACTCACATTCATACATACACATACTAGGGACAATTTAGACAGGAGCCAATTAGCCTACCAGCATGTCTTTGGAGTGTGGAATGAAACTGGAGTACCCAGAGGAAACCCACGCAGGCACAGAGAGAACATGCAAACTCCAGGCAGGTGGTGCCGTGGTTGGGATTCGTACCGACGACCCGAGTACTGCCAGGCGGAAGTGCTAATCATTTACCCACTGTGCTGCCCATTTAGCCACTGTGCTATTCTATTCTATAAAGCAGCCTAAGTAGGAATAATCTCATTTCCTTTTTCTTTTCCAATAATTCTTAATCGAAAACAGTTTTTTCAAAATGGTTTGTTGCAGCTCCTATGCTATACCTGTAGAGAACTCTACAGATGGAAAACAGGAGCAGAAGCCATCTTTTACGCATCTCATTCACATTTCTGCAACAGGGAGTCGGTGTCTGTGTGCAGACAGTCACAATTTTGTTGAGGGTCAACAAGCTATTTTTGTTCATGCATGCTTGCTCCTCCCCTTCGCAAAAAAAAACTGGGGGGAGGTAGCAAACCAGCAGGACTTCACCTTTTTGAATTTGTACTTTACTTTCTTGTTCCTTTCCTTCCCTGGCACGTTTGCCCCCACGGTCAGGAAGTGGACTGTCCCTCAGTGTCATCACATCCATTGCAGGGCTATGGACCCTAATGAAGTTGGGACCTTGGACTGCTGGAGCACGGGGAAGAAGATGCTGTAGAGATCGCTCTACCATTGCGGAGGACCAGGCACGTTTTCTATGTCCCCTAGATCCTAATAAACAATTGACCCTTGCAGTACTGCCACAGCCACAATACAAGGAATCATTTCTAAGTTTAAGTAGTGTGGCTTTCAGCCCGGGTTCACACTTGTACGGTACGGCATATCGCATATGATTTGCAAAGGAACCTGTGCAAATCACATGCGAATTCTGTGCGGTGCGATTTGAGCCATACGTTTTGTGTAGTTCAAATCACACCACATCCACACCAAAAAGGTGCAGGATCCTTTTTTTGGTGCGCATCAAAATTGAATTGCATGGGTATTCACACCCATGCAATCCGATTCTGCACATTGCACCGTGTTTTTTGTGGACCCATTTCACGGTGTTAACGTAACATACACACCCACAGCGGTTCGCAGGAACAGGGTGCGATTGTGATGTGGTTTGGAATTCGCACAGAAACCGCTGCAGATTCCGCATCACATCGGTGTGAACCTGGGCTAAAAAATTTCTAAACCCTAAGGCCATATGAAAACCATATTCTCTATGATGCCTTTTTTCCTGCAAGAGTTTAGCGGCAGAAAAACATGTTAACCGCTTTCCCGCCCGCCCTATAGCAGATATACTTCTACAGGGTGGCAGGGGTGCGCAAATCACGTGTGGGTATATCAAGGATGGATTGACCATTTGGAAACTGAGGCACTGCCCAAGAGCCCGGGGTCAGTAGGGGGCCCCATGAGATGCCCCTGGTTCCTTTTTATAGGCTTTTTTGAGTTTGGGCAAGGACACAGGGGTCCCATGATCCCCTATTGCCCGGGGACCCCATGATCCCCTATTGCCCGGGGACCCCATGAGTTGTCAGTCTGCCCCTGGTGTGTATATGTGATTTTGCATTTCTGGGTAGGGGGTGCATGTGAGTCGTACCTGTACAGTGTCAGTGCTTTTTATTAGCACTGTTCACTGTATTGGTCATTTTGCGCCGTGCCAGAAAGCCCACCGCAGTCCCGCTATAAGTCGCTGATCGCCGCCATTACTAGTGAAAAAAAAATCCCAGTATATATACCGCCATTTGTAGACGCTTTATGTTTCCCTAGTAGCACACAGTTAACCCTTTGATCACCCCAGCCGTTACCCCCTTCCTGCCCAGTGTCAGTACAGTGTCAATGCTTTTTATTAGCACTGATACCTGTATTAGGGTCATTAGGATGTCCGTGGCAGTTCCCTCCCAGTGTCAGAATGCCTGCCGCAGTCCTGCTATAAGTCGCTGATTGCCGCCATTTCTAGTATAAAAAAAATGCCAGTATATATACCGCCATTTGTAGACACAGTATGTTTCCCTAGTAACACACAGCACACAGTTAACCCTTTGATCACCCCAGATGTTAACCCCCTTCCTGCCCAGTGTCATTAGTACAGTGTCAGAACTTTTTATTAGCACTGATAACTGTATTATGTCATTAGGATGTCCATGGCAGTTCCCTCCCAGTGTCAGAATGCCCGCCGCAGTCCTGCTATAAGTTGCTAATCGCCACCATTACTAGTATAAAAAAATAAATCCAGTATATATACCGACATTTGTAGATGCTATAACTTTGCTAAAAAAAAATCCCAATACGTGTAAATTATTTGGTTTACGTCAAAGACATGAAGCAGAATACATTTAGTTTTTGCATAGGCATTCATGTGTGTTTATGCATGTTCATGTGCGTTCACACGGCAGGTGTTAATGCATTCTATTGGCCAGAATGTTCATTTATTCTGGCCCTTAGGATGTATTAATGTGCTAATACACATAAACCGCTTGGTGTTAATGCACATTTAGAAGCTTTTGAATCTCCTCTTCTGAACGCAACTTTGGTGGGGTTTTGTTTCTGCCGCTAAACGCCCCTGCAGCTAAACTCCTGTAAATGCTTATATTGCCCATGGACACATGGAGGAGCGTGTAGAGGCAGAGAAAAAAAAAGCTCAAGCACCCGTAAAAGCAACATTTTTGAGCTCAAGTGTGCATGAACCCTAATAATCAACTTCTCCTTTTTCCTGCCTTTTGGTCTGTTACGTATACCACTGACAGTGTTTAGTTATATCTGTTCAATAAGTGCAAAAAAAGATTCCGCTAGAAATCCAGTAAGCTTCAAACTCCCTTGAGCACAGGCAGTGTTACCAGCCCAGTTCTCTTTTGTAGCCTACAGAACACCTCCCCTCACATAGAAATGAAGATGGGTAGGTGTTCTGTAGTCCAAATAGGGATGAGCAGCCTAGGGCAATGGTACTGCTCCAAATAGGGATGAGCAGCCTAGGGCAATGGTACTGCTCCTGCATGTTAGCCACTAAGGGGGCATTGTGCTAGAGTAGTGTCTGGGTACAGCAGACAGTGTCCTTAGGTGCTAGGCCCCTTTTAGTTAGAGCCCTTCTGCAGTTACGTCATGGGAGAATCCAGTCCCAGATATAAGCCAGGTTGGGAGGAACCCTAGTACAATTGGTGCATAAGAGCCAAACACCTGACTCTAATGTAACCAGCACAGTGGACAGGGTTGCAGGTTGGGGAGGAGTAGACCTGCAAGCTAGGGTGAGTTGCAAAAAGCACTTTAGGCCAGGAGTTCTCTGAGGAAGACTGTTCCCCTGGAGGGTCCTGGGAGAGGTGTAACTATGGAGAAGGTGCCGACAGAGAACCAGTCTTGTGAGTACTAACGACCCCGGGTGGAAATAGAGACTGTTAGAAGGAGATGGATGCTTAAACTGCTGCATATGCTTTCACATGGGACTACTGCGGACGGTCCACTAACTGTGATTGAATATGTAATGAGTACCATCAGTAATGTGCAGCAACCCTATTCATGTGTGGGAATTCCTTCCTTGTGATATAAAGTTTAATATGTGGAGGCCTTTGGCATGGAGTGGGCACAATATGGCAGAGGGTTCAGTCTCAGCAGGTTGGATAGCATTCTAGCAAAAGGACAGGAGTGAGACAGAGACTTGTGCTTTTGGTGCCATCACTAAGCATTTGCAAAGCCCCTGCTTACAACGTGGCGAGTTAGCATTGTCATCCTATACAAATTCCGAACACATACCAATGCAGTTCATGTTTTTCAGCCCGTTGAAGACATCTTTAGGGATTTTCTTGATCTTGTTTTCATGGATCCGAAGCTCCACCAGAGCCTTGGGCAGACTCTTGGGGATCTCTTCAAGGCTGTTTTTGGAGATGTACAACTTCTGCAGATTAACACACGGCTCAAAAGCTTTCTCGTTAATTTTGGAGATTTTGTTGTTCACCAACACCAGGGCCTGAAAGAATAAAAGAAGTAAAAGTTAATTCTTTGGTTTATTTAGGACTGCAGCTCATTGGGCTGAAAATATCTGAAGGTTCAACTCTGTGTTGCTCCATAACTAATGCTTAGATATTCTTTTTCCCAGTGTAGCTATGACTCTGTCAATGGCTATACATGTCCCTCAAAATTCACAACACCACGCATGCGTGGCCCTTGCAAGCTGCTTTTAATCACCTGGCACAGACATGTCATGGGGTGTATTTATGTTCTGCCCCACGCCTGTATTTTTATGTCTTGTATCAGGGGCTGACTGACAACTCATGGAGCCCCCGGGCAATAGGGGATCATGGGGCCCATGTCCTTGCCCAAACTCAAAAAAGCCTATTGAAAAGGTACCAGGGGCATCTCATGGGGCCCCCTACTGACCCCGGGCCCTCGGGCAGTGCCCAAGTTTCCAAATGGTCAGTCCGCCCCTCTCTTGTATTGAACTGCATGAGGTTATCACTTTTCAGTAGTATGCTGACATCAGTTTCTGGCCACTACAACGGACTGATGTGATTTTGGTATCTTACTCTGTCCTGTCCTCCTGTTTAGTGCTAGTTAGTTCAATCCTAGCTATACCCTCCCTATTTCTTCCATATTCCCTCAGTCAGTGTTAGTTCTTCAGGGCTTAGGAAAGTCACTGGGGAAGATTTACTAAAACTGGAGCCCACGGAATCTGGTGCAGCTGTGCATAGTAACCAATCAGCTTCCAGGTTTTATTGTCAAATCCTAATTGAATAAGCTGAAGTTGGAAGCAGATTGGTTACTATGCACAGTTGCGCCAGATTCTGTGAGCACTGGTTGTAGTAAATCTCTCCCACTGTCTTCTTACACTTCTGAAAAAAAACATCCCTTGTACTGCAATTGTCTGAAATAAAACTGTGTTGGTTTCAACTTCTGTGTCTCATTGAAAAGTTAAGCTGCTTGTGGATGGTGCCAAGTCAGCAGGTGACCATACTGATGGACAGACTGAGTCTAAGGAGGTATGTCAATACATAAACAGCATTTGAAACAAATATTTAGAAAAAAAAATCCACAGAGCAATTCATGCTGTGAAGCTGCATGTACTTTTGTTCTTTGCGAAGGGGGGAAATATATTCTTTAGGTTTTTTTCATTCCAGGTCAAATGTATGAATCAGGAATATACCACCTTATGATGCTGACAGTCACAGTAAATGTGTTTTATTTTCTATGATCATCAGCTCCATCTAGTGGTCCTCACTGGTCTACCATTACACAGGCTATATCCCCTTCAGTCTATTATGAATGCTGCTGCTAGGCTCATACACCTTACCAACCAATCAGCGACTGCTGCCCCTCTCTGCCAATCCCTTCAATGACTTCCACTAACCCAACGTATAAAATTCAAAATACTAACTACAGCTTACAAAGCCATCCACAACACTGCCCCTAGCTACATCACCAACCTCATCCACAGATACCGCCCAAATCGCCCACTCCGCTCCTCCCATGATATCCTCCTCTCCAGCTCCCTCATCACCTCCTCCCACGCTCACCTCCAGGACTTCTCCAGAGCATGTCCGGTCAGCCCCCACCCTGTCTGCCTTTAGGCGATCTTTGAAAATCCACTTCTTCAGGGAAGCCTACCCCACCTCCACGTAAGAACTGTACTTGAATCACCTCCACCAGATCATCCCCCGCAGCTATTACCTTTTGTATCATCTCCCACTTCCTTTAGATTGTAAGCTCCACGAGCCGGGCCCTCATATTCCTTCTGTACTGAAATGTATTGTAATTGTACGGTCTCCCTTATGTTGTAAAGCGCTGAGCAAACTGTTGGCGCTATATAAATCCTGTATAATAATAATAATAATCTAGTGGCCATAATGGAGTATTTTCCTGACACGACACAAACATTCAAACTGGAGAGAAAATAACCTTTGATGTTGGCCCCATTCGCACAGATTGATTGCACATGCAGTTTCATGAAATGCACAGCTCTGCAAATTTCTTTTTTTTTAATAAAAGTCTGGGTTACCTTTGCAAGTGGTGTAGGTAGTGTCTGAATGTCAGACTGTAGTCTCTGCAAGAATATGTGGATACAGCGAGACTCCAAAGGACCCTGCAAGCCAAGGAGCCACCCTTAGACTGGAAAGCAGGACTAGGGATCAGAAAACCCGGTAAAACTGGCAGCCGCCACTGTCAGCATACAGTGATCAGTGGCTGCAGCTGTTGATCATCGGAAAAATCCTCCTTTGACAGAAGTCAGTTAAATAAATGTCTTCTGTGGAGTGGAGGAGGCTACACACTGATCAAAATTGACATCAGTGTATGGCTAGTTTAAGTATATGATTTTGCCTTGGTACAGGCCTGCTGTAAACCCCTGTGCTGCAGTACTCAGACTGGGAGAGGAAACACTAGGGGCCACTCCTGTACAGTGTACTTAGCTGATATTCTGGAAAGAGAAGAGGGATACTCCTCACAGTGCTTCAGCTGTGCCTCAACTATCCAATCACAGGCTGGACGCTGGAAGGAGACCAGACTGCATTGCCTATTTGCAGTAAGGTAAGACCAAGGCCGTGCTGCCTGGCAGAGCTGTGTAAGGACCATTTATATTATGGCATTGAAGTAACCAGGGCCGTCTTAATATCATAATGGGCCCTTGGGCAAAGTAATGCATTGGGGCCCCTACCAGCCTGGCCCAATTTACATATCTGCTGTCAAGAATTTAAATATAAACATATAAACAGTTGATAGAATTAAACATATATTTATTAATACTATCAGGAAAATTGATGTTCTACAATAAAAAACATGCCATAAATCAAAGACTAAGCAACACAAAGGGCACAGTACAAGGGGGGGGGGGGGGGGGCGCAGGAGGGCACCGTACAGGGGGAGTCAGGGAGGGCACTGTACAGGGGGAGTCAGGGAGGGCACCATACAGGGGGAGACAGGGAGATCACCGTACAGGGGGAGTCAGGGAGGGCACAGTACAGGGGGAGTCAGAGAGGGCACCGTACAGGAGGGGTCAGGGAGGGCACTGTACAGGGGGGGTCAGGGAGGGCACAGTACAGGAGGGGGTCAGGGAGGGCACAGTACAGAGGGGCAGTCAGGGAGAGCACTGTACAGGAGGGGTCAGGGAGGGCACAGTACAGGAGGGGTCAGGGAGGGCACAGTACAGGAGGGGTCAGGAGGGCACAGTACAGGGGCAGTCAGGGAGAGCACCGTACAGGGGGAGTCAGGGAGGGCACCGTATAGGAGGGGTCAGGGAGGGCACAGTACAGGAGGGGTCAGGAGGGCACAGTACAGGAAGGGTCAGGGAGGGCACAGTACAGGGGGAGTCAAGGAGGGCACCGTAGAGGGGGAGCCAGGGAGGATACCGTACAGGGGGAGTCAGGGAGGGCACCGTACAGGGGGAATCAGGGAGAGCACAGCACAGGGGCAGTCAGGAGGGCACAGTACAGGGGGAGTCAGGGAGAGCACAGTACAGGGGCAGTCAGTAGGGCACAGTACAGGTTCTGGGATGCTGCCCAGGTCATCCTGGGCCAGCTTAGTAAAAAGCGTGACTTTCCCAGCAAATCCAGGGCAGTTGGCAAGTATCATTTAATGCAAAATTATCATGGGGCCCCTATGCACCTGGGGGCCCTTGGGCAGTGCCCAGGGGTGCCCATGTGTTAAGACAGCCCTGGCAGTAACATATCCACTATTGTAACACATGGCAACAAATGAAACCTGCCTTTGTTTGATACAGTGCCATTCATTTTTAAAGGCATCCCAAGGTACCTTACTGATGGACGTGCGTTTGCAGTGGTGCGGTGCACTGGCAATATGCAACATGAACCTTTTTTAGTGCAAGTTGGTGTTTTAGGACTCCCATTCAAATGAATGTATACAAAGTCCAAAAAGAGTGCTAGACCAATGAGCTGAGAGTCCTACAACTTTTACTATAAGTTTGTTCAGAGAGACCGTACAAAGCAGCCGACGCATTTCAGGGGTTCAAACGTCTCCTCCTTTTTTTAGATCTCAGGTTTCAAAATGATGGGATTACCACTATTAAAGTATACAGTATGTGAACCCTCACTTTGGAAAACTACTCATTCTTTGTAAAATAGAAATGAAAGGCAACATTTGTGTATGGGTATAAAAAGCATTATAAATAAATTTTTTTCTCCTTTTTTTTATAAATAATTACATACCCTCTACTATAGGCTGCATAAAGAACTCACAGAGCTGGGGGAGGAGAAACAGCAGTATGCTGCTGGTCTTCTCAGTGAAGAGTTTGATCATTGGAGAAGAGCAGGCTGAGTTCCCAGCACAACTAGAGATCTGACCACGCTGTGCTCTCGTACCTAGTGTGGTCAGTTATTAATAGGAAAGCAGAGGGACTGGCAGGAACACCAGGGATTTCACACACAGGAAGCAATACAAAGAGGACAGGAGACTTTTTCATACAAGGATATGGTATAGCCGGCACATATCAGGAATACGAAATGTTGGGTTTACATACTCTTTAATCTGAGTGTTAATTTAGAACATATAAGGATCACTAATGGCAGGTAACAGAATGATACAATATTGTTTCACCCTATAAGCCCACAGACATGTATTTACAGTACAGTAGATTCTGTGAAGATGTGAAAAGAATTCTACTGTACAAGTATTATATATATATAAAAAGATTCCCTTACATAGAGTTTGCTAAGTCCTTTGAAGTCATCTTTCTTAATTTCCATAATTTTGTTGTTCTGGAGGTCCAAGAGCATAGTATCCTTTGGAATGTTCTTAGGCACACTTGTCAAACCTAAAACAGAAAGTAAAGAATGCTTAGTCAGTGATATTTTTACCATTGCACTTCAGTGTTTGGTACATGCTAGACAGTTATTCTCTTCCAGCTGTATAGGACGCCAAGGGTGGGTCCTGGATGGGTGTTATGTGGTCCCGATATTGAGGTTGTGGTCCCTTTAAGGGGGGCAGGTGGATGTACTTCAGGGTCTCATCCGTATAGGGTGGGGGATTCTTAGACATTTGTACAAAGGGGAGGACTGACTCGTAGTCCTCTCAGCTTTAGCAGCAGCTCATTTGTGAACCGGAAGTTTGACATTCCGGTGGGAAAAGGACCTCCACTCCTGACTACGGGGACTCCTGGCCCTGCAGGGTTAAGCAGCCTCCAGGAAGCCGAACATAAGGCAGGAAGTTCCCAGTGCTAAGGTGTGGTGAGTAGAAGTTTGAGAAAGAGACCTGTTTGGGTGCTGTACATGTGCTAGAAGCTGCCAAACAACCAGAATTGGACTGCAAACCTTGGGGTAAATCCATTATATGAACTTTTTCTTTGTTTCCTTAATGATGTTTATGCCGAAGATAAGCGGCCTTTTGTGCTATGTATTCTGGAATTAAGTCAACTACGTGTTATTGCTGAAAGTACTGTTTTGGTTTCTTTTGAAAGAAAATAGACACCTTTATGTTTAAGACACGTGGATTTGCACGTGGTCCCGAGGAGCTATACACCTGAACTTTACACAGGGGTCTGTGGAATCTTAGAGTTCCTCTGGTGGTTGCTAGGGGTTCCTTGAACAATTTATGACTTTTAAGCAGGGGCAGACTCACCATTTGGAAACTCAGGCACTGCCCAAGGGCCTGGGGTCAGTAGGGGGCCCCATGAGATGCCCCTGGTACCTTTTTCATAAGCTTTTTTGAGTTTGGGCAAGGACATGGGCCCCATGATCCCCTATTGCCCGGGGACCCTATGAGTTGTCAGTCCGCCCCTGCTTTTAGGTATACATAACTACAGACACCGATTATCTTTTTTGCTGTCTGTAAAGGGGGCATTCTTCCCACTGACCAGCAATGTAAGGAGCGTTCTTCCCACTGACCAGCAATGTAAGGAGCGTTCTTCCCACTGACCAGCAATGTAAGGAGCATTCTTCCCACTGACCACCAATGTAAGGAGCATTCTTCCCACTGATCACCAATGTAAGGAGCATTCTTCCCACTGACCAGCAATGTAAGGAGCATTCTTCCCACTGACCACCAATGTAAGGAGCATTCTTCCCACTGATCACCAATATAAGGAGCATTCTTCCCACTGATCACCAATGTAAGGAGCATTCTTCCCACTGATCAGCAATGTAAGGAGCATTCTTCCCACTGATCAGCAATGTAAGGAACGTTTTTCCCACTGATCAGCAATGTAAGGAGCGTTTTTTTCCCACTGACCAGCAATGTAAGGAGCGTTATTTTCCCACTGACCAGCAATGTAAGGAGCGTTTTTTTCCCACTGACCAGCAATGTAAGGAGCGTTATTTTCCCACTGACCAGCAATGTAAGGAGCGTTTTTTTCCCACTGACCAGCAATGTAAGGAGCGTTTTTTTCCCACTGACCAGCAATGTAAGGAGCGTTATTTTCCCACTGACCAGCAATGTAAGGAGCGTTTTTTTCCCACTGACCAGCAATGTAAGGAGCGTTTTTTTCCCACTGACCAGCAATGTAAGGAGCGTTTTTTTCCCACTGACCAGCAATGTAAGGAGCGTTTTTTTCCCACTGACCAGCAATGTAAGGAGCGTTTTTTTCCCACTGACCACCAATGTAAGGAGTGTTTTTTTCCCACTGACCACCAATGTAAGGGGCGTTTTTCCCACTGACCACCAATGTAAGAGGAATTCTTCCCACTAGCCTTCAATGTAAGGTGTATTCTTCCCACTCGCCATCAATGTAAGGAGCATTATTCCCACTGGCCACCAATGTAAGGGACGTTATTCCCACTGACCATCAATGTAAGGAGCGTTCTCACTGGCCACCAATGTAAGGAGCAGTCTTCCAACTGTCGGCATCAGGGCAGCCCCTTACATCAAGTTCTCCATCAGAGTCACCCTTACATCATGGTCCCCATCAGATTCCCCCTCCCCCCTTACATCAGGGTCCCTATTAGAGCCCTCCTTAAATCAGGGTCCCCATTAGAGCACCCCTTACATCAGAGTTCACCTTAGAAGTCCCCTCTTACATCAGGATCCGCATCATAGCCCTCCTTACATCAGGATCCGCATCAGGGACCTCCTTACATCATGGTCCCCATCAGAGCCCCACTTATATCAGTCTACTTTAGGAGTCCCCTCCTTACATCAGAATCCCCATAAGAGTCCCCCTTACATCAGTGTTCCCATCAGAGCCCCCCTTATATCAGTCTATTTTAGGAATCCCTTTTACATCAGAATCCCCATAAAAGTTCCTCCTTACATCAAGATCCCCATCAGAACCTTCCTTATATAAGGGTCCCCATCAGAGCCACTGTAAGGCTTACAGTATTGCTATAGAGCTGGGAGGTGGAGCAGGTCCGAATGGTGCATATTCTGTCCTCGTGTGAATACTGGAACAAGCATGCCATTGGCTGATTGGGCACCTCCGGTTCTAGCAAATGGCAGGGATGCTGACAGCTGTGGGGAACTAACTGTGGGGTGTTGGGAGGGGGTATTTGTTGGGAGGGGGAGAAGTAGAGACTATAGACAGCCTCTGCTGAGCAGGATCCTCAATTTGTGCACATTCAGGATACACCACTGACCTTAGATGTGGGGCAGATAAAATCTTGTAATGGGCCGCAGTTTGGAGACTCCTTCTGTAGAGCTCGAGTTGGGAATCAGGAATGTGCAACAGACACCTCCTTTAAAGATCCCAACATTGGTGGCTAATCAAATCAAATGAGTTTCAACTCATAAATTTGTTCTATTTATGTGTATTTTATACAATGTAAAAAAAAATAGCTGATTTTTCATATGTAGGGCTCTAAAGACCTCTTTCATATGTAGATCCAAAATGTTTAAAAACATGATCTTTATAGAAGTGTTTTTACGCTGCATCGATTGTGTTGGTACATTTGTTATAAAATGACTATTTATATTCTCTCCTTTTCTTTTTATAAGCTGGAGGAATTCTAGGAGTCTGTATTCCATTTAGCATTAGTTTTTTATTATGTTATAAAAGCGTTGGGTTGTAGCACCATATGTTGACCGATGTGCAAAATGATACTGATGCGTATAATGGCAATTCCCCAGCTGTCCAGACTCACAGGAAATTGTACTTACAATTGTGCAAAGTCTGCACGTGGCCTCCCAGTGAAAGAGAAAATGTCTGGACAACAGATTTTTTTTTATTTCTAACGTGAATGGGCGATGGGATGAAGTGTAATGCCCGGTGTCATGAACCTGTGCCGGAGGAACCCCCTTCTCTCTTTTTATGGTGAATGTGGGTTCCATACCAAGGCAGCTATAAGGCTGAGGCAAAATGTCCCTGGGCTCAGTTCCAGGCGGGTTTGGCAAACACTCTTAAAGTTTGGGTGTCGAATCCAAAACCCATAGAAGTCAATGTGAGCTGAATGTTTGTTTAACCACTTCAAGTCCGAACACTTTCACCCCCTTCCTGTCCAGGCCAATTTTCAGCTTTCAGCACTATTACACTTTGAATGAATTGCGCGGTCATGCAACACTGTACCCATATGAATTTTTTAGCATTTTTTTGAGACAGATAAAGCTTTATTTTGGTGTTATTTATTCACCACTGGGATTTTTATTTTTTTTGCTATGTAAATGAAAAAGTCTAAAAATTTTGAAAAAAAAGTGTTTTTCTTATAAAATTTTGCAAATAAATAGTATTTCATCATAAATCTTGGCCAAAATGTATTCCATTATCTTTTTAGTAAAAAAAAAAAAAAATAACCCAAATTAGTTTATAACCAAAAATTATAATTTTTAAACATTTTTTTTTAACATTTTTTAAATTTTTTAATTATTTGTTTTGTTTTGTTTTTTTGTTTTACATACTGTCACCCTAGCAGTACACCATGGTGACACTGTACTACTTGTGGGGGGTGAAGATTTTTTTTTTTTTACACTGATTGCTTTTACACCCGTAAAGGCTGTAAAAGCATTCATTTCTCCTTCTCTCTAGCTGCTTTCTTGTAGCCATTGAGAACTGCTGTGTGAGCTGTGATTGGTCACAGCTTGTCACATGGTACAAGGCTGTTGTGAATAGCCTTGTACCATGTGATCTCTGTGATCATTCACAGATTTCACACGTAGTAAACAATGATGTCAGAAGTGATATCTTGCTTACTACTGTCACAGACCGACTGGCAGTAGCCTCTAGTGACCCACAGGCTAGAATTCCTCAGGGCGTGAAGTCTAAGCCTCAGTCTGCTGTTTCACCAGGGCCCCTGATGGTGGGGATGGACTTGAAGCAGCTTGAGACCAGGTCGCGACTCCCGAGTACAACCAGCTGTGGTAGAGGTGGTTTTGCCAGTGGTAGGTAGCAGGTGAGAGCCAGATGTGAAGAGATAGTGTGTAGCGTCGTCAGACAGGCCAGGTCGGTAACAGCGGAGGCAGACGGTAGAGATCGGCAGGCAAAAGGATAAATGGGTCACAGGCTAGGTTCAGGAACAGGAGGTCAGGTAAACAGGACAAGGCAGAAGAATGGTCAGACAAGCCAGGGATCAGGGCAGGAGAGGGTCACGATAATCCGGGTCAGGCAGGTTCGGCAAAAAGGCAATCTCAGAACTAGGAACAGGAATAACACCATACGGCACTTGAGCATTGCAAGAGCCGGCTTTAAATAGAGCGCCCTTCGCTGTCGTTGGTGACAAGCGCGCACCCGTGTGCGCGAGTGCGCATGCGCGGCCGCAACTGCCGCCGCGGGCGCCCAGGTCCTAGCGCCTGTGTGTTAGTGCGTTTTGGCAATCTGCACATGCACAGACCTATGCGCCGCACCGATTCCTGACTACTCTGCATGTGATCACTGATTGGCCAACGAGTGATCACATGATCGGGACCTCGCACAGAGGTCCCGTCCGACGATCCCGTCCGGAGGACACAGCGGGCACCAGATCGCGGTGCTGCGCACTCCCAGGGAGCGCGCACAGCTAGAAAATGAGGGTGCCGTTTATGAACGGCAACCTGCCCCTGGAGTGCCACCGTCCTGCCGTTTATAAACAGCAGGCAGATGGCAAGTGGTTAAAAAAAAAAAAATGTAATGGCCATTTTCCACCTAATAGGCAAGCAAATGTCTTGTTGGAACTGCCCTGGGTGAAATGTACCAAAGCAAACAACCATTTTTTAAAAAATTCTGATTTTCATTATGCTTAACCTCTTAATGACCAGGGTCAAAACTGTACATATCACAACTACTTTGTGTATCCAGATTGGGCTTTCATTTGGTGATAATTGGTAATGGATATCTCTAGATGTTATATTATGAAAGAAAAACTGGCCCAAAATAGCAAAAAAATAATAATTGTTAAAAAATTAGCTGTATATTTTTGTAACCTTACCATGTTCCACTACCAAAAAAATCTTCAAAATAAATTCTCCTACTCCTGATGACTGCAGAAATGAGATGCCGCTCAAGCCAGCCCGGTGCTCTAGAAATGTCAGTGATGGTATGTGGCCTCAGCCAGCTCTGATGTGATCACGCCCACTGATGCATTTTGCCCCGCCCACTGGGGGGCTTGGTTAGAGGTTCTGACAACACTAAATTTAAAACTTTTTTTCTTACCTAGTGCCACTTACATTACACTGCCACCAACTGACACAGTGCCACTAAAGGACACACTGACATTAAAGTGGAACCATACTTGCCTCCGATCCCGTGATGTGCTGTCTTTAGGCGGCCAGCTTTCAGGTCTTGAACAGCGGCCATTGTCATTGCTCAGGCGGGGATGGTGCCACTCTCATGCCGAATTTGTACAGTGAGTGGCACCTGCATGGTGTGCTGTACAGGGGTGGACAGGCAGGTAGGTAGCTTTTAATGCAGAAGAGACCAAACATGTCTCTTCTGCATTAAAAATCCTGCTTGTCAGCCCATTTTTAATTTTTTACCTAAAGTTCCACTTTAACTGATACAGGGACGGACTGACAACTCATGAGGCCCCCGGGCAATAGGGGATCATGGGGCCCCTGTGTCCTTGCCCAAACTCAAAAAAGCCTATGAAAAAGGTACCAGGGGCATCTCATGGGGCCCCCTACTGACCCCGGGCAGTGCCCGAGTTTCCAAATGGTCAGTCCGCCCCTGCTAACAGTAACTGACACACTGCCACTAAGTAACACAATTGTCACCTACACTGACTGGAACACTCACTAAACCACTTTCATTTAGTAAATCAATCCCAATGTATCTTTTCTTCCTTGCTGGAGGAAAAGTCTGTTGTTTCTCCTTTTCACACAGGAGGAACAACATTGGGCTGGGCTATAGAATGATCACTGTGATAGCCAATCAGAGGCTATCACAGTGATCATGTGATTTGGATCTGGTTCCCCTAGGTCTCAATTGTTTCTAGGAGACTGAGGGCTTTCACCAACAACCCAGTCTTAGTGCTTAGAGCAGGTGATCAAGCATTCCTCCATAGCGGACGAACACATTTATGTGTCGCCCAAGATTAAAGCTCTCTTCCTAGAAGTCGCATATGTGTTATGTGGTCGTAAAGGGTAATGTTAAAAATTCCAAATTCCTTTTAAGTACCATGCTGGGGGAGGGGGATTAAAAATTGTGGAATAAATTAGATCACCTAAGGGTGTTCCATTTCCAAATGTGGTTATTTTAGGAGTGTTCGTACTGTCCTGGCATTTTTATTTAAGTTTTAAAACCGAATGGAAGAACGTGTTTTTGGTTTGTTTTTGTATTTTTCAAAATGTTTAGTCTCCTTTCCTTTTTATATAGTAAAGAGTAAAAAGCCCAGTGATTTTTAAATATCACCAAAATAAGTTCTATCAGTCTCCAAAAATGATTTGGGTACAGTGTTTCATGATGGAGTGATTGTTCGTCAAAATATAAGAGTACTAAAGTTGGAAAAATGTCCAGGAAATAAAGGGGGTGAAACATGTCCGTATTGGTGGCAGGGGTGGACTGACCATTTGGAAATTCGGGCACTGCCCCAGGGCCCGGGGTCAGTAGGGGGCCCCATGAGATGCCCCTGGTACCTTTCTCATAGGCTTTTTTGAGTTTGGGCAAGGACACCGGGGCCCCATGATCCCCTATTGCCCGGGGGCCCCATGAGTTGTCAGTCCGCCCCTGATTGGTGGTTAAATGACATGCTGCAATAGCAGACTTGTATTCATGCATTAAGATATTATGGCCAAACCAAAACAAAGTATTGGGTAGCAGGAATCACATGATGAAAATGCTTCATTAATATCTTTCATAGTCATTCTTCTTTGGTGCGGACATGTTTCGTCTTTTCCATTCTTAGGTCATCTTTGTTTTTGTAGGATACTTTGCCAGGACCTTTGGCAATATCTAATTTCATAGATAAGTTCCTATGGTCAAAGAGAGTCATCCAATGTATAAACAATGGAGCAGAGGTAAAAGGCAGGCAGTGATTGCAATGTTTTTGTGTGCTTTTTTTCTTTTTTTTTTTATTGTATTTTTCTGGTGATGGACAGTAACTGATAAAAAAGGACAGGAAATGAGGTACTCTGGAGAGCTATGAAGTAAAAAAAAAACTGGCAGTAAAATGAGCTCATAACCTGCAATTTCTTTTTTTATTTTTTATTTTTTTTAAGCGTGGCTAGCACTGCTTCCAGTACCTCTACAATTCAGGTATCCCACAGTGCCATGTCAGTTTTTATTCTCTAAGGAACATAGGAAACATTACAGCTGGAACTTGTTTGGCTGGAGTTTACATCATAAGCAGTATAATGTCCTATTTCCACAGATGTTAAGAGGCCTCATCCAGGAACTGTAGGAAAATAGCATTACACCAAAGGTATTGGAGCTAAAAAATAGTTTTTCCATCACAGGGCTATAACATTTCGAAGGATATAATGTACCTTCATCAAGGCTCAGAGTGCTCTTTGGGATGAAACTGTGGACTTGAGAGGATGATTAAATTCTGGTGTAGAATCACACTTTATTAATGTCCAAGTTGCTCATTGTTCTAAAAATCAAAACTTGGACCCAAAACTATTTGTGGTGTTAATGTTTCCCTGCATCTCTGGAATGTTGTCCAAAGCGCTTGTAAGGCCCTTTCTTGTTTGCGACCAACCCAACCACAGCCATTGTACTCTACAACAGAGGTCTCCAAACCATATAAACAAAGGACCAGATTACTGTCCTTCAAACTTTAGGGGGGGCCAAACTGTGATCAGTGGGAGTGATCAATGACTAAGTGATCAGTGTCTTCTGTCAGTAGGAGTGAACAATGCCCCATAATTGGTATTAGGGGTAGTAATAGTGCCCCTTTGGTGTCAATGGGAGGCATAGTGCCCCATCATTAGTGTCAGTGGGAGGAATAGTGCCCCATCATTGGTATTAGGGGGAGTAATAGTGTCCCTTTGTTGATATCAATGGGAGAAATCATGCACAATCTTTGGAGTCAGTGGGAGGAATAGTGCCCCATCGTTGGTGTCAGTGGGAGAAATAGTGCCCCATCGTTGGTGTCAGTGGGAGGAATAGTGCCCCATCGTTGGTGTCAGTGGGAGGAATAGTGCCCCATCGTTGGTGTCAGTGGGAGGAATAGTGCCCCATCGTTGGTGTCAGTGGGAGGAATAGTGCCCCATCGTTGGTGTCAGTGGGAGGAATAGTGCCCCATCGTTGGTATTAGGGGGAGTAATAGTGTCCCTTTGTTGATATCAATGGGAGAAATCATGCACAATCTTTGGTGTCAGTGGGAGAAATTGTGCCCCATCGTTGGTGTCAGTGGGAGGAATAGTGCCCCATCATTGGTGTCAGTGGGAGGAATAGTGCCCCATCGTTGGTATTAGGGGGAGTAATAGTGTCCCTTTGTTGATATCAATGGGAGAAATCATGCACAATCTTTGGTGTCAGTGGGAGAAATCGTGCCCCATCGTTGGTGTCAGTGGGAGAAATCGTGCCCCATCGTTGGTGTCAGTGGGAGAAATCGTGCCCCATCGTTGGTGTCAGTGGGAGAAATCGTGCCCCATCGTTGGTGTCAGTGGGAGAAATCGTGCCCCATCGTTGGTGTCAGTGGGAGGAATAGTGCCCCATCGTTGGTGTCAGTGGGAGGAATAGTGCCCCATCGTTGGTATGAGTGGGAGGAATAGTGCCCCGTCGTTGGTATGAGTGGGAGGAATAGTACCCCATCGTTGGTATGAGTGGGAGGAATAGTACCCCACCGTTGGAATCAATAGGAGGAAAAGTGCACCATCGTTGGTGTCAGTGGGAGGAATAGTGCCCCATGGTTGGTGTCAGTGGCAGGAACTATGCCGCTCTGTTGCTGACAGTGGGGGGAATAATGCGCCAAGAGTCATATAAAAGCAAGCAAAGGGCTGCATCCAGCCACCACTGCTCTACAATATAAGACCTCCCTGTACAGGTTGTAACTAAAAATAACCTTGGATCCAGCGCCTCCTACCTATACTCCTCCAAAAGAGACCTGGTACCATGGATCTTCAAATACTGTCAAGTGCTCCCCAACCTCCAGGAAACAAAGGATGAACTGGGTTATTCAATTTACAGAGGAGAACTAGAAACCTTTGGCTTATGCTTAAAGAAAAAAAAAAAGCATCACTCAGTGTGCCATGGTGCACATTGATGGGTTTGTTGGAAGGTGGGTGTTCCCAAAAGACTTTGGTAAGGACATCTTCCAGCATTAGCTTCTTTTGTGGCTGTCCACATTTGGTCACATGACATTTCAGAGCTGCAAAGAAAGTTGGTGCTGGAAGACTTCCCTCTGGAAGATTCTACAATTTCGGCTCTGAATGGGGAGCAGGTAGCCCTTTATAATGCCCAGCATGTGTTACTGACTGTAGGACCTGCTCTAATTAATAGCTAAATGCTGACATATCTCCACTCAAGGCCACCAGCACAACATATCTTCTTAGTACTGGCTCAAGGGACATATGCCCCCCTGTAAGCAAATGCAGTAAGCTAGTCTGCCACTAGGTGACTCCGTTCCTGAATAGAGTTTGGTTACAGACAATAGTGTCATCAGGTGTTAGGTCCGTTTTAGATATAGCCCTCCTGTAGTGATGTAATGGGTTAGTCAATGCCCACATACAAGCCAGGTCTGGAGAAGCCCTAGTGCAGCTCCAGGAAGATGTAGTTAGGAAGTAGATGCCCTGGATAGGGCTGGAGGACAAGGAGAGGTAGACCTGCACCCAGAAAAGCTGGCTGTAGACATCTTGACTCTTCTGGTGGAGAAGGCTAGAGCAGGTTGCAAGATGTCTCTTAGGCCAGGCCAAGCCAAGTGTTCCCTGGATGTGGTTATCCCCATTGAGCACCTGGGGGAGGTGTACACCAAGTTAGAGGTGACTGCAATGATCTTGTCTCAGACTACCTGTAAGGGGCAGTGAGCTGGACATAGCCTAAGGTAAACCAGAACCCTCTGAGTAAGTACTGATGACCCTGGGAGGAGAGCGACTGAGCAAGGACAATGGCTTACTAAAATGTAATGTGTGCTGCTTACACATGTGACTGCTGCGGATCATCCACTATATGTGATTGATAAAAAGTCTGTCATGTGACTGTATTTTCTTGTGTGGAGATTCCTTCTTTGGGATATAAAGGTTAATGGCCGGGAATGTCGAGAAGGCCTCTGGCATGGAGATGGGCACAAGATGACGTAGGATTAAAGCCTCAAGCAGGTTGGCTGCTGTTCTAGTAGGAGAGGAAGCGGGTCAAGGACTTGTGCTTTTGGCACTATTACTAGCTAATTGGTTTTAACAGGGGTTTCCCTATACTAGAACATTTTTTAAAAAGATTCCCCCAGGGTAAAAAGTTTGAGAAAAGCTGTACTATTTGAAATCTGACTTTATATTATTTTCTCATAATATCTTGCACATCAAAAATTAGACTGAACCACCCTGGTTGACAGTGGTTCCTATGTGCTCACATACATAAAGCCATATTAGCAGGTAAAGATTTGGACTGTTTATTGAATAATACAGGCCATAGAAGGGTCGAAAATCGGCCGATTTTTCCGCCGGAAAAAAAATCAGCCGATTTTTCGCACCGTTAGTGGGTTAATTGGTCAGCCGTTTTTCGGGGTTTTGGCACATTTTTTTTATTGGTAAAGTTGGAAAATATATACAGATACAAATAGATACATTGTTGCAAACGCAATACTTTTTCATGTCAAATATAATAGCGGACTGGATTTCTTCTTCTTTTTCTTCTTTCTTTCTTTCTTCAAGAAGAAGAATAATTCCAGTCCGCTATTATATTTGACATGAAAAAGTATTGCGGTTGCAACAATGTATCTATTTGTATCCGAATAAAAACATCTGTATCCGAAATGGATACAAATGGATACATTGTTGCAACTGCAATACTTTTTCATGTCAAATATAATAGCGGAGCTCTCTGCAAGGGACAGAAGTAATTAAATGCCGGCCGTAGACGGGGCGAAAATCGGCTGTTTTTTTTTTCCACCATTGGTGGTAATGTCGGCCTATTGAATGACCGATTTTTCGTTTTTGTTTTTTTTCTTTTTAAACGGCCGGTTTTTGACCCGTCAATGGCCTGCATAAATCCCTCAATATACTGTGTTACCTAGACTATTAAAGATGAGTGCGGGTTTTAAACTGTTCTCCATATTTCCATTTGTAGAAATTCAAGGCATGCTTATGCAGTTAGGTAATGTATATTTTAACACTGTGCTGCATATATTAACAGGGTTAGCAAGGTACTGACAGTGTCGGTCACTGAATTCCCAGGTCTCTATGGGCAATCAGAATTTGTAGACTGTCTGGGAAGTGTCATTGATCTGTACAGAAGCTGCATACATTCCAATGTTGGTGGTACTGCTGTGGCACCACTAGGTACTGACTTATTCTCTCATGGCAAAAATTATATCAGTACCAGACACTTCCACTCCCTTCCTGCCCAGGCTGACTTTCAGATTTCAGCATTATCACACTTTGACATGTACTAATTCATGCAGCACTGTACCCAAATGAAATTTAGATCATTATTTTGAGACAGGACTTTCTATTGGTGGTATTTAACCACTTGCACTCCTGAGGATTTACCCCCCTTAATGACCAGGCCTCTTTTTGCTACTCGGCGCTTGCTTTGTGTGAAAGTTGTAGCATCTCTAAACTATGCTATAGATAATGGAATTTACACAGCTTTTACTTTCTGACTGCTCATCACATTTCTTGAGGTGCTAAAATACTAGGATAGTACAAACACCCTCAAATGACCCCTTTTTGGAAAGCCTAAGCTATCTGCTGGGAGGCATATTGAGTCCATGGAAGATTTATTTTTTTCCACAAGTTTCTGGAAAATGACAAAAACATTTTTGTTTTTACACAAAGTTATCATTTTAAATTATTTATTTCTCGCACAAGCTATGGGTATATGTTGAATTACACCCCAAAATACATTCTGCTACTTCTACTGAGTGTGGGGTTACCACATGTGTGAGACTTTTTGGGAGCCTAGCCACATACAGAAGCCTGAAATCCAATGACCACTTTGAAAGCCTGAAGGTGCGTATCTTCCTCAATTCACTTCCTCTATACCTATCACAGTTTTGGAGGCCCTGAAATGCCAGGATAGCACCAACCCCCCCAAATGACCGCTTTCTGGAAAGTAGACACCCCAAGTAATTTAACCATAGTCATGGTGAGTATTGGTGAGTATTTTGCAGATCTCATTTTTTCTCACAAGGTTTTGAAATATAAAAAAAATAGAAAAAATATGTTTTTGTTTTTTTTTCTTCATTTTCCAAAAACTTGTGGCAACAAATGAGATCTGAAAAATACTTACCATGCTTCTTATCAAATTCCTTGGGGTGCCTACTTTCCAAAAGGGGTCATTTGGGGGGTTAGGTGCTATCCTGGCATTTCAGGGCCTCCGAAACTGTGATAGGTAGTCAGGAAGTGTAATGAGGAAATAAAGCCCTTTAACAGCCTGAAGGTGCTTATTGGATTTTGGGGTCCTGTGCTTGGCTAGACTGCCAAAAAGTCTCTCACATGTGGTACCCCCATACTCGGGAGAAGTAGCAGAATGTATTTTGGGGAGTAATTCCACATATACCCATGGCATGTGTGAGCAATAAATCATTAAAGTGACAATTTTGTGTGTTTAAGAAAAAAAAAAAAAATTTTCATTTTCCAAAAACTTGTGGTAAAAAAAAGAAATTCTTCTATTGATTCAACATGCCTCTCAGCAAATAGTTTGGGGTGTCTACTTTCCAAAAAGGGGTCGTTTTGGGGGGTGGGGGTGTTTTAATGCCCAGCATTAGTTTATGCCACACATCACTCACTCTTCTAACCACCTGAAGATCAAGCCTTTTTGTTCACATGAAACAAATCAGCATTTTGTGCTAGGAAATTAATTGAAACCTCCAAACATTATATATATATATATATATATATATATATATATATATATATATAATTTTGTTTTTTTGTTTTTAAAGCAGACACCATAGTGAATAAAATGGTGAGTACTACAATTTTTTTTATGGCACATGGTACTCACACAGCAATTTTTCAAAAGCCAATTTTTTTAAAAAAATACACTTTTTTTTTACTTTTAATGCAAAAAAAACAGAATATATTGGCCAATTATTTGGTAAACTATAAAAGATGATGGTATTCCGAGTAAATAGATACCAAACATGACATGCTTTAAAACTGCGCATGCCCCGTGCAATGGCGACAAACTGCATACATTTTTAATATCCATAGGCAACGCTTTAAAAGCTACCATTTTAGATTTACAGAGAACTAATGTTAGAATTACTGCCCTTGAGCTGACGTTCACGGTGATATCTCACATGTATGGCGCAACCGCTGTTTACATACCGGCACAGGGTCAATGCTTGTGCACACATGTGTGCGCACATGGGAGGGGCGAGTTTGTTTTTTTTTTTCTCATATCTATGCCTGGCCATGGCAGCAGAGAACACGGGCATATGATGATGAATTGGGTCTGCGGACCAATACAACCACAATTCATTTTTCTTTAATAATACCTATGTTGAGGGTTAGGCCCCCAAAAAATGTAAATTTGGAAACCGTAATGAGTTTCCATGCGAATGGTCTGGCAAGGTTTGAATTTGGGTTGGCGACGATAAATTGTTGTGCATATAAGTTGCTTTGATCCACAAACGATGCATACAGATTGTCCGTGAAAAACAGCTCCAAAAATCAAGGAGGTATGTGAAAGACCAAGATGTACTAGACCGCTGGTACTCGCCAGTTCACCAAAAGGTAGCGCGGCACTAGTACTGACACTCTGCTGCATATGAGAGTCATCAAAATTTACTGGCAAGTGCTAACAGAGATCAGGCCTGATTCTGTGAACACTGCGGTTTTGTGTGCAATGTATCAAGTGACAGTGACCTACTGACACTGCACTTGCTGGGGGAGAAGGGGGGGGTAAACGTAGGGGCTAAATGCAGGTGCTGGCAGGTGTCGGGGCTGATCCCACTAACGCTGCATTTTTGGGGACGCTATACTAATGTGAACGCTGGTATAGTGCTCATCTCATCAAAGATATTGATCCGTTCAGACACTATACTAGCAATGGAGGTTTATGGTGCATGAGCGTGTTCCTGGCAGTCAAGGGGTTAAATGTGATGACTGGTGTACTGACAGGCAATCTGACGCCATCTTGGAGGGGCGTGAAAATCACCATATAGGTGATTTGCGCACCTGTGCCACCCTGTAGCAGTATTTCTGCTATAGGGCGGTCAGGAAGCGGTTACAGAAGCGGTTTGCATTACGGCGCTGCGTTACTTTAACTGACAATTGCGCGGTCATGCAACACTGCACCCAAATTAAATTTACGTATTTTTTTCCCACGAATTGAGCTTTCTTTCGGTGGTATTTGATCGCCTGTGCGTTCTTTGTTTTTTTTTCCGCTATAAAAACAAAAAGGCTGACAATTTTGAGAAAAAAAACAATATTTTGGACTTTTTGCTATAAAACATGTCCAGTAAAAAAAATTTAAAAATCAAATTTTGTCATAGATTTCGGCCAAAATGTATTCTGTGACATGTTTTTGCTAAAAAAAAATCCAAATACGTGTAAATTAATTGGTTTACGTGAAAGTTATAGTGTCTACAAATGGCGGGAAAGCTACTGAGATTTTTTTTTTAATAATAATAATGGCGATCAGGAAGGGGTTAACTTTTTTTATTCAATGAAAGGGTTAACTGTGTGAGGGCAGTGTTTTATTAGTGGGCGGGGGGGGGGGGGGTTGTACTTCACAGGAACACACTGATCCCCAGAGATGAACTCTGCTCTCAGGATCAGTGTGTTAGGAACTGACAGGGAGCAGAGCTGCAGTGTAAACCGTGCTCCCTGTCAGTGATTGCCGGTAGTCGCCGGGACCCGGCGGGCAATGACCAGCCGGGACCCAGTGATTGACAGCCGTGGCCGCGATTGGCGACGCGGGTAGTGCGGGTAGTGCGGGTGCGCGCCCCCTACCTGTTTTGCAAAATGACGTTTTAAAAGGTGATTTTGCGCTGCCGTGCCACCCTGCTGCCGTTTTATTACAGTGGCTGTTCGGCAAGTGGTTAATCACCACTGAGTTTTTATTTTTGCTTACAGAAAATTAAAAAAAAAAAACACGGTTTTCTTTGTTAGAAAATTTAGCAAATAAATTAATTTTTTTTCTTTATAAGTTTAGGCCAAATGTATTCTGCTAAATTCTTTGGGAAAAATAACCCAAATCAGTGTATACATTTTTTAGTCTGTGTGAAAGTTCTGGAGTCCACAAACTATCGTATAATAAAATTATTTTAAAATTGATTAATCCTGTTGTACTGATGGCCTGTCAGGAGAATACAAATACCCCCCCAAATTACCCTTTTTTGGAAGTAAACAGTCCAAGGTATTTAGTTAGAGGCATTGTGAGTTTTTTTTCTAAAGTTGTATTTTTTTCACAATTTTTTGGAAAACTTAGAAGTAAATACATTTTTTTCACTTTTTTTTTGTTTTTCACATACTGTCACCAGAGCAGTACAGTGTCATCATGTGAGTGGTGTGGTGGGTATCGGGGACACTAACTGGTAAAAGACATTTTTAATTTTTTTTTTCAATTTTTAACACACTTTTTTGTTTTTCTTTTTTTTTTTTTTTTTTTTTTTTTTTTTTCTTTTCCACATTTTTTTATACTTACTGTGACCATAGCAGTACAATGTCACCATAGTGACACTGTACTGCTCTGGGAACGTGATCAGGATTTTTTTTACACGGATTGCTTGTTACAATGATAATCACTGTTATAAGCAATACTTTTTATGACTGGCATCCATTCATGTGCCATTGTGTACAATTGTGATTTGGCACTGTACACAATAGTACACAATGAATGGCTATGAATGCAAGCCATTGCGTACAACTGACGTGAAATTACTGTGATTGGTCACAACAATCACATGATACCAGGGCGGGCCCTGTACAATGATCTGTCTTCCACTGTGTCAGATGGACATAGCAGGTCACAAATCGCACTGTTTGCGTGGCCCCTAGGGTCGCACAAAGCCGTAGAGTGGGAGGACATCATATGATGTACACCGGGGGTGTACTGACAACTCATGGGGCCCCCGGGCAATAGGGTATTTTGCTTTTGGCCAGTGTAGACACTCTGCAAGCGTGCCGCAGCCATGTACAATGCACATGCAGAATTCAAGGGGTTGAAGCAGGCGGGGAGGAAGCGATACAATGCCTCCTCACCTTCTGCTCTCCGAACAAAGATTGTTCTTTAGAAAGCAAAGCAAGTGTGAGTGAACCCTTTGTCCTTTCCACACTGATTCTAACTAGGAGAGTCTGTGTTCATTATAATCACAGGGTGCACCCTCAGGGTTCTAATGAGGAAAATTGCAGGTCCTGCATGCCTTTAGAAGTAGATTACCCCATAGGGAGTAACTCAACCACAAATGAAATTCCTGTTGCAGGGGATGACTAAAATTTGCTTATATCTGAGAGGGTAACTCCAACTTCGTGGAAAAAAAAAAATAGCAAAATGAAAAAATAGCATATACAATTGCTATACAAGTCATCTTGTAATTGAATGTTATTAAAAATTACCTTTCCCTATCAATCTGCAGCGCTGTAAATTTCTGTAAAATGCATTATGGCTACCTGGAGGAGTTCTATACATAGATGGTGTACAAAACGCCCCCCCCCCCCCGATATGTCATTCAATTGGCTGACTTTTCCCAGAAGTCTACACTAAGGTACAAGTCAGTTGTTTTATAGATCCCCTGCAACAAAATGTCATTTTTGGTGAGATACTGCCACTTTCCTCATTACAGCAGCTGATTGATAATTATAAAATCACACTTATTAGATTGACTTTGCACATGGCCAGGGGCGGACTGACAACTCATGGGGCCCCTGGGAAATAGGGGATCATGGGGCCCCTGTGTCCTTGCCCACACTCAAAAAAGCCTATGAAAAAGGTACCAGGGGCATCTCATAAGGCCCCCTACTGACCCTTAGCCCTCGGGCAGTGCCTGAGTTTTCAAATGGTCAGTCTGCCCCTGATGTACACCCATGAATCAGGATAATGGTGATCCCCCCAGCCATATTATTATAATAGGCTGAGCGGGAGGTGGTTAAAAGACCAATTTCAGGTAAGGTTGCTTTTCTTTGAGTTTTACATGGAACAGTGACTAAAGGGAAGTGACTAAAAATCAGAGGGCCCCACAAAAAATTATTTGTGGACAGGGACACACCTGCCTTAAGGCAAGGTGAGAATCTTACTTTAGGGGTGCCCCATCGGTGCAGTCAAAGCAGGCAGACAACACTGTGGATGTTGTGCAAAGTCGCAGCAGGTTGTCAGGTGCTGGGCTGCTCGGTGTTCCAGCACCTGGTACTGCAGTGATGTTGCCATTGACTACGACAGAGCGGCAGCCTGGGAGCTTGCCATTGGATAAGTAACCACTGAACACCAAAGCTTATATTTGCTCCAAATGACACCAACAATTTGAGTTGCACCCACTGACACTGATTTAAATTCATTTTGATTCCATTGACAGCAATGATTTGGGTCTTATTTTATACAACCATCAATATGGGGCTTATTTTATCCTGCAGACACCAACAATATGGGACTTGCTCCTACTGACACTAATGATATGGGAATTCTTTTATCCTACTGATACTAATGATATGGGAATTCTTTTATCCTACTGATACTAATGATATGGGGCTTATTTTCCTCCCAAAATCATCATAATGAGACCTTTTACTTCCACTGACATCAATGTTTATTTTACTCCATCTGATACCAATATGAGGGCCCTACATTGGATACTCCCATGCTCTATACTCCTGACCACTTTTCAGGTTTGTAATGTACTTTTTATAGACTTCTGACAACTGCACTTTGTATGTTATGTCTTATGTAATATAGTCCTGACGGATGCACAGACAAGCATTCCATACATGTTCATTGTTGGTTGTCATTGGTCCTCAACCCCCAACCATTGTTTGAAGTTGTCCTTTAGGGCTTGTTCATACCGTGTCTGTTGACCTGTCTGAGCAGAAGACATGATGTGAACAAACCGTTTATTTAGGCTTATGAACAGGGGCGGACTGACCACTCATGGGGCCCCCGGGCAATAGGGGATCATGGGGCCCCTGTGTCTTTGCCCAAACTCAAAAAAGCCTATGAAAAAGGTACCAGGGGCATCTCATGGGGCCCCCTATTGACCCCGGGCCCTCGGGCAATGACCGAGTTTCCAAATGGTCAAGTCTGCCCCTGCTTATGAAAAGTGTTAGCGTTATGACTTTATTCTGTGTGAAGGAACAAACAAATAAAGAACTGGTCCATTTTTTTTTTTAAATGACACTTTGAGAATTATGTCCTCTCTTAAAGGATAAGTTCACCTTTGTGAGCGCGTTACTCCCATATTTATGGTATAACATGTTCAGCATCTGCTTCCTTTTCCCCCTGATGCTTCTCTCCCTATAACAGAAACCTCTCCCTGCACCTGATGTCACAATTTAAAAAACACAGCCGAGCAGAGCTCTACCACCCAGCCGGTCATTTATTCACAGAGTTCTGTGAATAAATGCCTACTGTCATCCATTTCCGCTGACAGCTGGTAGTTCTGAATAAACTACCAAGGTGCTGATGAGTAGTTCATTGATTTGTCTTGTCATTCAGTAACTCCCTACCCGTATTGGAGACATGGACAGATAGCTACACTGACAGTCTTCAGGAGCCTTACACTGCACCCGTAATCTGCTGATAGCAGGTGTAATACTTTACAGGCTCCTAAGAACAAATTATAAATACACATTTATCTGCAAAAAAATGTGCTTTTATTATTATTTTTTTTTTTCAAAGGTGAACATCCTTTAAAGTAGAACTATAGGCAAAACATTTCCTTTTTCTTTTTGGATAGTTTATAGGAGGGTTGTAACCCCTGCCAGGTTTGCTTTTGCCATCTGTGTCCCATCGGGAAAATTTCCCTTCACTTCCTGTCCTATAGCCAAAAGAGGACGTGAGAGGAAATTCCATTGGAAGATTTCCCCTCTATTACTTTTCTAGGGGCAACCCAAAATTTAGGAACAGTAAACAGGACAAATAGAGAGGGTGAATCTCCCTGTTTCAGATGTAGCAATAAAACCTGGTGTTCCAATCCCTCTCCACTCTATACAACACTGAAAATAAAGTTTTGCCTTTTAGTTATACTTGACTATCAGTATAGTATGTCAACTTATTGTACCGTGGGATTTAGGGTTTTTGGTCTATATCATTTTATGTGGTTTGGGGGGCACCATTTTATTTTTCGCCATAGGCCACAGAGGAGGTAAGTTCACCACCAGAATGGCAGGTGGTCTATTAAACAGCCCTATTTATAGCCCCCCCAAGATTGGTGGTCAGAGGTGGATGATCTATATATACCCTTTCACACTGGAAGTAAAGCATGGTTCTCTTTGCAGTCCACAGGTGCTACTCAGAGACTTCACTTCCTCCCCATAGACCACATCCTTGCTTAGCCTGTACTAAATGAAATGAGCTTCTCCATTGTAGCCAGACAGAACTTGTCTGGCTCAGGCAGTTGGATCAATGTGCAAAAAAGTAGACTTTACTTCTTATACCCTTTAGACATGGACTGGGCATCTTCCTGCCATTGCTCCCTACAGCAGCCATTTAGCCTGCTATGGCTCTTGTTACCCCTTTGAAAGAGTTATTATTGCTGTGGTTTTATTGATTTATCTCATTCCTATCAGGGAGACTTCCCATTAATTCCTGCCCAGTTGACAGGCGTTAAACAGAAAAGGAAGTGTGGGGAAGTGTGGGGATATCTCCTTAACAGGGACGTAGATCGCAATAAAAACTCTGCTAAAAGGGCCATATTCAAAAAAACTGAACAAAATTTACTTTCACTATGTTGAATGAGCGGTTAGTAAACACTAACCAAAATAAACGGTTTTCAATGGCAGACCTATTTGGATTTATAAATTACATTTATTAAAAACTTGTCTCAATTTTTGCAGCTAAGAAGGCAGATCTTGTAAACCAAACACTGCATTCAGCAGAGATCTGGAGAACTATTTATCACCCAATGCAGTATTTTTATCTTTATACGTTAGACTTAGTCTAGCCAAAACTGATAGTTCAGCACTGAGCAGATGCCAGCATGTTATAGCACATGCATGTCTTCCAGCTGGAGTTCCCCCAATGTAGTTTTGGCCTGCCCCCTCCGCCTCTTCTCCCTGTTGGCTCATTAGTGTGGTGTGTGGACTCATTGACCATTACTAAGGTTTGGGAAAATTACCAACTGCTTAGTCTGTATTTGCATACCAGATTTTAGAGCGCCTAGCTAAAGCCCAAATGAATCCTTTTTATGTATAAATGTACTTCAGTCTGCTACTACAGTAATGAATATGCCTGCCCAGCCCCCTCCCCACACACACATACACACGTGGTGGGGATATACACCATCATCTTGACATTATTCATGGTCTGCCTGATTGTGGAAGGCCAAAGGCCTAGTAGCACAACCATTGAGCTATTCACTTGTCTGCTAAGTGTGACCAGGACAAGAATCTCGTCCACATCATGCATAGTTGCCATCCTCCGGGATGTATTTTTAAATCCTTTCCAGACCTAAATTTGTCCTGGGCTCCGTCCTGCAAATCAAGGCCAGTCACAGACATTCAGGCAATCAGAAACTGTCAACACATCCACGTGGGCACAAATCCCTACCTCCACCTCCCTCCCCCAGCAGCGAGCACTTGGGAAGCTTAGCTATTGGGGACTCACTCCTACGTAACACCCCGAGGTGGAGCGTGCTGCGAGGAGGAAGTCAGTGATTGGGCAGGACTAAGGGAAGGGGGTGTGGCTGGCCTCCGATCATCAAACCTGGATAGGCCTCTTGCCTCTGGATGATGGAAAGCTAATCGTGGTCTGTTTGAAACTGGGTGGCATCAGGAGAGTGAGTGGAGGTGGCTGGGAGAAGTAGGTTGTAAAGATTTAGTGGTGTTAAGAAAAAGGAAATCAGAAGTGGCTTTAGACCGACACCTAGCTCACTGTCATAGGTACAACGGCCACAGATTCAGGTACCAGTTCCAGGGGATAGCACTACTTTTCCTCAAACTAACCTGGCAAAGTCCATTGGATATTTTACACGATTCACCTGTTCACTACAGCCACTTGGTGGTTCACATGACATCCAAAATACAGCCCCTCAGTTTTCATATATACAGTGGATATAAAAAGTCTACACACCCCTGTTAAAATGTAAGGTTTCTGTGATGTAAAAAATGAGACAAAGATAAATCATTTCAGAACTTTTTCCACCTTTAATGTAACCTATAAACTGTACAACTCAGTTGAACAACAAACAAATCTTTTAGGATGAGGGAAGTAAAAATAAACTAAAATAATATGGTTGCATAAGTGTGCACACCCTTAAACTAATACTTGTTGCAGCACCTTTTGATTTTATTACAACACTGTCTTTTTGGGTATGAGTCAATCAGCATGGCACATCTTGACTTTGCAATGTTTGCCCACTCTTCCTTGCAAAAACAAATCTGTCAGATTGCGAGAGCATCTTCTATGCACAGCCCTCTTCAGATCACCCCTCTTCAGGTTCATGGGGTAGAGTGGCAACACGGAAGCCTTTTCTTATGAAGAAAAACATCCAAGTCCAGCTAAATTTTGCAGAAACACATCTGAAGTCTCCCAAAAGTGTTCTGGTCTGATTAAACCAAGGTTGAACTTTTGGGCCATAATTCCAAAAGATGTTTGGCGCAAAAACACTGCACATCACCAAAAGAAGTCCAACCCACAGTGAAGCATGGTGGTGGCAGCATCATGCTTTGGGGTTGTTTTTCTTCAGCTGGAACTGGGGCCTTAGTCAAGGTAGAGGGAATTATGAACAGTTCCAAATACCAGTCAATATTGGCACAAAACCTTCAGGCTTCTGCTAGAAAGCTGAACATGAAGAGGGGTGATCTGAAGAGGGCTGTGCACAGAAGATGCTCTTGCAATCTGACAGATTTGTTTTTGCAAGGAAGAGTGGGCAAATATTGCCAAGTCAAGATGTGCCATGCTGATCGACTCATACCCAAAAAGACTGAGTGCTGGAATAAAATCAAAAGGTATTGCAACAAAGTATTTGTTTAAGGGTGTGCACACTTATGCAACCATATTATTTTAGTTTATTTTTACTTCCCTCCTCCTAAAAGATTTGTTTGTTGTTCAACTGAGTTGTACAGTTTATTATTATTTCAGGTACTTATATATCGCCGTCAATTTATGCAGCACTTTACATATATTGTATATTCACATCAGTCCCTATCCCTCAATGGGCGTACAATCTAAGGTCCCTAACTCACATTCATATACTAGGGCCAATTTAGACAGGATCCAATTAACCTACCAGCATGTCTTTGGAGTGTGGGAGGAAACCGGAGTACCCAGAGGAAACTCACGCAGGCACAGGGAAAACATGCAAACTCCAGGCAGGAGGTGCCGTGGCTGGGATTCGAACCAACGACCTTAGTACTGCCAGGCGGAAGTGCTAACCATTTAGCCACTGTGCTGCCCAATTATTATTATTATACAGTATTTATATAGCGCTAAAAGGTTTGCTCAGCGCTGTACATTATAGTGGGGGACAGAACATGAGACAATACAGTAACAAAACAAAACACGAGGGATTCAAGGGCCCTGCTCTTTCGAGCTTACAATCTAGGAGGGAGGGGATAGTGGTACAGAAGGAAGTGGCTGTGGGGGATGGAGTGGGGGATGGAGTGGAGGAGATTGGCTGTTAGGTGAGGGTGGTCACTGACAACAACCTCCTCGATCCACTACAGTCTGGCTTCCGTCCCCTACACTACACCGAAACTGCCCTACTCAAAATCACTAATGACCTGCTAACCGCCAAAGCTAATGGCCACTACTCCGTCCTCTTACTCCTCAACCTTTCCGCGGCCTTCGACACAGTCAACCACCCCCTCCTCCTTAATAAACTACACTCCATCGGCATCAGAGACTCCGCTCTCTGCTGGCTCTCCTCCTATCTATCCCAACGCTTCTTCAGCGTTACCTATAACGCTACCACCTCCCCCTCTCTGTTGGGGTCCCCCAAGGCTCTGTCCTCGGGCCCCTTCTCTTCTCCATCTACACCTCCTCCCTCGGCAAACTGATACACTCCCACGGCTTCAACTACCTCCTCTACACCGATGACACGCAAATCTACCTCTCTACCCCTCGCCTCACCCCTTCAGTCTCCGCCCGTATCACCCACCTACTGAACAACATATCGGACTGAATGTCGCTCCATTTCCTCAAATTGAATCTTTCCAAAACTGAGCTCCTCATTTTCCCCCCCACCCTCTCCATCATGACCAACAACACCACCATCAGTCCCACCCCGCAAGCCAAAGTCCTAGGTGTCACTCTAGACTCAGACCTGTCCTTCCAACCCCATGTCCAATCATTGGCAAACTCATGCAGGCTCCACCTCCGCAACATCTCCAAAATACGTACGTTCCTAACCCCAGACTCTACTAAACAACTCGTTCACTCCCTCATCATCTCACATCTGGACTACTGCAACTCCCTTCTCACCGGCCTACCTCATCGCAGACTATCCCCGCTTCAGTCTATCCTGAACTCAGCGGCCAGACTCATCCACCTTACTAACCGTTTCACTTCTGCCACCCCCCTCTGTCATTCCCTCCACTGGCTCCCGATTGCCCAATGCATTAAATTCAAACTACTAACACAGACATACAAAGCCATTCATAATGCTGCCCAAAAGTACCTCACCGACCTGATACCCAAATGCCACCCTACCCGTAATCTTCGCTCCTCACAAGACCTCCTACTTTCTAGCTCCCTGGTCTCCACCTCCCATGCCCGACTGCAGGACTTCTCCAGGACTTCCCCCATCCTCTGGAACTCACTACCCCAATCCATCAGACTGTCACCTACCCTCCTCACCTTTTAGGCGCACCCTGAAAACCCATATCTTCAGGGAAGCCTACCCTACCCTCACTTAACAGCCGATCTCCTCCACTCCTCGTGCACATAGGTCACATTAAAGGTGGAAAAAGTTCTGAAATGATTCATCTTTCTCTCATGTTTTTATATCACAGAAACCTGACACTTTAACAGGGGTGTGTAGACTTTTTATATCCACTGTACCAGGACAAGGAGTGAAACCCTCAACATGTCCACTGGGAGTCATTATACTTCCAGCCCTCCCTAACAGCAAACTCCGCAAGGGTGCACATACCCTTAATTCTGAACGGTACTTTTCCTTCATATTTAAGTTCCTCGCACAATAATGGAATATCCATTTTGATCAATTTGTCTTTTTACTTGCATAAAAGAATATTTAAAGAGTCCAAAGGATGGAATTTCAAGATAAGGGAACACTGCTCACCTTGGTCAGATACTATGACCCCATTTTAAAGCCCTTCATTTCTGTGTCCTAGAGTCAATTGGAATACCAGGAGTACCAACTGGAATTTCAGGTGTGCTCACTTAAGGGAAAACCGTGGCTTCTCTCTTCCTTACATCCTGTCAGGGTCCGCCGCGGCTCCGTCCCCGGCGCATGCGCAATAGCGGTGGCTCACGCTGGGACACAGGCACCAGATCCCAGCGGGCCGCGGCTGACAGGAGGCCGCGCATGCGCAGTAGGAGCCGCGGGCGCACCTCGGGCGGCCAATGACAGCCCGGGGGCGCGTCCTGGGCGGCCAATGACAGTGCAGGGCGCGATATTTAAAGATACCCTGCACTGTCACAAATCGCCGCAAGGTCTGATCTGTATCCTGAGTTCCCTGTGATTGTGACCCGGATTGTTTGACGTTCTGCCTGCTCCTGCCCTGACCCGGATTATCTGACTACGTTGCCTTCTCCTGTGATTGACCCGGATTGTCCCTGACTACGCTGCCTTCTCCTGTGATTGACCCAGATTGTCCCTGACTACGCTGCCTTCTCCTGTCCCGACCCCCGGCTTGTTTGACCATTCCGCGGACTGACTCCGGTAACTGACCCCGCGTGTGACCTGACCACTCTCTGCCTGTCGTCTCGGTACCACGCCATTTCCCACGGTGACAACCGCCGGTTTGTCCTGCCGGCCTCCTCACATCTGGCTCTATTCTGTCCTACTCTTATCCCCGGAGGCTCCCTCGGCCACGGGTGGTATTGCTCGGAGGTCGTGACCTGGTCCTGGTTCTGCTCCAAGTCCATCCCCACCATCAGGGGCCCTGGTGAAAACGCAGACCGGGACTTAGACTCCACGCTCCGGGTGATTCCACCTAGTGGGCTGCCAGAGGTGCCACCTGGCGGATCCGTAACACATCCTGCAGTCTTCTGACCTTTACCTTTCATCCACCACCCTTAACATGTTCTATCTTCTCCTTATATAACTCAATTGGAGGGCAGGAACAACTGGCCTAGACGAACTGGAAATAATGTGGGGAAAACCTTAAAATAGAGACTTATCCCCTGTTACAACCACAGAGTCAAACTGCCCCTTTCATATATAACACTGCTCAAGGAGTGGGACCAATGTTTGTGCTGGAGACCTCTCTGGATTGACTGGATCAGTCACTGGCCATGGGTGGGTAATTGTGTGGGCAGGTAGGAAGAAATCCCTTCCAGTAGGCTGCGCCTCATGGTGACGGTGAACCCTCTTTGGGCTTGGGCTACTACCTTTTTTGATACAGCCTTAAGGATATTTCTGCATGTAGACTTGGAAAAGAAGTAAGGAGCGCCCCATGTCCAAAGGAATGCACATTTGAAGGTAGGGTTAAAAATGGCTACATCAATCGAACACGTTTCGGGGGTAAGAACTTCAGCCTCTGCTACTACAGCCAGCACTCTCATCCTACTTTCTAAAATCTTGCAATTAACCTATCCAGATGGGAACCATTCCCATCTAATCGCATGCAGCAACAGCTCTAAAGAAGGAAGGAGTCCTTTCCACCAAAACACATTGGCTTGATGTATATGTCACTACTTTCAATGAACTCTTTTTAAACCTACCTTCAAACTCACATTCTTCTGGGCACGCCTTCCTTTATTTCCACAAAACCATTGTGAACACTTCAGATACACATGTGCAATAATAAAGTTAAAGACATTATGATAATATTAACCTAGTACTAGGGTGTTTTTAGAAATAATATGCTTCTGTGGGATGTGGGGGAACAAATTTGTGTGGGGTTTGAAAGTCAGCTAGTGCAATCAACATGTCAACTGGACGTTGTAAGCACACAAGGAAGATTTTATTACCGATGACAAGAACAGAAAAGGATCCAAAAATCTAGATGCCTGCTATAATTGTGTCTGCATGACTAGATAAGCAAAATAAATGAGAGAGTGCCATAGACAGGTGTGTCCGGCAATATT